>NC_091796.1:65148787-65451818 GCF_041296235.1 Equus asinus | reverse complement strand
ACCTGGAGACTCTGCATGTCCTGAGCCGTCTCCTCCATGCTGTCCTCTTGCCCTCTGAGTTGCCTCACATGTTTGGGCACAGCTCAGGATTCTACAACCAAATTCTGGGCCTAGAAATCCCGCTGACACAAACAAAATGGAGACACCGTGAAAATTCTGAGCCTTGGTTTATGCTATTATAGTTAATGATCTGTCAGTGTTTCCATTATAAACTCCTGTTTTCAGGGATGTATAACCCAGTCATAAATGTGCTCTCCAGGCTGAGCTTTGGCACTTGTGACTTCAGCCTGGGAGCACATGTGTGTGTTGGTGTGCGCATGTGTTTTTACAAGGATATGAGGGAAAAAAATAGGCTTATTTTTAAGCAAAGGATGGTGAGAAACAGGGGGGGAAAAAGGTGGTAATTGATTACAGATGCTCTTTTGATGCTGCTAGGACTTGAGAACTGCTGAGTTGCTTTGCTCCCCAGTTGGGGATGTGAAGGGTTGAGATGCTATTCTGTGCCTTAATTCTGTGCAAGAAATGTTAATTGACAAAGTAAAAACCCACATATGAAGCGTAATATATGGACCTGAGTAGCTTCCACAAAACAGGAATTGACTCATGTCCAAAGGCTTTGGGGCCAGAAACCAAAGAATCAGAACAGTGTACTGCAAAGACAAGTTCCCTTCACCTGGGCCTGGCGTTCCCCCCCCTCGCCCCCTCTTGCTCCATCCCTAATTAGCAAGGGGTGGCGAGGGGGTGCTAGGGCTTCCAAGAGCCTGCTCCACCTGGCTTTTGACGGTAGCCATAGTTGTCATGCTGTGTGGTTGAGGGGTGGGGTCGTCCATTTTCCCTTTGAATGTAGTATTCCAGAAGACTTTGATAATTTGGATTTAGTGAGATTATTTAAAAATACTGAAGTGAAAGGCACCAGGCTGATCAGTGTTGGTTAGAATCCCTGAATCAAACAATCCAAAACCCTCAAAAAGTTGTAAACCCTGAAGTGGCCATATGCATGAAAACAAAACAAAGCAAACAAACAAATGAAACCAGATTTTCTGAGTTGCTTTGCCCACAATTTTCCCAGAAAGATGCTGTCGCTTAAAATCTAAGAATGACTAATCTTGAGCAATGAAGAAATCTGCAGAAGAGAATCCAGGGTGAAAGTCAGAACCCGTCTTGTCCACTGCCACACCTGTCAACGCCTGTGCACAGTGTGCCCCTCTCACATGGCAAGCTCATGCCTGGCCGATGAGCACAGAGGCCGGGATGGTCTTCACCCTTCTGTCTCCAAGCCATGACCAAGTAGGACACAGAAGTTTCTAGATCCGTTTTCCCTCACAACTGTTCAACACAACTGAAGTCTGTGGTGGATAGCACTGTGGATATACATATTTTTTATTGTTAAAGCTGATTTTGAGACCACCTACCTCACGAAGCAGTCATATCATGCAACCTTCTCTCACTGTACGTTAGCCACTCTGATTATCTTTATAGTCCTTGACCAATCAAGTTTACTTCTTCTTTAAGGCCTTTGTATCACTCCTCCTTGTGCCTGGAATGTTCTTCCCTCCTCTCTTTGCATGGTTGTTCTTTATCCTCATTCTAGTCTCAGCTCAAATGTCACCTTCCTGGAAGAGCCCCCCTCCTTTCCCTGTCACTCTGTTCCAGGGGTCGGCAACCAGATCTGGCCTTCAACCTGTTTTTGTATGGTCTGAGAACAAAGAAAGATTTCTAGATTTTATGAATAGTTGAAAAAAGCAAGAGCAGAATCTTTTGTGACACATAAAAATTATATTAAATTCAAATTTCGGCATCCATAAATAAAGTTCTATTTGAACACAGCCATGCTCATTCATTTACATACCGCCCACGGCTGCCTTCGGGCTACAATGGCAAGAGTTGAGTAGTTGCAACAGAGAGTGTTTGGCCTACAACCTAAAATATTTTCTCTCTGGTCCTATACAGAAAAAGTTTGCTGATTTCTGCTCTAGTCTATTCCGGTAATACTACATTTTAGTTTCTCTATAGCATTTGCCGTTACTTATAAATTGTCTTAATACTATTTATTTGCTTGCATTATTTACTTGTCTGTGTCTCCCCACTAGAAGCTCTGGAGGGCAGACCTTTTCTGTCTTGTTCACTGCTGCGTAGTTCAAGACATAAAGTGGACACTCAAGATATATGTGCCGAATGGACTAATGAATGAATAGATGCAGTTCCTGGACCAAATGATTGGCTCTGAAGCTTAAATTGGCTCGTCTACCCGTTTATTCATTCACCTAGTGCCTACTATGTGGCAGACATTTGTGCCCTTGGCTTATCCATTCATTTGCTTTTCCGAGGGTTGACATATCAAGACTGCTGCCTTCCCCGAGCTGCTGTGGAGTTAGCTCCAATGGGCTTGGCTGACTTTCCAAATCCTCAGACAGTCCTGGCTCTCTCTGATGAAGCAGTGTCTCCTCCGGTTGCGTCCTTTCCTGACAGCAGCAGTAGGCTTGTGCAGCTCAGAGCTCTAAGTTGCCTCTTGGGATGACCCATTCACTCTTTCTCAGGAAGAGACATCTGTCCTATTTTTTCTCACTCAAGCACAACCTTTCCTTCTGCTTGTGTCCCAGAAACCCTCCTCTCCCCACGTTCCCATCACCCGGGCTTGCCCAGGCAGCCTCCCACTCACACCTGCAAGTCTCATTCACATGGCGTCGGATTCATCATTACTGGCCTCAAAGGCTTCTCCTGAACAAGAGCCACAGACCCCAAGAGAAAGGAGGGCAAGAGTCTGGTGGCACACGAGCTTCTCCCCGCTCCTCCTCCTTCCCGCCTTCTCTGCGGATGAGTTTCTGTGAAGGCGTTTCTGTGTGCTTTCCCTGGAGCGGATGCTAGTTTACTAACGGTGCTTTTAGAGTAGGAGGATGGAACAGCCTACTTTTGTATATTATGTATCTCAGTTCCAGGTGATGATAGGAAGATAATTACCCAGACTGAGTTTACATAGCAATTGTTACACTGAACAAAATGTTGAAAGATCTCAGGTCTGGACACAAAAAGAAAGGATAAAATTCTTCTTTAAAGAAGAATATCTCCTTTCCTCATGTGTTAGGATAAAATGCCCATTTTCATACTTATCTGGTTTATAGTTGGAGTGACCATATGATCTGGATTTTCCAAGTCAGATCTGAATAAAATGTACTTTCCCATTGTGAAATCATGAACCCCAATATTGGGCTGGTGAGTCTGGTTACTCCATCTGTGAGATTTTAATAGAAACAGTTGTTCTATTTTGACACCCTTTTCAGCGCTTGATGGGTTGTCAAATTTTCCTTTGGATAGTAAGGAACAGGCAGGGTTCAGGCAGGGTGGGGATGGGCAGAGAAGCCGAGGACAGCTTTTGAACAGGGTGGATGGGAACTGAGGTGAGACAAACTGAGCAGCCATCGCTCACGGGTTCACCTCATTGAGAACCGGGGACCACTTCTTGCTTGTCTTCTTAGTTTTCATTTCAAGTATGAGTCTGTCCATGTTCCTGCAGAGCCTCCAAGGACACCAGAGCAGAAAGTGCAAATAAACGGTGATGCCATTATGTTGGCCACCTGGCAACCCCAAGCACTGAGAAAAGCTCCAGCCCACGTGGGTGCTTCACAGACATCATTTAATGTTTAAAGGATGGAAGAGACTAGTAAATATGCTCTTGGTTGGCAAGAGGATAGGGAATCTGATCCCTTCCTTCCGACGTTTAAGCCCTGCTTTTTCCACAGACAAAAACACACACAGTCAAGGAGAATAGATGAGACACATACAGGCGATTCAGGAAAGCAATTCATAAGGACAAAAATAATTCCTGTTTTTGTTGTTAAACAGGTATTAAAAATACCAACCCCACAGTGCGGAGGTGGGTACACCCTGACGCCGTTAAATACAAGGTCTCAAAAATATATTGGCCAGTCAGGTTTGGACCAGGGAAGAATAAAGGCAGGTCTGGCTCCTCTTCTTTTCCCTACTCCCATCTCTGTTCCAAAGACTCCGGGTCTCTTCAGAGCTGAGCATCTCAGAATTTCAAGTACACACGTATCACCTGCGGGTCTTGTAAAATACACGTGTAGACGCGCTGTGTCTTAGGTGGGCCTGAGACCCTGCACATCCAGCAGGCATCCAGCTGATGCCCATGCCGCTGGTCCACAGTGCACACTCTGAGTCATAAGGCCTCAGAGAATAAGTTCTTGAGTCTAAATTGCTGGCTTCCTCTTGTCCTGAGGTCCAATTCAACGCTTGGGCCAGAACTTTGAAGTGGGAGACATCTTTCTTGGGCTGGAGGGCTGGAAATGTGTGTGCCTGTGTGTAGCTTGGGCTGCCTACAATCCTGCTATTGGAGTTCCTCACCAGGCAAGGGTCCTCCTCAGCCTCCAGTGCGACTGACGTGCTCTTCTGCCTTCCCTGCCACTTCTCCATGCTCAGTCCCCATCAGGGTCCCTGGTCCTAGGCTGACAGTGGGAGGTGCTCACCTCAGGACATGGCTCTGCCACTTCCTGGCTGTGAACACTGGGCAGATTACTCTAGTGCTGGGCCTCAGTTTCCTCATCTGTAAAGTGGAAAAAAGAACTGTACCTATCTCATAGCGTTTTAGGGTTCGATGAGTTAACCCATGTGAGCTGCTTAATACGGTGCCCAGCTCAGAGTGAGCCCTCAGAGAACGCCGTTTGCCCTTCTGAGGGAGCTGACGGTGCTCAGAATGGGGCAGCTGTTGCTGCCTTTGTGACCAGGTTTTCCTCGTATGCTTTGGCCTCCAGGGACACATGCAGGTGCACTGTGAAGTGAGTGAGCTCTGGGGTAAAGGACAGGGCTGGTCCTGGTCACCTCAGGTGATTCGGGGTGGCAGGTTCTGTGGGTGGACACTTGGGGAAAGCACAGACACTGGCAATCATCTTGGCAGTCTCAGCAAAAAACAGAGGACTGTTCCAGATACACGGCCGCTGCGGCAGTGGGCATCTGACCCTCTCCCAGGAGTGACGGCCAGCGCTCCTCATTCGGTGACTGGGTCCGCCGGATGATTCAGCTGATCTCTGCTGCTGCTTCTGCCATCATTCTGGGCCACTTTCCCCCTCTGACATGGCATCCATCTCCTCCTCTTCCCTCATTCATGGCTTCCTTTCTCTGTGCCTGTCTCTTCATTCTGCTGTCATTCTTCTTCTTACTGTCTCTTTGCCTGTGTCTTAAGCTTGAACTCTGCCAGAGACTATGTGATTGGTTCAGCCAGATCCAGAGTGCAACACCTCAGTGAGCCCCTTGCGGGCCACCGACCAGCATGTGGTCCAATCAGCCTGGCCAGGACCCCATGGTCACGAGGGCCCAGTCCTCACAGGCCCCTCCGATTGGTAAAACTGCTGCCCGCAGTCACACACAGGTCATTTCAGATGCTGAGATGCAGAAAATCTGATTGAAGTGGCTTACAAAATAAGGAACTAATTATCTAACATAAGAAGTCCAGAGGTAGGGCGGTTCCTGGGTGGGTCACCATTGGTTGCCTGCCTAAACCTAGCTGTCTCTTCTTTCCTGCTGGAACGGCCTGGATTTTGTTTCCATAGGAAGCTCTCTGGTCAGGGAGAGTGTCCTTTCTCCATAGCCATGAGAGTGGACTTTGACTAGTTTCTTTCTGCTCTTTCTGCCAGAGATTGGTTTAGGCAGGGACATGTGACAAATTCTAACCAATAAGACAGAGAGGAACTTCTGGGAAAAGTTTCCTTGCTCTTAAAAAGCAATGTATGTTAACCTTCTAACTCAGCAATCCCACCCCTAAAAATGTACTCGAGGGAAACAAAAACATACATCCACATGGACCTGTCCGTGAATGTTTGCAGCAGCTTTATTCATAACGGCTAAAGCTGGAAACAGCCCAAATGTCCCTTAACTCATGAATGGATGAACAGATTACAGTACGTCTATACAATGGAATACCTCTCAGCAATAAAAGAGAACAGACTGCTGATCTATGTAACAGCATGGGTGGATCTCAAATGCATTGTGCCTAGCGAAAGAAGCCAGACACAAATGTCTACGCTAACGGATGATTCCATTTATATCACATCCTTGCAAAGGCAAATTATAGGGACAGAGATGAGATTAGTCGTTGCCAGATGCTCGGGTGGAGGGTGGGGATTTTGACTACAAATGGACAAGAGGAACTTTTTGGCGTGATGGAAATGTTCCACACCTTAATTATGTGACTGTATACATTTGTCGAACTCATCACATTGTACACTAAAAAATAGTAAACTTTACTGTATGTATCTTACACATCTTACTTATATATCTATAAACCTGACTTTTAAAAAAGCCACCTGTGAGAGGAAGCAGGCCCTTTTCTGCCCTCCGACAAGGTCTTCATATATTATCTGAAGCTGCAGCAGCATCCTGGTACCATGACGGGGAGCCAACCTGGAAGGTCACACTACACATTGAGGGTAGTGGAGTGGGAAAAATCGTTGAGTTTCTGAATTAACCAGCCCTAGAAGCACCCTATCTCTGACTTCTTGTTGTGTGAGATGATTAATTCCTTATTGGTTAAGCTAGTTCAGGCTTTCTGCCCTAAGCATCTCTTCTTAAAGGACACTGATCGATGTGTAAAGAACTGCCTGCAGTAGTGCTGTACATCAGAATGAGCCTGAAAACATGGAAGAAATCCATCAAGCATCATCATCCATCTAGGGCAATAATCTACAGATACTGTGGTGATTTTGTGCTTTTTTATGTCTCGAGTCTCTTAGATTGTTCTTCCTCCTCATTTGTATACGTTTCCCTGAGACCTCTGAGGCATACACATCATAGCTGCATGAATAACATTTTCCAATTCTGAGTCAGGAGGCCTGCAGCTGTTGGCTGGTAACAGCTCTGGAACCCAATGTGTTTGGAGCACAGATGGACTGAACTTTCCAAAGTAGCCTGGAAACTGGGTGTTGCCACTTGTTGCCACCACTTTGTCTTCTGATGGAGAGGAGTCTAGGCTGAGGGCTGAGTGGAGAGGACCCTGTGTTAATGTATCCTGAATAGGAAGGTAGTTGCCTCCTTCCTAGGGGCAGGCAGAGGTGGGTCCTTTGTCCACAAAGTTGTAGACACACCTTGAGAAACTCGCTTATAAAAGTAAGCTGTGGCATTCAGACCATACTACTCTGGAATTGAGGCCAGAGACTCATCTTCTCCTGGTTTCACAGCTAAGGAAGTAGGGCACCAAAGACGGATGCAAATAACTCAGAGCTGCAGATATGAATGATGATCAAGGGAGGAGCTCACAGTCTGGAGTACTGCCCTGTATACATGTAGCTCCAACTACTGGGCAAAATTTTGTGTCAAGAATCCTATCTTAGGACTAAAGAGAACCCTACATGCCAAGGCTGCCTTGTGTCATTTAGCTCAGCAAGAGCATAAAATTCTCCAGGTGAGCAAAGCCATCTTTTCCCTCCTCTCTCCATCCTCTCTCCGTTTAATGGCTCTTTCCTTCCTCTCACTTGGAAGATCCACATTGCCCATGGTTTTCTAGCACTCCAAAGGTAGGCCTGGCACACCCGGCCAGTGATTCATCCTCTGGGGCTTTCCATGTCTCCTCCCTAACTAAGGGACCCAGTTTTATACATCTGACGACCGGAAAAATTTTCCATAGACTAGCTTCTGGCCCCTTTCATTTCAAATCTTCTTTCTCCCATTACCCATATACTTTGGGTATGGGGTTCAGTAGGGCACACTGAGATCATGATATGACGTTTGGCCTGTACCACTGTCTTAACGCTGGGCGAGTCTGCACAATGGGTGGAGGGGCATTCCTGGGATTAGGTCCTACACTGGGATGGCAAGTAATGACAACCGTCCATGGGCAATGACTATGAACGACACACATATATCCTGCTAAACATAGATGTACTCCAATTTGACTTCTTAGCCAGATCCCCAAAATGCCTGTAGCCACTCCAAAGCCACCCAACCCAAGGGGAAGTGTGGCTGAAAGAAAGCAGAAATGGAAGTATAAAATGGGGTTTTGCCAATTGCAATTAAAATTTTATACATTTGAATGTTTCATAAAACATACAAATATGTAAACTCTTTGCTAAGTCCCTTCCTAGGGTCTTAGAAATACCTATTCCAGGGAGGTGCCCTCAGGCTTAAGCTTTATTAATTTAGGGTAAATCCATCTCTGATTTAATTAAACTGTGTCATAGGAACACTACCTGGCCTGATGGTGAATCATTGTGTGAAACACATGTGCTGCCTACACATTAGGGGCTCCAAGAATGTTTGTTGAGTGAATGAATAAGAGAACGGAAGCTCATTGTAATTTAAACTTGCCTGAAGAACTAGGAAGAGTGCAGTTTATAATTCACAGATATTTCTTTTCTTTCTTTCCTACAGCTTCCCCTCTGCCCCCAGTTTATAGGTTGGGAATCAGGAAGTTGACCAGTTAGTTTCCTGTGAGTCTATCAGCGGATATTTAAAGAAACTGGGCTATGTTTTTCCCTTTTATCACAAATATAAATACAACCTCATCTGCTCTGGTTGAAAAGGGGCCCAGAAAGGGGCTTGTTTATCTGTGATGAACGGAGCAAAGGGGCCCCCTTGTGAAATCAGGGCTGAGCCCAGAGACCCCCTGTGTCCGCAGACACCAAACAGGCCTCGTCCCGCAGGGTGACACGGCGTCGAACACCGCCCGCCGCTGGGGGGCTCGTGCACCAGCCGCTGCCAGGGCTGCCCTGCGGCCGTCCCGCCGCACAGACGCGGGCACGCGCGGGCCCAGATGCCGCCTCCGCGCCTCCGGCTTCCCGCAGGCGCCGCCCGGGCCCCTCTGCGCCCGGGCTCGTAGGCCCTCCTCGGTCTGCGCGCCAGGCCCGTCTGCTTCCCGGGGCAGGGCCTTCCTCACGTGGCAACCCCGCAGGGTGTCTGCCGCCTGCTTCTTGCAGCCTCACTCCCGTGCTTGCTCGCCGCTCTGTGCCTTGTCCTCCTGCCCCCGGAGCTTGGAACACGGGAGCTGCCGCTAATGTGCATTGTGCTGTATTGTTTGAGAACGTTCCTTTCTGCTGTGGAAGAAAACAAATAGAATGGATGAACGCATTAAGGCGTGTTAAGCACAGAGAGTGAGCAACCTGTTCCACAAATCACTTAAGTAGAGCATATATGTGTGAAAGTAGACAGAAAGGGATGGAAGGACCAAGTAGTTAGTAAATATTCACCATACACGAAATACGCATGAGGTGCTGAATACTTATGAGGTCTGAATTTCGATACCCATTGACGGCCCCATTTTAGCCCTGTGTGTCCTCTACCCAGGAAGTGCGAATATAATCCATGGCTGCTCAACAGGCTGAGTGCTGAACTACAGCTACGGTCAGATGGAATTGCCTGGAGAGAGCAGGCATGTGCCCTTGACTTGTTGGTCTGTCTTGCCCTTACCTAACTCTGGTCCTCAGACAACACCATCCCTGGGGAGGGCAGAACCTAGAGTTGAGGGTGTGTGATTTCTTCCACCTGCTTGCACTCTAGCCTAAGTGTGATAACTTACACCACATTTTTTTCTCTTGTTTGTCGCTGTGTGCTTTAAATTCACTTGATGAATACATGATTCAAACATATTAATGTAGCCTGAGAAGCTTTCTGTCCCGTGACCCCTGGGAGAGCTTGCCTGGTAGAGTACTTGGAGGTAGTGTACATTGTGTCAAGGTAATTTCTCACCCAACACTGCTTGGTAAACATCTGCTTAATGAGTGATTCCATGAATGAACACACTGCAGAATGCAGAATTGTCTTTCAGGGCCTCACAGGCTCTTTCATAGTTCTACCTACCGTAGGCAAAAAAGCCATGAAAACTTTACTGTTGTTGCTGCTCTTTACCCATCCAAGAAGATCTCTGCCTTTTTTGAGTAGGTATGGGAAATGCTTGCAAGACAATGAGCAGGGGAAGCAGACTGGAGGCAGGGGGATACAATACAAAGAATGAAGACAGAAGTACCAGGTGGGACTGCATGGTAGGTGGGGATGTTGTCTCCCAGAAAATGGTAGCAATGGGAAGAGGATAAGAATAGTGGTTTAAACATCCAGTAATGAGGAATTTGAAAATATGAAGGGGAATGTGGGGTGTTGGAGAGGGGTTGGAGCAGATGAGGTTGAGGTGGAGTATGGGGGAACCAGCAATGTTCTGGGACAGCGTGGAAATGAATTCTGGGTTACTACAGACTCAGGAGGGGCCCTGGGGGTTCAGGATTCTTTGCTTCGTGAATTACAGGGGCAAACAGTTCCCACTTTGTTGCTGCTTTGCTTCTGTGTGTGATGGGTTCATTCTCCATGTCTGTGATGGGTTCATTCTCCATGTTTCTGATGGGTTCAGTCTCTACGTCTGTGATGGTTTCATTCTCTGTGTCTGTGATGGTTCATTCTCCAGTCTGTGATGGGTTCGTTCTCCATGTCTCTGATGGGTTCATTCTCCATGTCTCTGATGGGTTCAGTCTCCACGTCTGTGATGGGTTCAGTCTTCATGTCTGTGATGGGTTCATTCTCCGCGTCTGTGATGGGTTCATTCTCCACGTCTGTGATGGGTTGGTTCTCCGCATCTGTGATGGGTTGGTTCTCCACGTCTGTGATGGTTCATTCTCTGTGTCTGTGATGGTTCATTCTCCGGTCTCTGATGGGTTCATTCTCCATGTCTCTGATGGATTCATTCTTCATGTCTGTGATAGGTTTTTCTCCACGTCCACTTTAGTTATTCTTTTTAACTGTAGGTTCCTTCTCTGTTGTTTGATATGTATCTTAATAATACAGATTACCACAGTCTCCTTCCTTAAATCGGTTCCTTGAAGTATAAATAAGTAAATAAATACTCAGACAATTAAATGAAATTTCCTTCTGCTGATGGTCTGTGATCATTCTGAAAAATCACATTTGCCCTCCGCTTGGCTCCACAGGATTTTATGAGTGTTAATGACATGTCTGAAAAGCGTTTCATTTCCTTGGAAATGAGCTTAACAAAGTGTTTTTCTCTCCACGATGATATAACAAGTCACTCATGCTGTGCTACTGATGATAATTGAAACTTTGGTTGCTAAAAAGTTTAGTTTGATGGTAGTTCAAAGTAAATTTTTAAATACTTTTGTATCTTCTACATGTTTTTAGGTGATAGATAGGTAAATGGCCTTTTCATGACTTTTTAAAAAAAACATTCCATGATATTTATTCTCCCATCGTATTTTAACCAGTGCTTACATCAGTTCACAAGGTCATGGACTTGGCCTGTTTTTCATTTTGCAAACATCTGGATTTATAGTAGATGATTCACGCGGCCTGATGCATCACTGCCCTCTTTTTGCTCTCTCTTATTATCACGTGTGGAATTCAATTTACCTCCTACCCTGTGAGCTCTTCTTTCATTTGGAACAATTTCCTCAGTTATACAAGTCTCCAGTTTATGGGATAATCATGATTAACTTGTCCACTGTAGTGGAAAATGCTATCTGGAGTGGCTGTTCTGATTTTAGAGAGAAAAATTCATGTCGTACTTTGCAAAGAACACAACAAAGGGCTGAGACAATAACAACGACAAGTCCCCAGAGCTGAAGGTCACACACAAGACTGTTCCTGCTTCCCTTTGCTTCTTACCATCTCCATCTGACAAGTTATATGATTATTATAGATTTGTTTATCCCCTGCTCACTCCCTTAGCATGTAACCTTCATGAGAGCAAAGACTGCACCACCAGTACGTATAACTGTACCTCTTACATAGTAGACGCTCAATAAATATTTGTTGAGTTAATGAAGGAAAGGTTCATCTATCCATCAACTAGTCAGTCAAATAATAAAACTAGTACATAATAACAAGGACTATTTATTGAATGCCTCTGTACTGGGTGGAATAGTGTCTCTCCAAAATTCACGTCCACCCAGAACCTCAGAACATGACGTGATTTGGAAATAGGGTCTTTGCAGATATAATTAGTTAGATTAAGATGAGGTCATATCAGAGTAGGGTGGACACACAGAGAGACACACAGGGAAGAAGCCCATGTAAAGCCCAAGGGAAGCAGCTGCGAGCCAAGAAGCGCCAAGGGTCGCCAGCAGCCACCAGGAGCGAGGAGAGAGTCGTGGAACAGACACTCCCTCAGAGCCTCTAGAAGGAGCCAACCCTGCGGACACCTGGATTTCTAACTGCTGGTCTCCAGAGCTGGGAGAGCCAGCCAGTTTGTGGTACTTGTTACGGCAGCTCTAGGTAACTAATATAATCTCTTTTGTGACAAGCTCTGGGCAAGTGCCTTTATATAATTGCCAATTTACAGGTAAGGAAACTGAGGCTCAGAGAAGCTAAATGATTGCTAGTAGATGACTGAGCCCAGGTCTTTGCACTCAGAAAGTGCACTCTGAACTGTTGCCGTGCTCGGCCAGCTTGGAGCCAGGAGTTTAGGGGGCTTGTAAGTTTAAAGTCAGGGTCCTGACCCTGGGGTCACCCGATGGCTGCTTTTACCACGTTATGATTAGTGAAAGGGGTATGGAAAAGAGGATATGTACATTCTATATTAAGAGGTTTGTGCCCAGTGGAGTTGATGGGAATGTAAGCCAGCCAGATGCCCGGGGATGTGCTTTCTGGATTTCCAGAATTTCTTCTCACTCTGTGACTCCATTATCAACTGTGCTCTCTCTCGAAATGGCTATGGTTTTGAGAACTGTTTGTCAATATTTATTGAAGCTGAGCATTTTCATGCATCCCATGACCCTGCAGCTTTACCCCTAGGCACATATAACCAGGTGCTCACCAAAAGGCAGGTCTACGAAAGTTCAGAGCGGCATTATTTGTAGTCGCCTCAGGCTAGAAACTACTCAAATGGCCATCAGCAATAGAATGGAAAATAAATTGTGGTATATTCATTCAAAGGCACAGATGGCAATGAGAATGAACACACTAGTGCTACATGCAACAATATCTCACAAAGATAATGCAGAGTGAAAGAAGCCAGCTGGAGAAGCATACTTAGTGAAGGACTTTATTAATATGATTTCAAAAACAGGAAAAACTAAGCTGTAGTTTTAGGAGTCAAGATAATGTTTTATCTGGATAGCTAGTGAAGTACTGGTAATATTTTGTTTCTTGATCTGGGTGCTGGTTACATGAGTGTGTTCAGTTTTTGAAAAAAAATATGAGCTATGTATTTATGATTTGTGTAGTTCTCTGTGCATAGATGATACTTCAATAAAAAGTTTAAAAATGTAATATGAAGAAAATTGCAACAACCCTCTGCCATCCTGTTCCACCTCCTTTACTAGAACCATCTTCCAGCCACTCTGGGAAGAACTGCCCTGGGTGGGCTGTACTCTCAATCAGTAGAGGATTTCCAAGCTGCTCGGGACCCCGTCTGAGAGTTGTCTGGCTGGAGAAATGGGCCTTTGAATGCCTCCATGCTCAGAAGGGGTGAAGAATCATTTCCTGAAGTGGCTGACTGCAAGGGCTCCTGGCAACCTTCATCCCAGAGCAAAATGTAATCCATGTTTTCAGTAAACTATCAGAAGAGAGATGTCTCCTGGACTCAGGAAACAACTTTTAAAAACTTTTATCATTGTGGGGCTGGCCCAGTGGCACAGCGGTTAAGTTCGCATGTTCCTCATCTCAGTGGCCTGGGGTTCACCAGTTGGGATCCCGGGTGCGGACATAGCACCACTTGGCATGCCATGCTGTGGTAGGCATCCCACATATAAAGTAGAGGAAGATGGGCACGGATGCTCAGCAAAAAGAGGAGGACTGGCAGTAGTTAACTCAGGGCTAATCTTCCGAGAAAAAAAAAAAGAGAGAGAGAGAAAAACCTTTTATCATTGTAATTCTAGAAAAAAAATAAATCAAGTAAATAAAATTTCAAAAGAGGGCAAGTTTTACTCATTTTTTCAACGAGTTGCTTGTGATTCTGAATTAGATTTACTTGTCCAGTGTCAGCTGCATGTAGGGTGGTGGTGGGGAAGGTGAGGCAGAGCTGTCTGCTCCCTCACACACCCCACGACTTTCCCGCACTCTCTGAAGCTGCTAGGAGAGCGAGTCACTCCACAGTTGGAAATGTAGAATGCAGCAAGATGAAAATACTCCTGGGAGAAGCGACACTTTGGCTTTAATTCACACTAGTGGATTCAATGAATGATTGCAGAGCCTTTCCAGATTTTGATAAGATGGACAAAATTCAGAATGCTGATTGCCTAAAACAGTGGGGTAAAGACACCAAAGAGAGTGTCAGAGCTTAGGGTGAGGAGAGAAGCCAGAGTTGAAAACTATCAATTTCAAAATTATGCTGTGTAGATGGTTGTGGGGCAAAGGGAAGAAACGCTTTGCCCTGGACAGACTGGTAGAGTTAGATGTTCATCAGGATGGCTGTGGTGCTGTAAGAATCCTTTTCAAATCCAGAAAGACATTCTTGGCCTAGTTTAAGAACATCATCTTAGATGGGCTGTGCTCACCGGGCTGCTTCCTGAATCCCCATGCCTGCCCTTCCAGGCGCGCACCCTGCTGCTTGGCTGTCTGGTCAAGGCCGCCTCTGCGTGGAATTATTAACCCCAGGGTGACGGATCCCTCTTTGGCAGAGCCACTGAGTTCTCCTATCAGTATCTGCCCGGAATTGTCCCAATTTCAGCACTGAAAGTCCTGTGTCCTGGAAACGCCTCAGCTCTGAGGAGACAGCATGGTTGGTCACCCTGGCCCCGCCGCCCCGGGGAGCTCGCATGGCCTGTAGCCCAGTCCTGGCCCCTCGCTGGCCTGGTTCTTGAGATTTGGTCAGATAGATGTGAAGAGAAACCAAAAGAAATAGGAGGATATAAAGTACTTTGTGTTTGAGAAATGGCCTTTGGAGTCCCTGACTTTGGGTCACAAGATGTGAATTTTATTCCTAGCTGTGTATTTTCTGGCTATGTGACCTCGGAGGTGTCATTCTTTTCTGAGACTCATCTTGTCTGTGGATAAAAATGTCCTACCACACAGATTGGCTGTGTGACTTAAGATAATGCATGTTAAGGGGCTTGGCTCACAGTAGTTGCTCAATAAATACCACTTTCCTGTCCTATCAGTTTCTTTTCTTTCTTTCTTTCTTTCTCCTGTTGTTCTCCTTCCTTCAAACCCCCAAACACATTATTTATGCTTTCTTGGTGCTACTTCTCACCACTGCAAGGTGGTGTGGAAGGAGCTTCAGAATTAGATGGCTGTAGGTTCAAAGTCTGGGTCAGTCACTTTCTAAGTGTGGACCTCAAGGAAGTTAAGTCACTTCAGAGAGCCTTGGTGTCCTCACCTGTAAAAGGAGAATAACAAGTCTTTCTTTGAAATTATATAATCGATGCAGGTGTTGCTGTTGCTCTTGGTCCTGTGTCGTTCCTGCTCGGCCCATCTCTCGTCTCTCCTGCAGCTGTGGGTCCCTGGGGGCTGAGACTCCTGTGACCGGTGTCCCATCATGTGGGTCTCTGCTCTTTAGCCTCTAGTCTTCCTTAGACTGTGCTAATACAAACAAAAATGGGATGTGTGAATTTCAAATAGAGTCGGATACTAAATTAGAATGTGCTGTGATCCATGATGAACAACGTGTAAGAGTTGGAACAAGATTTCAAACAAAAAAAAGTTTGAACCGAATAATGATTCAAAAGAGGAGGGGGGTCAAATGGGTTTGCCTTGACTTGCATCTCCCATGTTAATTCAGGTTATATTTTCACTCTAACTAGGAGTACAATGCACTGTAGTAACTTCTCAAGTTCCCGTCGGTATTTATCTCTATCTCCAGAACTTTGTGTCTTAGTAGATCATGAAAATCTGCAAAGATTCAAACATTGGCTTCAGCGAATGGGATGTAGGATTCGTTCCTGTCAGTAAAGCCAGAGTATTACACCGTTGAGTGGGGTCTTAATGATGCTCCAGTTCTCTCCCTCCTAATCAGCTCATTTAAATGTGCAGGGCATTATGTGTGATATAAAGATGAAGAGATACAAGCTGTGTCCTTACGGAGCGATAGCTTAATTGAGATGAAAAGCTGAGCGCAGAAATGCTTTTGCTGAATGTCTATGGTGCACATGATATGCATCACCTCTAATCACCCCAAAAACTTATATAGAGCTTGAGGTCCTTGTGACGTAGATTACAACCTTATTTAAACCCTGAGGTTTGAAGGGATCCTTGGATTCAAAGGAATCCAGGGAAAGGCAAATAGAGCGAATGTGGCATAGAATAGCACACAGGAGTGTGTCTCACGTGGTTCTGTGTGGCTGCTTGAGGTGGTTGCATATTTGACTTTGTGTCTCCCAAAGACCCAAGTAAAAAGAAGAGCAGACATGGTTTCAAGAGTTGTAGTATCGTTGAAGTAAAAGTGACTCGGTTTAGGAGAAGCACGGTTTTTCTACGGAGACTTGAAAGCAAATGCTCCCGTGGGTCTCTTTTTTCTTTTGAGGAATATTAGCCCTGAGCTAACTACTGCCAATCCTCCTCTTTTTGCTGAGGAAGACTGGCCCTGAGCTAACATCCATGCCCATCTTCCTCTACATTATATGTGGGACGGCTACCACAGCATGGCATTTGCCAAGCGGTGCCATGTCTGCACCCAGGATCCAAACTGGCGAACTCTGGGCCGCCAAGAAGCAGAACTTCGCGAACTTAACCACCGCGCCACCGGGCCATCCCCACCACCCCCCGGAGGTCTTTATTAAGAGCAGACTAAAGGAGTGGACGTTTCCCTGATGGTGTCCTTACAGGCAAACTGTGCAGAGCCGCCATATGGCTGTTTCTTATACTGGGCTTCAAGTCTAAGACAAAGCCCAATTTAGCAGAGTCAACAGAAAATAGATATTTGTTGTCCTTCAAATAATTCTCTATCATTTTTAACGATATTTTGGATTTGGCTTGTTTGGATCAGTGTCCTCGCTTTTCCATCTCTTTTGCTCTGTAACAGTTTCCATCCTTTTGTTTTCCCCTTGCTGTTTACTTTATAAAGAAACAGGTCATTTGTCCAGTGGAATTGCCCACATTCAGGATTTGGCTGATTGTATCCTTGTGGTTTCACTGAGTTTTAAGTAACAATTATTTTATTTCCATGACCAGAAGTTTTATTTGGTACTTTTTCAAATTTGTCTGGTCCTTTTTTTTTCTCATTTTGGGTAGTCTCTTCCTCCTTATTCATAGCTTTGATTCCTTCATTTGTTCAAAAATATTAAACCTTCTAATCTTTCATTTAGGGTCTGATAATGCCATTGTCCCAAGCCTTTCTAGGTCTGGTTCTATTATTTGTTGTTTCTGATGACTCTTGTTCCTGGGGACTTCTCGCCTGGTGCATTTTGTGACTTTGGATTGTAAGTTCATGCGAGTTCATCTTTGTTGGCACTGACTCCGAGGGAGCTCTCTGGGACCTGGTTGAGGTTTGTTTTTCTGGGTGGATTTCCATAGTCTTTGCCAAGTACCTGGGGACACCACAGACCCAGGTCCACTTTAACTGAAATTCTCTTGTAGGTTTTTTGGGCCACACAGATAGTGTGATTTCTAGCTCTAAACTCCTGTGTGTGGCCAATTTGGGATTTTGAAATCTCAGAAGAATATTTTTTGTTATTTTGTTTTTTTAACCTGTATCCAGAGCCAAAGTTTCTTCTGGGCTTGCCATTGCCGGACAGGTTCTCCTTCGGGTCACATTTTCCTGAGGGAGTTACCCCTTGTGAATCTACCTCTGTGCGGGTGGCTCTCCAGCCTGGCTGCTGTCTCACACAATGGCCACACGAGAACTCTCTTATCTCTCTGGTCTCAGCCTCAGCTTCTTAGTTGATCTGTGGGTATGTCGCTTATTTTCTAAAACTGACTAATATAGGTCTATATAATTACATAGACAACTTATATATGTTGTAATTATATAGCATAATATACGATTATCTATTATATCTGTAACATAATAGATAATATGCATTACACTATTTATATATATATATTTTAAACGGTTTTATTGCTGGCGGATTTCAGGATCTCTACCATTTTTCAAAAATAGAAGTCCTTGATTCTCTGTCTTCAATCAGATCCAGATCTGGTATGTCTGTGTCAGGCCTAAATCCAAAACATCTTTTAGGGTCCCTCTGAGCCCCTGAGTTATGGGCCCATTGCTCTTCCCTGTGCTGTGCTTCTCTGTTATCTTGACTAGAACTCCTTACCTCACACAACTGCCTGTGGCTTCTTCTCACAGCTGGTGAGCTCCGTCTGCGGCGGTGGCCCTGCCTTGAGTCAGCAGGCCTGCAGTAGCCTCCCTGGCGCTCAGGTTGCTGTCTGGATCCTCTGCTGCTCCAGCTGCCGTGTTAGACTTCCTGCCCTGAAGGCTGCCTGAAGAAACGGTGCTGTGATTTTTAGATACCGTGTTTGTACATCCCCGTTGTCTTCAGTGAGGACTGGCTTCTGCCACCTGATTGGTCTCCCCAGCTACCTCCATCCCGGCCCACCCAAACCTCAAATTTCCAGCCCCATTTTGGGTACCAGTCATTAGATACACCCCAGGCTCCACTGGTAGCTCTGGGTTGCTGAAGTAACAGCATGTCGGGTGGCCAAACCTCCTTGAGCTGTGACAGCAGTGATATTTATGAAAAAGAAAAGTAGTAGCAAGAAGCTCTCCTCAAAGGAGCCAGCTGGAGGCATCTCTGTCCTTGAATTCTAACAGAGCTTTACCTGCGCCCCTCGTAGAGTGCCCGTTCACCTCCTTTATGCTGCACTTAGTGACACAGATGTTTGTCTTCCTCTCTAGAAAATCACCTGCTTACGAGTAGAAAATGACATTGGGGTCGAAAGGTCTTTGTTCAAATCCTGACCCTACCATTTTATAGTTAAGTGACTTTGGGCAAATTACTTTAACATTTGAGCCTCAACATTCTCCCCCTATAAAATTGAGGGTAATACCTAGTTCTTTATCTAGAAACTTTGGGGCAAATGTGTTTAGGTACTTAGAATTTTTTCTGAATAAAAGTAATATAATACATATATATTATGTAATACCCTGGAAGTACCTTGTAATCAAACACCTTCCTATTTCTGTGACAACACATATAAATATTTACAGTAAAGGGATTAAATGGAGATCGTAATTATACTCACGTCATTTCATTCAGGCCACTTTTTGCCACCAAATGAGGTAAAAAATAACTTTCAGTTTTCAGAGATAATTGGCTTTTGTAATTGCGGATAAAGGATCGTGGGCCTGTGTTGCCTACCTCACAGAGGTGTTATAAGGATTTAATAATATAAATAAAATCTCCTTGATTACGTTCAGCACATACATAGTAAGTTCATGAAATTTTATGGGAAGGTGATAGTTAATCACCTAGGGAATATTTTGTTTGTGTTTTTCATGTGGGGGCTGGTAACGGGAATTTTTCTGTGAGTGATAAAAACTGTCTGGTCCTGCCTTTCTTTCTTTGGTGATTTACTTGAAGGCACCAGCTGCCACCTGATTCTTCTGACCACCCCAGGACTTGCCTGTTACCTGCATGAGTCAGGAGTGGGTGACCTAAGAACTGGAGAGGCCTGAAATGTTAGAGCCGGACAAGGGCTTGGAGACAGTCGCCCATGGCTGTGGACTGCTTGAAATGCTAGCTGTCAGTATCATCACCCACTCCCTCAAGTTTATTATTAAGGAAATTGAATTCTTCAGCGGAGAGAGGGGTGTTTGATGTATCCAACATATACAGGTGGAGAAAGTCTGAACGTCACATGGAACAAAGGAGTCCCTTCCACAGATTCTCTATGGTGACCATCCTTCTTCACTGAGAACTTCTTTCAGGAAAAAAATGGAAAGTTGTCCCATTTTTTGAGTTATTTGGTAAAAAAAGGCATTACATTTATCATTTAAAATATGTCCAGTCTTTCAATAAATACTGTGCAGCCAGTTGTATTATTTCGTAACCTAAATACTTGGTAGTGGTAGCACGTTCATTCATTCAACAAATATTTGAGCTCCCGCTGTGTGCCAGATTTTGTTCCAGCTCCCAGGAGAAAGTGTGAACCACATCAAAGATCTTCCTCTCACAGGCCTCACGAGGGTGGAGAGGCGGAAGGAGGAAAAGTCAGGTGAGCAAATGAACAGACCGGGTAATGGCAGCTCGTGCCACGCAGCGTGAGTCACACACCTCAGGACGGCGTGGAGGGACTGACAGGGCCGACGGGCTTCCCTTTGGATTGATCAGTCAGGGAAGACCCCTCTGAATGGTGCTATTTGGATGACATCTGAGTGTCACTCAAAGGAGCCAGCCGTTTGGAAAAAGAGCATTGAAGGATGAGGGGACAGGAAGTACAGAGCCCTGAAGCCAGAGGGAGCTTAGGTTGCATGAAACATGGAAACACACAGGCAGTGTGGCTGCAGGGCATGGCTCAGGGGGCGACGTGTCCAGTCACCTAGGCTCCAGGGCCAAGACAGGAAGAAGGAGTTGTTTCTAAATGCCACGGGGAAGAGTTGGAGGACTTAGGGCCTAGGAGCAGTGTCAGGAAAGTAAGGCACAAAGTTCGAGGGGGTGCTGAAAAACCCAATAATCAAGATAAATTGTATTTTTAAAAATGTAAGTGAATGCAAAAATCCATGATGAACAAATATCACAATTTTAAGTAAAGACCCTGCACATGAGGGAGACTCAAAGCGAATCCCTCTCTGCTCCCTCTGGCCTTGGCCCTGCGTGGGAGTAAGATGATCTGATTTCCATCTCAGAAGATCGCTCTGAGGCTCTGTGGAGAGGCTGTCGGGAGCAGGGTTGAGTGGGAGAGCTGGATGCAGCCTGTCACAGTGGTGCAGGGAGAGAAGGGTAGGAACAGGGAGGATGGGAGAGGGCAGATGGAGTCCAGGTATTTCTGAGGTAGAAACCTCAAGACTTGCTGAACTGAATGAGAATGTTGAGATCCATTATTACGATTGGTTTTCAGTTCCCTTTTGTGCTTCTGCAGCCTGTGCCTCTGCGCTCCTCTTCCCGATGTGGGAGCTGACAGCGTGAGCGCTTGGGGGCAGGTGGTGCTTTCCTCCCTGGTGCCCGCCTTGCCTGCACCAGCGCTCACTCTGCATGTCTGTGTCTTCAGCACAGCAGAGCTGCCACACAGCACAGCAGGGACTACACCCACACTGGCTTCATCGCTGCAGACCAGATAGGACAAGGGCTCCTCCTTCAGGCCTCAGACTCTTCCAGAGGACCCCAGTGGTGTTCACAGTAAAGCTATGTGATGCCAGAGTGTGCCCGGAACACTGGGGCCTGATTATTTCTTGTTTTGTATTCCTCACATCCTTCTTCACAGGGCAAAAGGCAAGCACCTCGGCCCAGACTCCTCCCGGGCCTCTCTTGAACTCTCACTCTGTGGAAATAAAGCCCGATGCTTCCTCAGCCTCTCCCAGGGGCTGCTCTCCTCGTCACCCTCCGGCAGGCCTGGTTCTCTCTGAGCAGACGCCCAGACTCCCAGACGCTGCCGCACTGTGTGGAGGTGGTGTGGTATCTGGGTACAGAGTCACTATCCCGCTGCGTTTGCTTGTGTGTCTTTGCTGCTCAGTTGTGGATGCCAAAATCCTTTTTTGATCACGTCGTTACAAACTCCTCCCCCCAGACTTCTTCCACCTCTCGTATCTTTGCTTTCAGTTGGTTAGACTTCCATTCACGGGGACCCCAAGCTAGAAACCTGGGAGTTGTGCCTGACTCCTTCCTTTTCCTCGCCTGAGCATCTCCTGGAGGAGACGATCAATGCCTGTGATTCAGCCCTGACTCCTCTTCCAAGTGGTCCAGGCCCTCGCTGCACCTCTCTGGATTACTGTCACAGCTTTCTTCGCTGTTTCCTTGTTTCCTCTCAGACACTGCAGATCTGCCTTCCACACAGCCAGCAAAATTTAACACGCAAATCTGACCAAGTCTGTTCCCTGCAGACGAAGCTTCCACAGCAGGAGCCCGGCCTCCGGTTCCCGCATCTGCAGGCTTGCTCTCCAGCCCCGGTCTCCTGCCACACATTTGAGGGATGGTTCAGCAGCCCTGACTTCTTAGCCCCCCCATTTTGAACCACGCTGTCTTTCTCTTTGGAACCTTACCCCTGGCGTCCCCTTTCCCTGAATTACCCTGCTGCCCCTCTTTGCTGCTGAAGCCCCCACAGCATCCTGCCGCCCTCTGCCGCCTCCCAGGTTTGTGGCTCCACGGCAGCCTGTGGATCCACTCTCCTTGCTCCACCCCCTGCACAGGCCCTTGGCCCGCCTCTCTCCCGCAGGTTCAGCCCACTCAGTGCCCCTCTGTCTCCACAGGCCCCCGGGGCTAGGACAGCATCACGCCCCTCTGCATATTTCCTGCTCTTCACATCCCACTTAGCATTTAGTGGTGCTCATTACATTTCTTCATTAACTGCAGAAATAATTCCTGTCTTTTTTGCTAACTACCATGTGATTTGGGGCAATTTTCTTAATCTACTTGAGCTTCAAATTTCTCCGCTTTAAATATGGATCATAATGTATAACTACCTTACAGGGTTTTGTGAGGATTAAATAAGAAATCCTTAATTCACTGGCTCACAGAATACATGATTATAAGTATTAGTTCCTATTTCCCTTGTTTTCTGCTAAAACACCTGTTGACACAATGCAAGCATATTATTAATAATAGTAATAATAATAATTCTTAACTCTATTAATAGAATAATAGTAACAATGATAACTGTGACTTTTTTTGCCTTACCGACTGCCAGATACCATTCTAAGTGCTTTATGTAGATGAAATCGAGTCATCGCGACAAGCATGTGAGCAAGGGGCTAGTACTACCCCACTTTACAGTTGTGGAAACTGAGGCACACAGAGGCTGTATAAGCTCCCCAAGCTCCTCGGTCATTAGTGGTAGAGAGGGGATTTGAACCCAGGCCGTGTGGCTCTAGTGTGTGCTTAACCAGCTCCTTAGCCTGCCTAACTTAATTCCCATAAAAAAAGTTTGAGGTTTTATCTTTCTTCCAAAGAGGAAGGAACTGAGGTTCAGAGAGGAGGGGAGCCGCAGCCGAAGCCTCAGGCCCGCGTGCAGGGCAGGGGAGTCCACCGACTTCTCTGCTGCAGCAAAACCTTCACTCTCAGGACGGGCTTTCGTCGAGACTCTGCCAATATTAAAGTGGACTCTTCAAACATGAGTTCGACTATAGACAATCCACTGAACGATAATGTACTGTTAACAGTAACAGAACGTTCTCTTTGTCGGTAGAGTTAGGAAAGAAGAGGTCCACCCTTTTGGGTGGCTGAAAAATGTCTGAAGTAGACTAAAGTGAGAGTATTTTATGTTGTTATTTAAATTTTAGATAATGTTTCTAACTCCCAATTAGCTCGAAATTGGAGGCCTTGTAGCCCTCACCACCTCCTTCTAGGACATTCCTGCTTCCTGAAGGGGACAAAGGACCAACAAGGGCCCCACGCAGCTGCAGGCAGATGTGTTTTCCAGCACACGGTCTGGGACGCATTCTGGTGACTAGCTCCTGATATTTATGTGAAAAGGAGTAGGACTGGGTCACTTTTTCTTCTCACTGAGTTTTGCCAGAGGTCACCCTCACAAAAGTTGGAAGAAATGGGGTGTGTAGGAATTTGGGGCTGGTAAGTTATTTATTTACTTAACCATATTTTAGAGGCTGAAAAGCCATCTCTGGAGTCTGTGGAATGCATTGTCATGAGAGGGCAGCAAGTCAACTTCTGTGGCTGCATTTTCAAAAGGGCTGGATCGTTTCGTGACCAGAGATGATATTTGTAGTTATGAATCAACCTCAGGCTTGGGTAGTGCTTGAGTTTGGGGGGCACGGGGTCGGGGGGTGGAAGAAACAGTTACCTCCCTTCTCTTCTCAATCCTGATCTCTGAACCCCAAACTACACCCCACCTCCATACATACTTTGGAATAGAGACATTGGGGGCTAGAGAACCATCGCAGAAGAGAAACATCAGAGGCTGTTTTGGGATGATTCGCTGCTTTCCAAAGCAGAATACTATGTTGTCCTCCACAAGAGGCCCGGAGCACACCCGTCCTCTGCGAAGAGCGGTAGTTGCAATGATGGGGTCCTTG
This sequence comes from Equus asinus, assembly GCF_041296235.1. Classification (NCBI taxonomy): domain Eukaryota; kingdom Metazoa; phylum Chordata; class Mammalia; order Perissodactyla; family Equidae; genus Equus; species Equus asinus. The sequence continues at coordinate 65,427,817 of NC_091796.1, read as the reverse complement.
TACTACAGGTGCTATGGCAGTGGGGACTACCTGGAGCATTAAACAGAAAACAACTAATAATTGACGTGTTTCCATTTTTTGTAGACATAACATATCTTCAGGGTATCTACTCTGTAACGTGCAGCACTCTGGACTCTCATCCTGTTTCATCCTCTCAGCCACGCAGTGAGGAGGGGATAGTCATTACCCTTGTTTCAGAGTGTGGAAACTGAGGCTCAGAGAGTTTAGGTAAATTGCTGAAGATCAGATAGCTGGTTTGCCTCCAAACCTATGGTCTGAATTATTAAATTATCTAGCTTCCAAGGAAAAATGCATAAAGAGACAGCAATAAAAGAAAACACAATATTATCCTATGACCTGGGAGTAGCTCCTGTTAGCACTTGGCATTTAACAGACACGAAAAAGGACACCCAGCCTGCTTAAGTGATGTGCTTAGCACCGGTCTTATTTCTGCCGCTCCACGGAGCACTTTTCACAGTGAAGCGTGTAATGATTTGGGTAATATTTGTCTTGCCCAGAGGCAATGAATTCGAGGGAAGGGATTGTTTCTATTTGTTTGTTTCTGCATACCCGGGGCCGGCTCGTATTGGCTTGCATCAGCGTTTCTGAATGAATAAATGAATGGACAGAGCCGAGTTGTGGCAAGACTAGTGTTTTTCCTACCCTCTAAGTTTTGTGACAGGAATTGGTTTTCCTTTGATCACTAGGAATAGAGAAGTGTCATAATCTTGTCCCCCCAGGGAGCGTGACCTCTTGATGACACTGTCAAGGCTGCAGTGAAATGTTGCTGGAACATCAGGCATGTGGCGCTCTGTTTCTCCCCTTTTTACCTCCTTCTATCCTCATCACAGTGCAAAAAACCCCTTCAGGTGGCTGCCCTGTGCCCCGTGAGGCAGGCCCTGGAACCTCTCTCGGAGTAGCTGAGAGAATGTCGGCAGCCGTGGGCTGGTCGTGGAGGGGCCTGCAGCCGGCAAGCATGGGTCTTGAATGTGGACGTGGGCTGGAAAGCGTCGTGTGCGGCTCCTCATTTTGAATGGCTCCCTGATGTGATAGTCCTCATTGCAATGTGCCTTGGGCCACATATGGGGATTTTCAAGAGAACCCAAGAAAAACAGAAGGGGAAATAAAATGTTCCCAGTGGGAATACTCTCTAGAAGAAAGGAAATGATTCTCTGGGTTCTAGACAAAATAATTCAGTATAATGGTATGTTATGGAGAAGCATGTTATCTGTCAGAGCAAAAAGAATGGAAAAGGATCCGCTAATCAATCTGTTGAGCCCTGGTTCATATGCAGCCAGACTTCAAGGGGACCCTGCACTGAGGATTTCAGCGCAGTTAATTACAGAAATACCAAGACTTGTAGTCTCCCCCCAGACTAAAAGGTCTCTGGGACAATTAGGAGACTATGGCCCCCTTGCCCCCTTGTCATGCACATTAATGTCACAGGCTTCAGTAGAGGACTTGGGGGGCTTTGATGCCCAATGCGCTCAATTTGGTTTCAGAGATTTCCAATTCCTTGCACCTAAGCACATATCCTCAACAAACAAATAGCACCGGGACAGAATTCTCTAGCAGGCTGTGGAGACTTAATTACCTCAACTTAGTGGTCTTCCCACTCTTGAGAGCATCCCAGATACTTGGCAGCATTAACATTCCTGGAATTGTATCTGGCCGGCCTTTGTAAAGGAGTTGAATGCTGCCTCATTAGCTCAGGCTCGTGGGGCATTTGTGTCTGGACAACAGTTTAATCACCAACATTGTTTACTAATCAGTATTACATTGACAGACTAGAGGGCTAATCTGAAGATTAACACAATAGCTTGTTTTCGGTTTATTCTTTCAGCCAGTGAACGTAAGAGTTAAACAAACCTGTTTTTGTAGCCCTTGTTTTCCATAATAAGATTGGGGGACATGTTCTGAGGCCTTTAAGGGTTTCTACATCTCTCTTTGTCAGTTTAACTTTTATGTAGCCTGGTGCCATCCAAAGAGAGAAAGGACAGCTTTGGGAATATGAAGTTTGGATAACCGAAAGATCTGGGGCCTGGCCAGTTCAGACAACTGAAATTAGGAGACTTTAGTTAGGGCCTCTGTCAGTTCCCATAAAGACCTCTTTCCATAGGTCGGTAGTCATTTGGGATTCTTAGGGATGAATTATTTTACAGAAATTTGAAGAACTGAATCACAATCTTCCCTGTATGCACATTTGTTTTTTGCTTATGTAATTAAAGATTCCACTTGATTCTACTTTGCACTTTGAGAACTGTGAGCACAGAGCACTGTGAAAACATCATCAGAGAGAAAAATGGGTCATTCTCAGGCAGACTCAGGGGTTTCTGATTCTGAGATATTTGTGGACTGATATTCTGAGATATCTGAGGACTGATTCTGAGATATTTGTGTGAAGTGTTTCTGAGTTTTGATTAATTAAGGAAGTAGCCTTGAGCATTTAAAGGCTGACTCCCACTCCCCGAATATTGGTGCAGGGTGGCAGTCAGAGAATTCAAGTTTCCAAAGTCAGATTTGCCCCCAGAACTGCAGGTGGAGGTCAACTAGGGAGACGGCAGTGAGTCAGGCAGAATCTTCTGGTTGTCCTGAATGTCACATTGGCTGGGTGGCAGGCTTCTGGAGATGGACAGAAAAGTCAGGAAGAAGCAGATGTACTCCGTCTCACAGACATAGACAGAATCCCCGGCTCCAAGCCCACCAGGAGCAGGCTTGTGTTTCAAATAAGCCTTGACTGTGCTGTTCCTGGGGTGGAGATCCCCAGCCCCACCGACTGAGATAGGAAGTGAGCACGAAGGTCCCTTTGCTCTTCACTACCACTGTGAGCAGGAGTGTTCCACGTGGTGCTGGAGACCCCGAATATTAGCATGACTGGGTGAAGGGTGGTAGCTGGTAACGTGAGAGCCGACAGGCTGGTTCATCGGGTTGTTTACCCTGATATGCTTTGTTTTTATGTTTTTCAATGGAATTAGTAACCAACCTAAAAATGTTGAGATTTCACATGAAAATCTAGATTTCTGGCTTTTCTTGAATCGTTGGAGGCTCTGAGAGGGGGGGCCAGCATTCTCACAGGGAGATAACTGTCAGTGGTCTCGGCTGTCTCCTGGGGGGCTGTAAGTGTGCTCTCCTGTCCCCAGACCCCTCAGCCCTTCGGCCTTGCTCGCTCAGGTTCCTGCCGGGCCCCAGGTACGTACTGTACACAGCGGATGATTTGTGGAACCCAGGAGGCCCCTCTCACACAGGCACTGGCTGTTAACAGTTCGAGGATGCTCTTTCAGATAAGACTTTCCTTCTCTCTTTGCGAATGTACTTCTTTGGTATAGATGTCCATTGAGTCACTCATACCCTAATGACTAGTGTGAATTAAGTTAGATGTCACCCAAGAGGAGGAGAAGGTGTCTGAAAAGGGAAGAAGAGGAAGATGGCTCAAGGAAGGGCACTGTGGTCACCTTGGGTGTCCTCAACCACAATCGGGTTGAGGATAAGGACTGGGCAGAAAGCACAGCAGAGCTCAGCCCAGGCGATGAATAAGAAGAGAACCGTCTTGAGGGATGCTATAGACCGAATGTCTGTGCCCCTCAAAATCCATATGTGGAAACCTAATCCCCAAGGTGTTGGGGTTGGGGGGGCGCATTTGGGAGGTGATTAGCTCGTGAGGGTGGAGCCTTCATGAATGCGATTAGCGCCTTTTACAGAAAGACCCCAGCCAGAGAGCTCCCTTGCCCCTTCCACGAAGTGAGGACACAGTGAGAAGAAGATGTTGGTTTATGAACTAAGAAGCAGGTCGTCAGCGGACACGGAATCCGCTGGTGCAGTGGTCATGGACATCCCAGCCTCAGCACTGGGAGAAATGAGTTTCTGTTGTTTATAAGCCACCCAGTCTACGGTATTTTCTTATAGCCACCTGAGCTGGTTAAGATAAGGCCATGAAGGCCCTAACACCTCCTGTAATAGAGATATTGGAATTGTTCTACTTTCTTAGGTTTATGGAGTACTTTGAGAGGAGAGAGAGAATTATAGGGTGACCATAAAGGAAATGATTATGCAGATAGTTCTGAGTAACATCATTACTCAAGTCACCTCTGTTTGGCCACTTGAAAGAGCAAAGATGACTCTCTTAACTTCACCTCCTGTTAACTCTCCACTGGGGAGAGGTACTCAGGGGGCAGAGTGGCAAGAGGCAGGGAGCTCGAGTAAGGAGGGGACAGGAAAGAGCTGGGGCAGCCGGCTTGCGAGTCCTGGAGCACGGGCCCTCACAGCAGCCACACAGGCCTTGCCCGGTGCCCCCGTCTGCCAACATCCCCACAACTGTGTTTGTCCCACTTCAGATAATGAGTCTCAGAATCCCTTATTTGATTGAGTCAATCCACATGGTGTGATTCCACTTCTAAGAAGAATAAATCAACATTTAAAAGTCTGCCTGGATTTATTGTAAACAGTCTCTCCCACTAAAAATGGCCTGCAGTGTGATTTGGCCCAGTACTAGGATGGCAGCTTCGTTTCGGAGACACATTTGCCTTTAAAATAACACGGCCGCAAGGAAAGGCACCTCAGTGTTGGCCCTGAGTGTGTTTTCGTAGGAACTTGAAAGGACTTCTCTGAATCACCTTAGCTGCTCCTCTGAGTCATTTCTGAGGCTCAGGGAGAGAAGGACAGAGAAGTGGGCGATGGAAGGGCCTGGGCCGACAGCAGCCTCGCTGCCACCCCTGTCTCATGCCGCTCTTGCCTGCTTTGACCCCAGGCCATGTGCCCAGACCTCCTCTGGCCTTGAGGAAACTCCTGGAAGGCGCTTGCCCTGTCTACCGGGAGGGAGGAGTCAGACTTTCCGCCAGTGCGGGAGTGTTGTGTGTTTGTACTCATGTGGCACTGTGGCTTCTCCCGGACTGCTGGGCCTGAACCTTCTCCAAGGCTGGTCCCAGGCGGATGTGGCCATCCCTGCAGCAGCCGTGTCCCCTGCCGCCAGCACCTGCTTGCCTGCCAGTGAGGGTGAGGTGGACGTGAATTTGGGCTCCTTGACTCCTTGTGGCACTGGTGCCCTGTCCCTCTTACCTCTTTGCTTTGATCTGGAAGCCCCCACAGTCCCTGGGAGAGTCTTTGCCTCTCTGTTTGACTACTGCTCAGGCCTATTTCAGGGGTGTTACCGACCTGGTGAGATTTCTCCCTGGAATCGGAATAAATGTTTTCTAAGTTTTGCTTCATTATTTGTTAGTTTGGTGAACTTGGGAAAATTAACTTAATCTCTCTAAGTTTCCCTAGCCACATAATGGAGGTTGTAATAGTGGTAACTACTTCATAGGGTTGTTGTGAGAATTAAATGAGACAATTTTCATAAAGTCCTTGTCAGGGTACCAATAACCTATTGAGTGTTTAGTAAATACTACCATTGTATCTTCATGAACGTGGAAGCTAGTAAGGTGCACTTCTAAGCATCCTGCGGTGCGAATCATTGGGAAACCTCACAGCTGCCACGAGTGTCTGAGCCTTCAAAGCTGGACCTGCGCTCCAGCCTTCCTGGCAGGTCTCTCACACTGACCGCACACTGGTCTGTGCAGGAAGTTCGTCTGGCTGATGGAAGAGCTTGCTTCCCAGAGGCTCATGGGCACCCCTAGAGAGAGATTCCGAATTCACCAGCCAGTCTTCAGCCAGCTCGGTGGACCCAGGATCTGAGGCTGCAGCAGTTCTGACAAACTATTCGAATCGCTGCTTCCTTCTACATCCTTGGACAAATAAAAAGCAGTGAACACACAGAACTCTTTGGCCCATGTTCACAAGCTGAGCCAAATTTGAAGTTGAAATTTAGACGTGAAATAGCAAACAGAAGCAAGGCAGACAGGCACTCACACCTGGCTGCTAGGAATGAACAAAACAGATGCCTGGAAAGTCGGGAAGAATTTGTGTGTGAACACGGAGTCTTATGGATTTGCCGTTTTGAGTCCAGCAGTTCCTAGACTTTCACAGTGAGGGGTGCCCCTTAGGATGGCTGAAGCAGTCAGACACCTGCGCGGAAGCCACGCCCACTGGTTCCCGGGAGCGCTCTGGTTTGCGGAGAGCCGGATTCTGAGCTCAGCTGCATTCTTGTGGCTGGGATCAAAAGGGCTTTCTCACTGACCACAGATCACATCCCTAGACGGAACATTCCTGAGAATGGGTACGGCCTTGGCCAGAGCCCATGGGGTGGAGTGACACTGGGAGGGTACACATCCAGGAGGATGGCATTTTTTTTAAAGATTTTATTTTTCCTTTTTCTCCCCAAAGCCTCCTGGTACACAGCTGTATATTTTAGTTGTGGGTCCTTCTAGTTGTGGCATGTGGGACGCCGCCTCAGTGTGGCTTGATGAGAGGTGCCGTGTCAGCGCCCAGGATCTGAACCCGTGAATCCTGGTCCGCCGGAGTAGAGCACCTGAGCTCAACCACTCGGCCATGGGGCCGGCCCCGGAGGATGGCGTTTTAATACTCTAAAACAAACGTTTTATGTATGCCCGAGCAAGAGAACTGCAGATTTGGGGAAGTTACACTCTTCCTTTCTTGCCTAAGGGCGACCTGTTTAGTGGAAAATGAGCAAAACTGCATTACCATTCTTAACAAGTCACTTCACTTTTTTGGGACTAAGCTTCTTCATCTGTGAGATGGGAATGTTGGATTAGAATCGGAGGGATTGTTTGTAGGTAGTTTGCCACAGTCCTTGCCACTCTCTATGGTCGCGTATATGGCTTGCTTCACTCATTTGCAGTATCTCCCTGACCCCATTAGGAATTTGAATTCCCAGTCTCTGGACTAGATAATCTTGGAGTCCTGCCCGCCCGACTCCACACCCCAGCTGTAAGATTCTCGAAAATCATAGTTGTGAACAGATTTTAGAATGTTTGATTGTACAGGCAGGATGCTTATGTGTCTTCTGCAGCAAGGCGTTTGGAGCAGTAGGAGGAGAGAATGGACATGACTAGGGCTGGGAATGGAGTGCCTGTTGGTGGAGTCATGTTTGGGTATTCTAAAACAGAGAAGAATGTCAGTGGGAAGCGGGAAAACCTGCATTCAGGGTTGACACACCTGAGATATTCCACTGCTTGCCTTTCCAGTCATTTTCAAGAGTTGCCTTCCTCATTGTTCCAGGGCAACTCGCCTCTGAAAGAGTCAACAAAGCTGTGCTTTCTCCTCTGATGGGGCATGTAAGCCGGGCAGAGAGAGGAGGGGCATGAGGAGTGCGGGCTTCCTTCAGCCGGCCAGCGCTGTTATGCAATTTCAGTTGCCGACATCTGTAATGAGAAGATTAAAAAGTGCTTAATGTAATTGGAGCTCCAAATTCTCTTTTGGAAGATTGAAGAGATATTGTACGTAAAATGAGCCTGTGTAAGGCAGAGGGGGCTGCATAGGTCCCCTTTGTTTTTATTCCGTTCTTGATGGAAGTCATTCTTGACTTCATTCTTGATGAAGTCACAGCCAAGAATTTTGTTTGATGAAGAAGTAAATTTTATCGTACTATAGAGATAGCACCAGTCATATGTAAAAGACTGTTAACTCAAGTATTAATATTTACATCTGATTTGTGGGTTCTACCTCTGGCACAGTAGCTTAAAGTTGTATTTACATAAGTGTTGTATACATAAGAGAGAAGTTGATACTTTGGTTAATTAGAGATTTCTCTCCTGCCCTTCCTAATGGAGTGAGCAGTTGATAGTTATGTGTTGCTGATAACTTGCCTTTCTCCCCAAGCGTGAGGACAAGAGAAGAGGTATAGTGGAGGGAACTGGGTGGGTGGGAAAGAGTATTGTAATGAGAGTATGATATGATAAATGACTCCTAGCTCACAATATGCTATTCAAAACCCAGGAAAAATAATATTCTGAACACCAAATCATTCACTGAGGGGATGGGATCTCACTCACAGGTTGGAGACACTGGAGAAAAGAATAATGTGTGTCTCTACATCCAACAATTTCTTATTTGTATCAGTACGTATGTCTTACAGCCTTCTTTCTGCGAAGAGAACTCATGGAATCAAGGCAGGTGGGCTAGCCATTTGGAAAGTGGGCTCTGATAAGTCCCGCAGTGGGGAGACGGGGCCCCTTGGAGATTCTAGCCATCCAGTGCAGCAGAACAGGCTCTCCCAAAGCAGGCCTTGATGGGGCCCAGAATGCAGCCCCTGATACTCCCGGGGCTTAGGGAGACTGAATAGCGAGGAAGCTTTCACGTTCCTAATGAAAAGACCTTTCAAAAACAAAATGGTTATATTAACTTACAGGGATGTAGATGAGTTAGTCACTTGTCTGCCTATGTACGTGGCTTATTAAAGTAGTTTTACATACATATTAAAAATCACCTGCCATATAGAATGATTTAAATTAGAAATACTGCATTTTTCAATCTCACAGTTTATGAAATGATTTTATGAAAACTTTCACCTGTATCTGTGACATCCAGGCCTTCTTTCTGAGTCTTCTAATACGATTTGACATAGCACATGGTCCTCACCTCTGTCTGTTTCAGACACAGCTGTGTTTAAATTTGTTTAGCCCAAGCCACAATTAGCCATTTACGTAACATTAGAGAGTTATTTTATTTTTCATTTATTTTCTACACATATAGTTCTGATCTCACAATGTAACCTTCACTCTATGACTTTGAAAAGCATCTTTTAAAAAGCTGCTTTGCAGGCTGGCCTCATGGCCTAGTGGTTGTTTGGTGTGCTCCGCTTCGGTGGCCTGGGTTTGGTTCCCAGGCATGGACCTACACCACTTGTCAGTGGCCGTGCTGTGGCAGTGACGCACATACAAAATAGAGGAAGTTGGCACAGACGTTAGCTCAGGGTGAATTTTCCTCAGCAAAAAAGAAAAAAAAAGCTCCTTTGCAATGACACTTCATATTTGCAATTAATCTGGGTTAAATTTCTTTGTTTCTCTGTCCTTTTCTTTTTCTTAAACCAGTTCTCTTAGGTGACCTCTATAAATATCCCAAATTAGTTCTAATTGTATTCTATTAATCTAATTATTTTTTTATTAGATAATGTAATTGAGTGCATGCCCTATAATATAAAATCCCCCTACCCCTAAACATTCATGGCCTCCCCCATTATCAACATTCCCCACCAGAGTGGGGTGTTTGTTACAACTGATGAACCTACACAGACACGTCATACTCACTCAGACTCCATGGTTTACACTGGGGATCACTTGGTGTTGTACATTCTGTGGGTTTGGACAAATGTATAATGATATGGATCATCATTATAGTATCATACAAAGTATTTTCATTACCCTAAAAATCCTCTGTGCTCCACTGGTTCATCCTTCCCCCAACCCCTGGCAACCACTGATCTTTTTATTGTCTTAGTTTGCCTTTTCCAGAATGTTATATAATTGGAATCATATAGTATTGTAGCCTTTTCAGATTGGCTTCTTTCACTTGGTAATATGCATTTAAGTTTCCTTCATGTCTTTTTATGGCTTAATAGCTCATTTCTTTTTAGTGCTGTATAGGATTCCATTGTTTGGATGAACCAAAGTTTAGTTATCCATTCACTTACTGAAGGACATCTTGGTTGCCTCCAAGTCTTGGCAACTATGAATAAAGCTACTCTAAAAATCCACGTTCGGCTTTTTGTGTGGACATAAGTTTTCAATTCATTTGGAAAAATATCAAGGAGATCTATTGCTGGATCATATGGTAAAAGTTTGTTTAGTTTTGTAAGAACTGCCAAACTGCCTTCCAGAGTGGCTGTGCCATTTTGCATTCCCACCAGCAGTGAATGAGAGTTCTCTTGCTCCACATCCTTGCCAACATGTGGTGTTGTCACTATTCTGGATTTTGGCCATTCTAATAGGCGTGCAGAGGTATCTCATTGCTGTTTAATTTGCATTCCCTGATGACATGATGTGGAACATCTTTTTATGTGCTTATTTGTCTTCTTTGTTGAGGGTGTTAATGTCTTTGGCCCATTTTTCAAACAGGTTGCTCTCTTTCTTATCGCTGGGTTTTAAGAGGTCTTTGGATAACAGTCCTTTATCAGACGGGTCTTTTGCAAATATTTTCTCCCATTTTGTGGCTTATCTTCTTATTCTCTTGATACTGTCTTTCACAGAGCAGAAGTTTTTAATTTTAATTAAGTTCGCCTTGTTAATTATTTCTTCCATGAATCATGCCTTTGGTGTTGTATCTAAAAAGTCATTGCCCACTCCAAGGTCATTTAGGTTTCTCTTATGTTATCTTCTAGGAGTTTTATAGTTTGGCAGTATACATTTAGATCTTTGATCCATTTTGAGTTAATTTTTGGGAAGGGTGTAAGGTCTGTGTCTAGATTCACTTTTTTTGCATGCGGATGTCTAGTTGTTCTAGCACCATTTGTTGAAAAGACTGTCTTTGCTCCATTGTATTGCTTTTGCTCCTTTGTCAAAGATCACTTGACTATATTTATGTGAGTCTATTGCTGGGCTCTCTATTCTGTTCCATTGATCTATTTCTTCATTCCTTTGCCAATACCACACGGTCTTGATTACTGTGGCTTTATAGTAAATTTTGAAGTCAGATAATGTCAGTTCTCCAACTTTGTTCTGTTCCTTCAATATTGACTTGGTTGTTCTGGGTCTTCTGCTTCTCCATGTAAATTTGAGAATCACTTTGTCAATATCCACAAAATAACTTCCTGAGATTTTGATTGGGATTGCATTGAATCTACAGATCAAGTTGGTAAGAAGTGACATCTTGACAATATTGAGTCTTCCTATCCATGAACATGGAACATCACTGTGTTTATTTAGGTCTTAGATTTTGTTTGTCAAAGTTTTGTATTTTTCCTCATATAGATCTTGTACATATTTAGTTAGACTTATGCCTAAGTATTTCATTTTTTTGGGGTGCTAATGTAAATGGTAATGTGTTTTTAATTTCAAATTCCCCTTGTTCATTGCTGGTGTATAAGAAAGCAATTGACTTTTGTGTATTAATCTTGTATCATACAACTTTGCTATAATCTTTCATTAGTTCCAGGAGGGTTTTTTTGATCAGTTCTTTTGTGTTTTCTACATAGATGATCATCTCATCTGCTAACAAAGACAGTTTTGTTTCTTCCTTCTCAGTCTGTATACCTTTTATTTCCTTTTCTTGTCTTATTACATTAGCTAGAACTAGTAAGATGTTGAAAAGGAGTGTTGAGAGGGCACATGCTTGCCATATCCTTGATCTTGGTGGGAAAACCTTGAGTTTCTCATCATTAAGTACATTAGCTATAGGTTTCTTGTAGATATTCTTTGCAAGTTGAGGAAGTTCCCCTCTATTCCTAGTTTACTGAGTTGTTTTTTTTATTATCATGAATAGGTGTTGGATTTTGTAAAATGCTTTTTCTATATCTATTGATAAGATTACATGATTTTTCTTTTTTAGCCTGTGGATGTGATGGATTATATTAACTGATTTTTTTTTAAGATTTTATTTTTTTCCTTTTCCTCCCCAAAGCCCCCCAGTACATAGTTGTATATTCTTCGTTGTGGGTCCTTCTAGTTGTGGCATGTGGGACGCTGCCTCAGCATGGTTTGATGAGCAGTGCCATGTCCGTGCCCAGGATTCTAACCAACAAAACACTGGGCCACCTGCAGTGGAGTGCGCGAAGTTAACCACTCGGCCATGGGGCCAACCCCTATTAACTGATTTTTGAATGTTGAATTAGCCTTGCATATCTGGAATAAACTGTTCTTGATTGTGGCGTCTAATTCTTTTTATGCATTGTTGGATTCAATTTACTTGTTTTTAACCCAGTGTTTCCCAAATAGATTTCACTTTGGAACCCTTTACTCAAGGCAACTATTAACATTTTGTGTACCAACAGTTCCATGGGGAGGGTCTCCATGGTCTTTAGGGAATACATATAGGCACTTTCAAGTACAGGTCACGAGAAGAGCAATGTATGAAATCAAGCATCTGGAGACATTTCCCTTGGAAAGGGGGGATCTTATTATTTGTGTGCTCCTCTAGGGTATTTGAGATGCTAGGGAAGGCTGTCAGGGGTGAATGTTCATGAGGCTTATGGAGCTGCCTAAGAGATCCCTGGATCTCTTTCCTGACAAGGGAGACCAACAAGCACAGTCCCATTACCTCTGAGAGGGGAGGAGCTATCTCTGAGGGGGCAAAGGTGCTAAGTGACGGATGGTTCTCAGTGTCCCCTGGGTGACATCACTCAAATTATCTATTATCTTTGAACCAAGACACTCCCCCTCTCCCCTACCCTGCCACCAGCCCTAGGTGGCGTCAAAAAAACTGGTACCAAATTCCTGGAGAAAGGGAATTTTAGAAACACTATTTAAATAAATGCATGGCAGTCTTTTTTGTGTGGATTGAGAAATTTTAAACTGTGGGAAGAGATCCTTTTCCTAGCACACCACAGCCACCAGCCATGGCAGAAGAGTGACTTGGATTACATGACCCTGGGTGACTTCACCAGGCAAGGAGTGCTAGGAGTACAGCTTCAGCCAGGAAGGGTGACATCCCCATCAAGCCAGGTGGAGAGCACAGGACAAGGAAGAGAATGAATTCAGGGGATAGTTGAGAGAAGAACTAAAATGGTGGACAAAGAGCCCTGGTGAGGCATTGAGAAGACCCTTGAGCAGGAAGGAAGAAGCTATGGACCGTATAACCCAGATCTACAGCTACACATTTTTCTTCAGGTAGTCCTGAAACTGGTGTATCTAGGGCAGAAGTCTCCAAACGTCATCTGTGACCAAGAAACTTTGGGTAACCTTTGAAAAAAAGCCAATTACTGGGCAGCACTCCCTGGAGATTCAGAGTCAGTAGAGGAGGTGTCCTGAACCGATTTTTAACCAGCTCCCCAGGTGATTCTGATGTGATCCAGATTGAGGGCCCACTGATGTGGGGAAGCACAGGTTTTATATTGCAAATATTTCTTGAATTTAATCCTCTGTTGTGAAATATACTTGGAGAAGTTAAAATACAGTCTCCTAAACTCGTAGCACTGTTTACTAAATGCAGAAGTCTTCTTAAAAATAATCAAACCAGAGCCAGCCCTGATGGCCTAGTGGTTAAAGTTTGTGCTTACTGCTTTGGTGCCTGGGTCACTTCCTGGTTGCAGAACCACACCACCCGTCTGTCAGTTACCATGCTGTGGTGGTGGCTCGTGTAGAAGAACTAGAATGACTTACAACTGGGACATACAACCATGCACTGGGGCTTTAGGGAGGGGAAAAAAAAAAGAGAAAGATTGGCAACAGATCTTAGCTCAGGGCAAATCTTTCCCTGCAAAAAAAAAAAAAAAAAAAAAAAAATCAAACCATTGATTTAAACTCTTGCTAATGAATGGTTTACAGGGTCACTTATGCGTCCATTTGCCTGCACTCCTGGGTCCTCCCTGTCTTCTGCTCCTGTCCCTTCCTTCGCTGGTCCTTGTTTGAGGACTTTTCCCTGTGCCCACCTGCCGAAGCCAGGATCCTGCTCTGCTGTGTGTGGGGATCTTGGCCTGTTTGAATCTTTTTGCCAGATACTCAGAAATAAAACAATTTCCAATTTGTGATTCTTATTTTTCACTCTTGCTTGGATTATCTACCTTGTGATATTTATTATATAATCTTACTCCTCATTCCTGAGTCATTGAACTAGAAATGGCCAGGGGGCACTTTTCTATTTTACTGAATACATTCAGGATACCAGAGAGCCAGACTTTGTCCTCAGAGGTCAATTTCCTGCCAGTCTCACTGGGCAAATCCAACTGAAAGGAGACTCTTGCCAAGAGGGAACACATACTCTACGCTTCCAATCGACCTCCTCTATGCTGGTTCTTTTTTAGATTTTTGCCATTTGCAGTAAGAATAGTCTTATTTGTTCTGTGCCATTTTGCAGAAATTTCGGGCAAGATGCTTGCACCTCAGTTTCTCCATCTGTAAAACAGAGGTAATAATATAATATTACACAATCTAAACTCTTGCAAAGAATTTTTGTAATGAATGTGTGGCTGGTTCAAGTGTAACTAACTCAAAATGTGTTCATCATTTAAAATGGAAACCTGCGAAGAACAATTTGATAGTAACTACATTTTCAATGAGTGGCTTGAGGTCACAGTTCATAAAGTAGTCCTGCACCGCTTGGGTCATTTTCTGCAGACTTTGTAAACTGAAGAGATGGAATGCTGTCTGCTGTGTAAATTCTGCATCTGCTATTTCTTACAACTGCTTTCCCTAGGGCATGAGTGACTGATCAGCGGAGTTAGTAGAGAAAACAGGTGTGCCTGTTCAAAGGAGGAGAGTAAGTATTTATGAAAATGATCTCCCCAGGACCCGGCCCCTCTCCAGGAGAGGTTCACAGCCCAGGCCTCCCTGTGGGCGGAGCCGGCTGGTGCAGAGCTGGCTCCTAGCATAGATTTTCCAACTTGAAGCTTGGCAAGTTCAGGATAAAAGATTGGTTCCTACCTGCGGCATAAGAGACACGTGCTTGTTCTTGGTGGCACTGCTGATTTCCTTTTGTTTTAGCTTATTGAGATTTTGGCATTTAGAGTAACCCTGGGTATGTGTTTTCAAAACTTGAACGCTAGAACTGCTTATTGGAAGGAAGGCAGATAGCTGTTCGAAGCTATTTCTTCAAGACTGTAGGGTTATAGGGGAGGGTAAGTCATAGCTCAAACATAAGGGATCTTAATGTTTAGTCTTTAAGGAGCATAACGAACCTTCAAAGGGACGTGCAGGCAGTGCCTCAAGGTCACATGACCTTGGCGGAGACAATAAGTCCCAGGTTCTATCTGGTCTTAACATTTGCAGGTCTGGAAACTGGATTTTGTCAGTATTAGGAACTCTTGAAGATTATCTCATGCTCACAAAACTTGAAAGAGATTGTACAAAGCAAAGTGAAAATGTTTGGCTTGCACTGAGAAATCATCTGTCAAATTGACTGGACACCTATTGGCTGGATGGAGTATTTGTACTAATTCACAATAAGAAATATTACTATCAAGTGTGCCAGGCTTTTTACGAGCCTGCCTAGCACTTCTCTCTGTAGGATGGCTACAGAGGGGGCTAAGATACAATCAGAGGCTGCATGCGGAGCGTGGAGAGTGATTTGGTCAACACTAACATCGAGTGCATCAAGCCATATAATCTGGTGTATCCACCTGCAGTGTCGGAATTCATGCCAAGCAAACTGGATGTTTGAGCCAGGGGATCAGAACCCCTCTTCCCTGAGTAGTGCTGTAAGCTTCCTGTGACATTTGAATTATTTATTTTTTTTGTATTCTGATGACAAGTCACTTTCTTCACCCAGTTTTCTCAAATGTGTCCAATGGTTCACCTGTCCCACATGAATTCTTTGGGGATGAAAAGATTCTGGGTTGAAAAATTCAACACTGCATACCGCACTCTCATTTTGTGGGTTCACTGCGCTCATTGTGCACATTAAGTTCTGACAAACCTGTTTAACTTTGTTTACTCCTAGGATTCCACACTCACTTTCCCAAGGAAGACTCTTTGTGGGATGTCTCCTAGCCTCCTGAGAGACTAGATGCTCTAGGCAATCCTCTTCGGAGAATACTGATAAAGCCATGAACACCTCTCTCTTTTGCATTTTGCCTGAGTGGCACTCAGAGTTTTGTGACTGCCTTAATATTGTCTCCAGGTCCTGCCGAAAGTGACAGAAGACAAAAGAAGCAAAGGGAAGCAGGGTAACTCTGGAGAAAGGCAGAGTCCCAGGGGGAAAGAAGTTTCAGGAGGCTAGAATGGTTGGCTTCTAATTTCCTAATATTAGTCCTCAATATTTGGGGCTCTAGAAACTGGGGAAAGAACATTTCTTTATTGGGCTTCTATACATTTTTTTCTCTAGAAAATGGAGAAAAACACAACCACTTTGTTTAGTAGGCTAGGGAAGATTTTCTGAGAACCTACACTAGTCATTATGAGTCCTTATTTATAATGGCTTTTAAGCCTTAGCAGGTGGTGTAGTGAGAAAAGCCAGCTTCACATTAGGAAATGTGGGTTCAAATTCCAACACTGCCCCGTGTTACCTTGGGGAAGTGACTTCAGTGTCTTCCTCACCAATTCAAATAGGAGTAAGGATGTCGGTTCACAGCGTCATCGTGAGGACTGAATAATGGTTGGATAACATCCAACAGTGCTAAGCACTGTCCTAAGTATTTTACACGCTTGTTTATTTTTAATCTTTCTAAACATCTATGTAGTAGATACAGCAGAAGCAGAAACTAAGGTGCAGGGAAGTAAAGACCCTATTCCAGGGCACACAGCTGGTAATGGTGAAGCTGGAATTTGAATTCAGAAGTCCATTTTTTTGCCTACAATGCTACATTGTAGCAGAAGCCCAGAGCCTAGCACTTAAGTATTTAATTCATGTTTTAAAATATAATTGGTTTTCTTTTTATTTGACATAGTTAGCCCATAGCCAAATGACTGGACTGATTCATGTTAAGTATGAAACTATGGAAAAAGGCAGAGATGACCCTCTAGGAAAGAAAAATCTCAAGCCAGATAGGCCTTATATGTTGTTTAACATAAGTATTTTTGTGTGTGTGTGTGAGGAAGATTGGCCCTGAGCTAACATCTATGCCAGTCTTCCTCTACTTTGTATGTGGGATGCTTCCACAGTGTGTCTGACAAGTGGAGTAGGTCTGCACCCCGGATGTGAACCTGCAAACACTGGGCCACCGAAGTGGAACACGCGGAACTCAACCACTAGGCCACGGGGCTGGCCCCCAGCATAAGTATTTTTATTAGATCATATTTAGGAAGGTTTGAATGCGTGACGCTTGGTAATCACTGCATACGGAATTTTCCCGTTTTTGTTTTTGTTCATACACTGCTATACTGGACTGAAAGCTCCATATTGGGAGACTGTGCCATCAATTCTGTAGTGAATACTTGTGGTCACCCAATCTTGTGGGTTTCCCACATTATGAGGTCTACCTTTCCAAGGTGGAAGCCAGAAAGTGCATATCTCAGATTCCTGTGTGGCCAGGGGCAGGCCTGTGACCTGGCTGTGTGACCACACGGCCCATGCAAGGTGGAATTGGAGATGAGCCATGGGAGGAGATGCCTGCGTGGGAGGGAACCAATCTTCTGCTGAGGTTGATGGTGAAGATTTCAGAAGAGGGCACAGTGGCAGAGTTCTTGGCCTCCAGTCCTCGGGTCATGGGTGCTGGGGACTAGTGCAGTGGGGTTTTCCTTAGAGAAGCCCCTGTTCTGTGAATGAGCATCATTCCTGGCTGTGTAGTTTCAGAGTTTAGCTTACTGGCTCTTCTCTCTTCTGGAGAGTCCTGATCTACTTAATATTGTTTAATCAATTCCTTTTTCCATTTCAACTTGCCAGAGTAGATTCTGTTGTTTGAAACCTTAAATCATCACTAATACACAGTTTAATTGCAACAATTGACTCTATGAGGCACACAGTAGATGCTCAATGAATGCTCTATGAATGCTTGCTGTGCAGAAATGGAGGGGGTGTGTGTGTGACTCCTGCTATATCTGTTAATTTTTTGGCTTTGATCTTTTTTTTTAATTTCATGATTTTATTTATTTATTTTTAATTTGATTGCAGTAACATTGGATTATAGCATTATATAGCTTTCGGATGTACATCATAATATATTTCGAATTCTGTGTAGATTACATCATGTTCACCACCCAAAAATTAATTATAGTCCATCACCTCACATTCGAGCCTAATCACCCCTTTTGCCCTCCCCCTTCCCCCTTCCCCTCTGGTAACCACCAAATCAATCTCCGTTGCTATGTGTTTGTTTGTCATTGTTTTTATCTTCTACTTATGAGTGAGATCATATGGTATTTGACTTTCTCCCTCTGACTTATTTCACTCAGCATAATACCCTCAAGATCCATCCACGTTGTCACAAATGGCCGGGTTTCATCATTTCTTATGGCTGAGTAGTATTCCATTGTGTGTATATACCACATCTTCTTTATCCATTCGTCCCTTGATGGGCACCTAGGTTGCTTCCAAGTCTTGGCTATTGTGTATAATGCTGCAATGAACATAGGGGTGCATGCATCTTTACGCATTTGTGTTTTCAAGTTCTTTGGATAAACACCCAGCAGTGGGATAGCTGGATCATATGGTAGATCTATTCTTAATTTTCTGAGGAAGCTCCATACTGCTTCCCATAGTGGCTGCACCAGTTTGCACTCCCACCAGCAGTGTACGAGGGTTCCCTTCTCTCCACACCCTCTCCAACACTTGTTGTTTCCTGTCTTGTTAATTATAGGCATTCTGACCGGAGGTGAGGCGATACCTCATCTAGTTTTGATTTGCATTTCCCTGATAGCTAATGATGTTGAGCATCTTTTCATATGCCTGTTGGCCATCCAAATATCTTCTTTGGAGAAATCTCTGTTCCGATCTTTTGCCCATTTTTTAATTGGGTTGTTGGTTTTTTTGTTGTTGAGATGTATGAGTTCTTTGTATATTTTGGATATTAACCCCTTATCTGATATATGGTTTGCAAATATCTTCTCCCAATTGTTAGGCTGTCTTTTCATTTTGTTGATGGTATCCTTTGCTGGGCAGAAGCTTTTTAGTTTGATGTAGTCCCATTTGTTCGTTTTTTCTTTTGTTTCCCTTGCCCGGTCAGACATGGTACTTGAAAATATGCTGCTAAGACCAATGTCAAAGAGCGTACTGCCTATGTTTTCTTCTAGAAGTTTCATGGTTTCAGGTCTTACATCCAAGTCTTTAATCCATTTTGAGTTGATTTTTGTGCGTGGTGTAAGGTAATGGTCTACTTTCATTCTTTTGCATGCAGCTGTCCAGTTTTCCCAACACCATTTATTGAAGAGACTCTCCTTTCTCCACCGTATGCTCTTGGCTCCTTTGTGGAATATTAGCTGTCCATAGATGTGTGGGTTTACTTCTGGGCTCTCGATTCTGTTCCATTGATCTGTGTGTCTGTTTTTGTGCCAGTACCATGCTGTTTTGGTTACTATGGCTTTGTAGTATATTTTGAAATCAGGGAGTGTGCTATCTCCAGCTTTGTTCTTTTTTCTCAGGAATCCTTTGGGCTATTTGGGGTCTTTTGGCTTTGATCTTAATCCCTTGGAAGTTTTACCTGGGGATTTGGTATGAGGCACTTTTATTTCCATGTGACTTTCCAGGGGCATTGTAAACACTGATAAATCCTTTCTTCACTTTGTTCTGTTACTGAAGCTACACAAATACGTTTATACCAGGTTCCCCTCCTGTGTAATTGCGTGGACAAGTTTTCCTCATTTCTGCTTGTCAGAAGGAAATTTGGAGTGTACGAGGTCTGGGGTTACCTTCTGAGTTAAAGCCGACGCTTTCCTAGTGAAGAATCTACAGCAAATTGCTTCCTCCTTCGAGAGGTGTTAGACTGAATCTCAGAGTCCCAGGAGCAGTTTTAACTGATTGCTTTTGTTTCATATTTTAAAAGATACTTTGCTATTTATAAGGGCTTGTTTAGAAGCTGGAGTGCTTTAGCATTACGTTCAGTGGGAGTTCAGGGATAGCAGATCCTTGCTCGCCACCCATTCTCTAGGTCCCAGGAAGCCCCAAATAATAAAGTTTTATGCCGGAGTAACATATAAGATTTAGCCCAGAAGCGATGGGACATTTGTATGTTGGGTCAAATTCTTCCTTACTTTTGCAGTTCTGTTTGAGCATCCATTGGTTTCTCGAGGACATCCTTGAAGAAGAAATTCTGAATAGAAAAGTCATACTAAATTTTGGGTTTGGAATTCCACTTGGAAAGTGGAAGAAGGAGGCCAATGAGTAGCAAGGAAGGAGACTGGAAGATCACGTTCCCACCCCGCCCTCAGGCCAAGAGGGCGACTGACCTCCCTGGGGGAACCACCCGCTCCCAGTCTGGGCTCCTAACTGAAGTGTAACACCTATGACCTTCTCCAGGAGAAATGTCTGTGTCTTGAAGTTTTATGATACCTCCTTTATAATTTTTTCTTTTTGGTTCAAATAGATGCTAATTATGGGAAATTTCACCAAATAGAACTAACACATATGAAATTGTTTTGTGAGGGTTATTTTTCCACTAGAGAAAAAAGGGAACTGATGGCCTTGTAATCACACATTAAGATGCTCTTAAGGGTCTGGTTTATCTGAAACAGGACATTTAAAAGATAAAGTTGACATTCCATTTTATTACCACCCCAAGCAGAGTCAAGTTTTTGTGGCACTTCTCTTTGTCAAGAACTAAGGATAAAATGTGCAAGAAACAGATTTTTGGTTTTAAAACAACAGCTGCTGAACTATCATCTACCTTCTGTTACCAAGCTGTGGGCAGATAGTGGCCGGGTGGTTACTTCCAGGAGCTCACCCATGTTTTGGTACTTTGATCACACAATAATCTTTGAACATCTGTTTATATACCCACCGAGCTGTTTCTCTTCTTGTGTTTAAATCTGGCAGTGTAACCACAATTTTGTAATTCTGCAAGAGAAGTGTAATAGAACATAGCGTATCACTGTGCTTATAAAGAAGTGCAGTGGAAACAAATACTAACGCGTGATATTTCTTTCTTGGCATCTCTGAATTAGTCTCTTGCTAATTAGGTAGTCATTTCTTTGGGTTTCACCTCCAGAAGAAGCCCATACAGGCCAGCAGTTGCCATAGAAATCATACTGTGCTTAACTTAGAACCAGCCAGCTGATATTTAGGGCTGGCCTGGAGAAAATATGTTAACTTCACCAGGGTTCTGGAGGCATAAAGGTAGTTGCCTCGTGCTGACACAGTATCGATTTTTGTTTCACGTAAGGATGTTCTCCTAGCGAGGATGAGTCTTTGCCATGTGGAAACAAAAAAGTAGAAATATCCTTTTTATTTTGAGGCATTGTGTGTTGGCACTTTATATTGTAGAGTAAACTTGATTTAAGAAATCAGACTGTTTATACTGAAACGTGCTTGACATGACATATGTAAGTATTTAAATTTTCAACTTTGCCATTTTCTATCAGGTTTTGACTTTGTGTTCTCCTTTAAAATACGAGGCATGGTTTTAAAACTAATATATTTGCATACTAGCATCACGTGTGGTATGATATGCATCGTGTCATATAATGTATATAACACTAATATTTCAGTATGTATGTTCAATCTGTTTTTTGTGCTTGGATATATTTACATGAACACTTGTGTCTACTGAAAAATTGTAATCATATTTGCTGTTTTGTAATTTTCATTTTTCCACCATATTGTGTCTCAAATATTTTCTGTTTTGTTAAATTTCCTTTTAAAAAGATGATAATACTCTAACACAGGCATGTACCATACTTTATTTAGCGAATCCCTAAACGTTGGACATTTAGTTGTTTTTTAGGTATATTGAACATGCATACTTCTTATGTATAAATCCTTGGGTTCATCTCTGCTTAGGTTCTTGGCATAAATTCCTGGAAATGGAATTGGTAGTTTAAATGGTGTATACCTTTGGAGACATATTGCCAAAATGTTTCCAAAAGGTTGAACCAAATTGCACTCTTACTCATGTTGTGTACATGTGTTGGTTTCTCTCTGTGCTTGTACATACTGATCATTATTACTTTTTTAATCCTTAGCCATTTGATAGGCAAAAAGAAAAGTATAGGGGCCGGCCCGGTGGTGCAGCGGTTACGTGCGCACGTTCCGCTTTGGCAGCCTGGGGTTCACTGGTTAAGATCCCGAGTGTGGACACGGCACCGCTGGGCAAGCCATGCTGTGGTAGGCGTCCCACATATAAAGCAGAGGAAGATGGGCACGGATGTTAGCTCAGGGCTAATCTTTCTCAAAAAAAAAAAAAAAAAGAAAAGAAAGAGAAAAAGAAAAGTCTCACTGTTTTTAGATTTGCATTTTGAGGTGTAGTAGTCTTACCTTCTCTGTTATTATTCCTAGAAACTCCTAGTTTTTCTTACTTGTTTTAAAAGGGACAGACCCTGGAGTGTTTCAAACACAGTAAACACTGTGCGGCAGTTGAAAGCTATGGCTGAGCTGAGAGTTCACAGCTTTGTGGATGGCCAACTGCTGAGATTCTCCCGTAATAAACACAGGCTGCTTCTTTGATAATAGAAAATGGGCCAGTCTATCTAATATTATTTCTTAACACAGATCTTAGAAATAATCAGATAAGCTCAATGGGAAATTATGCAGACATATATTGGGGTACCACTTGAGGAGATATATCTGTGAATTCAAGGATGTGTTTAATTTGGCTGACCCCGGGTACCAGATAGCAGCATTCAAAAGGAACATAACAGCCATCTGAACATATTTCTGTGTTCCTTCCTTCACCATAAGCCTTGGCACTTACCCAGGTGCACATGATTTTTAAGGTTGAAGTAAAAACATCCACAAAAAATGTTCATGTGTCTCTGGACAGTCTGCAAGCAGAAGCTCTTTGGGGTCAGTGCTTCACCGCCTCCTATTTCTACTGCGGCCTGAAGGACGGGAAGAGAAATCACTACTCAGTTTTCTCAAATAGTGCAATCATTATTAGGTAGCTTGAGAATGCAAACGGATTCTCTAAAAGCCAGGAGATTTACGCCTTTGTTAGAGCTCTAAGAGATTGACCTGCAGACCTCTGCCAGGAAGCAAAAGATGCTAGTGGCTATATAAAAGATGCTAGGAACCACCACAACTGGACCAAAGGGAGCAGTTCTTGCCCTTGTCATAACACACTGCCTCTGGGTGCTTTCCTCGGCCATTCCCAACTTCTCCATCAAAAGCAGAGCTAGTCCCTTCCCTGTGTTCTCTTGTGTGTATTGCTATTTTGGCACTGGCTTCAATGCATGCCTCGTAATTATATTTTTATCAGTCTGTCCAGATACTACACTGTGAGCCTCATGTCTTACTTGTTTTTGTATCTTAGGTCCCTAACTCAGTGCTTGGTACACGCAGGTCCCAGTAGTTGCATGATCTGTCAGTGATAGGCTATCAGCCTTAGGCTCCTCTGCACGTTGACCAGAAGGGCAGCCCTGAGCACCCAGGAGGCACAGGTTTGCTGGGCCTGAGTAGATCTGGGGGTCTGCTGTATTTCACCCTACACACCCATCCTGCGTCACTCTCTGAGACTTTAATTTTTTTGCCACCAGTTTTCTTAACTTTGCCACTATTGAAATATCACAGGGGTTGTAATTTTTAAAAAGTCTTTATTGAGACATGTTTGATATTACTAATAGGAAAGGAGCAGATATTATGAGAATTCATTTAGAGACAGCGGGAAGTGATGACTTGTAGATTATCTGTACCCTCAAAGGATGGGGAAGGAACTATTGCAAGGAATTGCAAGCATTTCTGTTATTCTCTTAAAGAGACTGCTGTGTCCTAAATGCCCCAGAGCGCCCCACACCGCGCGCCCCTCGGATCAGCCGCACAGGCTGCCATCTAATCAGGGTGGTGGACTCAGGGCGCGGAGGGCACGGAAACACTGTGTTTGGATTTTACTTTTCCTGGGAAATATCTTCAAGAGCTCAAATAAGCAGTAAGGTGACTAAAAAAAAATTGCGTGGATCATTTATTTCAACACAGACATGCAATTTTAGTTTAAAATATTTGTTCCAACAATACTTTATTTGCTGCATTCCATAAGGCTTTCAGCTGCTGGTTATTTTTTATTGAAAATAATCAAAGATGACTATTCTTTATACCTCAGCACATAGAAGAGATTCAACAGTTACATATATTTATCTCAAAGTCTCAAACCTGCAGGTAAAGAATCATTAAAATTCAATTTTGGTTAGAAAGACATACAATAATAGGCTATTACCAGACTTCGGTTTATTTCTGAGTAATGACTATGTACCACATATTTATGATCCTCCGAAAACTAACTATGTGTACAAATTTCTCTACTTTTGTATTCTCTGTAGCCCACTAGAAAAAACTGCAGGTTTAGAGATTTTCTGATAATTTGAATAGGAAGAAGAAAACTATGGGGAGTAGGCAGATTTTGTCTCAGTGTATCCTTTTCACTTGGGAACTCTTGCCCCACATCAAATCACAGAGGCAAAAACTCTTCCTCTGAGGATAGCAACTGCGTCACTCCTCGTGTGTTTCTAATTTTGGCTAATATACTTTTTTAAAAAAAATTTTAGTTTCTTTCCAGTTGTGCGTGTGCTTTGATTTTTGGCTCAAGTGTATACAAGAGTTACTAAATTGTAACTTGAATTGAGCCCCTCTTGTTAGAATCTGTCAGCTTTATTCATATGAACAGCACCACTTTGGAGGAATAATTTTGGAATTTTTGGACTGCCATCCCATTTTCACAGTTGCAAAGCCCCATGATGGGAGCTTTCTATGCTCTTAGAGATCGTGGGAGCCAGGGCTCCGGGAGAGGAAAAAGGAGATGAGCCGGATAGAGGTGATGGAGAGGCCAGAGAACACCTGCATTGTTCAGCAGGTTTGGTCACTTTTAAGCCAGAGACATCTTTTTTTTAAAGAGAAAAATCCTATTTAACTACGTAACACGTAGAATCCATCCCAAGGAGCTTCTGACAGTTTTCTGTTTTAGAATCCCCCTCCACCTCTCATCCCAGGGCCTCTGGTCTCTCAGTACAGTATTGCTTTTCAAAGGGAAAAGTATCGAACAATCCTCTGTGTTTCTGTAAAGTTTTGTAAGGTATTATCAGTTATGGGTTCAGGCTCTTCACAAACGATAGGAAAAAATAAAACAGCAAATAAAAAAAGGGGGAGTTTATTTTTGAATATGGCATTTGGTTCAACTCTACCAAATACAGCACGAAAGCTTGAGCTTTAAAAACGTGAAATAAAGGGGGAAATGGTTACATAAATTATGGTGCATCTGTATTACGGGATATTCTGTAGCCTTTTACAAGAACAATGGAGATATATCTAGTCAGGGGTAGCAAACTCAGAGGTCTAAAGGGCCAGGCGGGGTGGTGGGAGCCTGTGGCGTCCGAGACTGTGAGCCCCCCAGAGCGACTCCTGCTTCTGAGTGCTCCTGGGAGAGCTGGGCACCATGTGGCTGGGCCTTTCATCTTTTTTAAAGTGGGAAATATCAACTTTGTTATGCAGAAAACAAATTTAAAAAATTGAAAAGGATTTATAAACTGTGGGCTACCAGTTTGCACCTTCTGGTCTGTATACACTGACCTGGAAGGACGTCTGAGACAAACTGTTAAAGGAGAAAAGTGACCGCAGAAAAACACATACCGTAAAGTCTCACGCATTTGAAGACGCCTACCGCCACCACGTGTGTGTCTGTGCGCAGATGTCTGTAGACGCACAGAAAAGGTCTGAAACACTCTCCGCCTTGCTAGCTGCTGTGACCCCCAAGGAAGGAGGTGGGGCGGGGGGGTGGGGGGGCTGGAGTGTTTGAGTGGGGCTTTTGCTTTTATTCCATATACTTTTGTATTGTTGGCATTTAAAAAATAATAAAAATGTTTTTACATATTCATTATGTAATTAAAAATTGTTTAAAACTGGGTTTTAATGTTTAATTACTAAAGTTTTCTACTTTTCTTGTAATGTCCTTTTTTAGAATGTAGATGAAAAAATAGGGAGAAAGAGTAAAAACATTTTGGAATGTATTTACCTCTGACGGACGCAGCATAGTCTCATTTATACTAACAATACAACACCGATCCTTTTGAAAGTCATTGCTGAAATGAGAATATTTTCATGTTCTCCTGTAGCGACTCAACTTTATGACTGAAAAAACATGAAAGCCCATTTTCATTTTAAATGTATGTTGGTTTTGTTTTCTCATTGATAAATTGATAGCTCCTGGGCCATTAAGTGTGAGCTTGATTACCTCAGCTGGTGACGCAATGCCAGTCTTCACTCTTCCTGTGCTGTCAATGGTTAGCCACTGCCCTTAACGGCAGTTGTTCTGGGAATGTGCTTTACTGATCCAGTGTTAGACTGATGAACCATTGTCAAACCATCACAAAGTAAACAACCTCCTAGTTTTTGATTGTTTCATATGCGTACAAATAATACAAAGGTCTGTACATTGAAAAATTATTTAGCTGAACAAGTTAATCTCTATTTACTTGAAATTTCTAAGCAGAAAAAGAAAAAAGAAAAGAGAAAATAAAATGGAAGAGCCCTTATAATTTAGATAAAAAATACTTGGGAAAACAAAACTATTTGTTTCCAATATGAGGTGTATAAAATGGAAATATCAAATGTGCGTTCTCACCTCTTTGCATTTTGCAATTGTCCATATGTTGCAGAGCTTAGAACTGAACAATTCGTAGACAACATGGTGAAACGCTATGTAAGTTCCTGCTGCATGAGAACTCTTGTAAATTGCAGTGTTGACATGAACTCAAAATCTTCACCATTCCAATTCATTGTTTGAAAACACATGTTTCAGTACCAGAGTGGCAAAACCTCCCTAGACAAAGTTGCTGCTCTGAATCCACGCTACTATTGGCAACTTGAAAAATCTCTGAACAATTAACTACTTAAATAATGTTACAATCGCTCCCCCTGTTTCTTAAATCAAACTCTACTGTGGAATTCTGTTTAGCTCTTTTCTCAGAGAGTAGGAAAGAAGATTGAATGGAAGTACACCATTCAAAATATTAAAAAATGATCTGGGAGAGAGATGGAAGGCTGTTTCATTACCTAGGGTTACCGAATAAGGGGGAATAAAAGGACGTTGTTGCAGCATTTTATTATCCGCTCTCCAGCCTAATGCAGTTGCGGGACCCTTGGTCAAACCGCCGCTTTATCTTAAATGGACTGCAGCACAGTGCAGCTCTGAAGTGTTTGGGAAGAACAGTTGCTCCATTATTTTGCAGAGATTACCTGCTTCAAGTGAAACCTATATGGAATCCTTTCTGACCTGTTTGGTATTGTGATATTGATAACCAGCCACACTTTCCAGCCCTTATCTTGGCTTCTACGGGATAATCTTTTCTTCTGGATCTTAATTCTGCTAATAGCACCCTTGACTGGCTGCCAGACAACAAACACAGGCAGGTGAAAAACGAATGGCTCCAGCCTGACCGCTGATAACTTCCAAAGGCTTTTTATTCTCAGAGTTCCCTCCAAAAAATACAAGATGACAGGATGCCTGTCAATCACCTTCTCCTGCTCTGTTCTCCAGGCACCCACCCTCCCCCGCCAGCCACCTCTCTTCTTGTGATTTATTCCTGTAAGGGAATGGCTAGCTGATCTCTGCTCTATCTGCTTTTTTTCTTCAATGCACGTTTAACATTTTTTTAATTTAGGAAATGATATATATGTGTTAAGAAAAGCTAGAAAACCCACAGGAGTTTATAAAGTAAAATGTTCTCTTCCCTCCTTACTCCTAACGGTTAATCACTGAAAACGGTTTGATGTGAATGCTTCCAGACCTCTTCTGCATCCACATCAACATATACGTCTATTTTTTTTCTTTTAAGATTTTATTTTTTCCTTTTTCTCCCCAAAGCCCCCCGGTACATAGTTGTGTATTCTTCGTTGTGGGTTCTTCTAGTTGTGGCATGTGGGACGCTGCCTCAGCGTGGTCTGATGAGCAGTGCCATGTCCGCGCCCAGGATTCGAACCAACGAAACACTGGGACGCCTGCGCTCGGAGCGCACGAACTTGACCACTCGGCCACGGGGCCAGCCCCTATTTTTTTTTCTTTTTAATGACAACAAAAGTGATACCAGGCTATTTATGTTGTGTTGTTCTTAACATGTCATGACAATCCTTCCTTAGTACATACAAATATTCTTTATCCTTATTTAATGGCTGTAAGATATTCCATATTATTCATGTAATAGAATTCATTTAGTAAATCCCCTATTAATAAGCACCTTTATTGTTTCTAATTTTTCTATATTTTATGTGTAATACAGTTCTAATTTCATTTTCTACCACAATGAACATCCCTATATTCTCACAGTTATCCAAGAGTTACTTCCAGTTGAGTTTTTAAAACCCCCATAATTTTTGTGTGTTTTGGTTTCCATATTTTTTTTAAAAATCAGGAACGCATGATATAAACAACTTAAGGTAGGGACTGGAGAAAGTAATTTCCCAGGTAACGGGTTAATGCACGGACTTACCTTCTGCGATTCGGAGTCCTATGTAGGTTAAAATGAACAAAACGACCGTGCGCCACAGGTGTGCAAAATAGTTTTAGAGAAAATACTGTCCTGATTTATCATCTGTGGAAATAAGTGATACAATTTTGGAAAAGAAAAAATAAACCAACCCAGAAGTCTTTCTTCTGTGAAATCAACATACTACCTTGTTCACTGTGCACTGAGCTCTGGAAAGTGCGGCCAATAGCCCAGCACGGGCTGCAGGGCGGCCACGGCTTGCCAGCTCCAGAGACACACGCTGTGCTCCTCAAGGGTTCTGTGTCCTCCTGTGACGCGCAGACCTGGGCACTCGATCTACCTAAGGAGGGAAAGCAATCTCAGAACAAGACCCATTTGGTTCCAGAGCAGTGATTTAGGTGGGACATTTGAACGTATGATTACAAGGTAAGTCCTACTAAGGAGGCCTGGCGTGATTAGCTTTGCTGGAATATATAAAAGTATCAACCGTTCCTTCAAGGAAATCATTTTAATAGATAACAGCATGTTGTACAATGTTTCATCAGTGATATTTAGATCTAAATTAAGAGCAGTTGTGAGATGGGTTGCCGATTTTTCTTGTGATAAAAGGGAAATAGTTCAAGAAATATAGACCAGATGTTCTCTTAATCCAGACCTCATGTAAAAAAGCACACCACGGGATAGCAATAATGGTCCATTCTACCTGTTTCTAATTTTCCTACTCTCAGACACCCCCTGTGAAAAACAGATTAAGCCAACACATCATTTATGCATCAGCGCTAGACTGGGCTTTACTTTGTATGGAATGTAAAGATTGAAGTTTTCAGCCGTTGGTTTTTGATAAATGTTTTAAAATGCTCATTTGACAGTAGCATTTAAGAGAAAAAACCCTTAGATAGTCAATGGTTTAGAAGGAAAGTTCACAGTTTGGGGATAATCCAGACTTCAATAAAGATTTTTAAATTCATTGCTCCTTGACTCAGAACTACAAAATCTGTAATAAATTTATAAAATCAATATCAGAAAGATGGGTAATAGGAAACTTCTCCTGATGTTGAAAAGCGCTTCTAGCTCTTTTGTAAGCGTCTCTCTACGGCCCTGTTTGCAACTGCTGGGTAAGCACGCGTGCTGTAGGAGGTCTCTGGAGTGGGGCACGCACTGTCCTCTCCCCCAGAGGGACAGGTGCAGGAGGGGGTCAAGGCTCATTTTGCCAGAGGGGAGGGGGCTTCTTAGTCACATTTTCATCATGGATGCCGTCTCATGCCTCTCGCCTCACCTCCTCTGGGCCTGGCATAGACTGTGTGAAATGTGGTGTCGCAGAATAAAATCAGATTTTAGGCGAGTCTTTGAAAGGTGTATGTACATGTGCGAGCGATCCACTGCGCCCTGAGAGCGGAGGACAGCTGCAGGGGCCTGACAGGGGCTGCCATGGGTGAAGTGGAGGGGACAGCAGACCAGACGGAGGAGGGTGGGCCCTGGGGCTGGAAGCACACATTTAAGGGTGCAAGGGCTACTCAGCTTCGATCTCTGCCATCAGTTAGGTCTGGGGCTGACCTTAAAAGTTACTGAGTTATCTTTCTTTCTAAATATATTGGAAATCTCTATTATAATGTGAAATCTTTTGGTTTTTTTCATCCTGGCAAAATATACATAACAGAAAATTTACCACTTTAACCATTTTTAAGTGTACAGTTCAGTGGGCTAAGTAATTCACATTGTTAAACCATCTCCAGAACTTCTTTCATCTTCCCAAATTGACACTCTGTACCCATTAAACAATAACTCTCCATCCTGCCCTCTGCCCGTCCTGAACTCTACATTCTGTCTCGGTGAATTTGACTACTCTAGGTACTCCATTCATGTAAGTAGAATCATACCGTATTTATCCTTTTGTGTCTGACATTTCACTTAGCATGTCTTCAAGGATCATCCATGTTGTAGCCTGTGTCAGAATTTCCTTCCTTTTTGGAGCTGAACAATATTCCATTCTATGTATAGACCGCACTTTGTGTATCTATTCATCTGTTGACGGACACTTGGGTTGCTTCCAACTTTTGGCTCTTGGAAGTAATGCTGCTATGAATCTCTTGATTTTTAGAACAACAAGCTGGCCACATGAGCATGTCTTCATGCTGGACTGAAGCCTTGGGTGCCCATTTGTGACCTCTGCCTAAGAACAAGTGTGTGGCAGCCAAATCCTACTTTTTCTCAAATGGAAAGTAGCCATGTATAGAAAGGGATACTAGAGCAATAACTTAATGGGGTCCCCAGTAGCCCCAAAGAGTTAGGCTGGAATCCTCTGTCTGGGCATGCTTTCAGAGAGGGGGAGCTCAGCTCGCTGCGATGGTGCTGCTCCAGGCCTTGCCTTCTGTCTGCTTTCTGTGCCGTGGCAGGTATGTGCTGAACGAACGGTCAGGACCCGCTGGGAAAG
Organism: Equus asinus; assembly: GCF_041296235.1. Taxonomy (NCBI): domain Eukaryota; kingdom Metazoa; phylum Chordata; class Mammalia; order Perissodactyla; family Equidae; genus Equus; species Equus asinus. The sequence goes on along the minus strand of NC_091796.1, from coordinate 65,397,415 downwards.
CAGCGTCTGCCCTGTGGAGACCCTTCAACCACCAGCAAGACTCACCATTGTTTTTTCCAAGAGAATCAATGCTCTTTTCAAAATGTGATATTTCCATTTTTATTTCATGACAGAGAAGCAAGACTGTGTGATAAGAAAAATGAGGCTTTAGGGGCCGCCCACACAACTCGACCTCTGCACGGGGAGCGGTGCCAAACAGCCTCCAGCGGAATTACAACTCAGGATTTACATTTTTCAATAATTAACCTTCTGATGACCAGGGACAGTCCGAGGGCATTTTAACGACCATTGTTGTCTTAATTGGAGTGACAGCAGAAGCTTTAGAAAACTGCTTTTTCTTATCAGAATCTAGGAAAAATGGCAGTTTTTGTCATTCTCAAGAGATTCCTGCAAGTTTCTTGCTCAGTGCTGTATCCTCAGTGCTGAGCAAAAAGACATGCACTGTGGGAGCTTGACACATACTTGTGAATACTGGATTTTTGGGCAACTGTGTGCAATTATTATAGGAAGCTATTAGAAGGGTTTCAAGAATGATGAAACCACAAAATGTGGGATGAAAAGTACATCTCAGTTTATGTGTTTTGAATATTCTTTCTGAAATCTATATTTGCTTTTAAAACAAAGAGTTGCAAAAATGAGCTCTTAATGTAAAAAAGACCTCGTCAGTAGTCGCAGTAGGACATATAGCTTACTACTGAAGGCATGTTATTAGTAACGATCAAAGACCTTTAGCCTCCTGTCCAAAATTCTGTTTTACTGTATAGAATAGGAATGCAAACTCTATCATGTTGGGCTATTTAGTAACTTATTAGTGCATTCGTCTTTTCATCATTTGACAGGTGGAAGCAGTAGTCCAGTTTTTAGTTTTAATTATAAGGGATTCCAGATGTAGAATGCTACGCAAATGAAAACCAGAGCTGTTCATGTCTTTTCAAAGCAGGCTGACTTCAAGGTATCTGCTTTTCATTTCAAAATGTTATTAAAGCTATTACTATGAAATTCATAGTCTTAGCCTGTTCCAATAATTGACACCTTTAAAGTGACTAAACAGATTTAGAGTGTGCAGAAAAGTAAATTTGTCTTAGGGAATGACCCTAATCATCTATTTCCATATAACGGACAAATCAGTGCCCTTGGTATTAGCCTGGGAGCTGATGAATTAAGCTGAAGGCTTCCCCTCACCTCACTCTTGCTCAGTTTTACTTTTGGCTTCCTAATTAAACTTTACTTAGAGAAATTTGCAATTTGAAAGTGAAGATTTAACGATCTGTGCTTACCTGAACTTGTGGTTCCTCAATTTTATTTTTGCCCCTTGGAAGAGGCAAAACCATCTTCATGGAAACAAACAACTGAAACCAGAAACTTTCCGTGTTTTAGTTATTTTGATAAGCGTCCTGGGGAAGTCCTGTCCACAGAAACTTTCCCATACTCATTTCCTAGCTCGCTGTTCGCTGCACACCTATGAAAGTGGCTTCATAAACAGCGGAGATTTTCAGTAATTAGAAGGATAGCTGGCCGGCTGATAAATTAGAGAAATAACTTGTTTGGTGTAAACCGAGCCTGTTTCTGAGGCAGAAATGTTAGGCTTTTATCCTCTGGAGTGTGATTGAAAGGGTGAGAAGTTAATTTGGCAGCCTCGCTTCTATGGTTTCATAATGTTTCCCCCCACCGCCTTTCCCCCAGCCCCAGCGAAGCCAGGGGATTGCAGCGCTTTGCGCCTGCCCTCAGACAAGGCAGGACCGTGACCCGAAACGGAGCCCCTCTCCCCAGGGCACTTTCTGAGCAGCAACAGCTTGGCTCAAGTGTTTCTTATGAACAGCCGTCCTGAGCACTTGATCTAAATCATGCCATTTCCTTCACAGCATGGCACAGTTAACAAGTCAGTGCACCAACACAATCTACAGATGGCAGTTCAAAAGGTGCGGGTCCCCCCAGCAAGATAAAGGGCAGGCGGTTCCAGGGGGATGCTCATTACAGGGCTGCAGCCGGGGGCTCGGGAGGGGTGTGAGCGCGGCGCTGGGCTGCGGGTGGGAGGAGGGGTGCGTCAGGCCAACTCCGAAAATGTACGCGTGTCTTCGCAAATCGGGCCAGCGTCCGGAGACAGACGTTATTGAAGTAAAGTGCAAACAGCTTGCAGGGAAAGGCTGCATTCGGCCTGGGCTGCCTCCTCCCAGAGCCTGGAGAGGAGAAAGGGTGGTGACAGGGCACAGCACTTACCTCTCCCATTTATCTGCAAACCCTGGCAAGAGCAAAGCAATTTCCTGAGCAAAGGCCCCCAACGTCAAAAGTGATGGGGGAACTGCCGGCGAACGCACGAGTCCGCGGCCCTGGGAACGCGCCGGATCGCAGAGGCCGGGCCGCCTTCTGGATCCGTCTGTGCTCCGCCGCAAATTACATTAGCGCTAATGTCCAGCGAAGAATCTACGAGACATATTGGGCCTTTAGACTTCAAAACAGGCCTAAATTGGAACCATATTGCGGGAATACTTCTTAGCTAACATTTATATTACTTCAGTTACCAAATCCAGACTAAGTCCCCGGACTCGGCAGGGGAGGACATAATATATTAGGAAGTAAGGGGAGGGTGTTCTCTCCGGGCCTCCTTTTATAAAAATGTACAAAAACTTTGCTCGCACTAGCAGGGAAATGACTACAAGGCCCTAAAATGTGGATTTCCAGAGGCAGATGGGGGGCGGTCCGCGCGCAGGCCAGCCCCCTGCTGAGTCTGCGGAGCCCGGGGGGGAGGGTGTGCGCACCGGGTTGGGCTGCGGGAACCAGGGCTCGGGTATCAGGCAGGTAATCAGACGCGTGGACTGAGATTCAGCGGGTCTTGGTGAGTTGTCAAAGGATGAGGTGTCTCAGGGGACGCAATCAGCCTCTCCTCCACTGATCTTTGTAAGCGAATCTCTTTGGGAACGCGCAAGCCCGCGCTTCACCGCGCCCCGAAGCGCTCAGAAGGGAGCGCTGCCCTGCAGTTTCGTTCTGAGCTCCATCAAAGCAGCCCGTGAAGTTTGTTCCTTTCTGCACTTATTTTCATGTGAGCATACTGAGATGGATAACGTTCCTACAGCTCAGAAATTTCAACAGCAGACCTAAGAGCAACTAGACGGTGCGAGAGACACTGCTTTCAAGACCATCCGGGAAGAACACAAATTGACCAAGAGTCACTTGGAGGCAATTCTGTTGCGCAGGCTGGTCTGAAACTTACCTGGTGTTAATGCCCTTACCAAATGGTTCCCAGCATGAGCTCCCCCAGCCCCCCCTTTTTTTTATCACCCCACCCCTACCCCTGCCAGAAAGGGCCCAGGGTAGTGGGGAAGAAAAGGAAGGCAAAGCTGAAGGGTGATAAGCTAGCAGATCTAAAGTTCAGGCTGGGCAGACAGGGTTTTCGTTCCCAGCAGGACAGAGATTTCACAATGCTCTATCCTATTAAGAGCCTCCAGCACAGTAATCCAGAGGCAGCCACTGTTGTCCTTATCAGGCTCCTGAATATCCTCTCACACAATGAGAGCTTGAGAGTCTCTCATTGATTTTCAGAAGGGAAGTCAATTTTCAGACTGATTTTCAGAATAGAAGTCAGAGGGTTACAGTGCACTGCTATGAGCTTTAGGCATTCTCTCTCTGAAGTTTATTTGTACATGACATTTCCAAGACTCGGGTACTGCTGTGGAGAGAAAGAGTCATACTTATATGTACCTGTAATTGAGCAGTATTTGTTTTGTCAGAGGCCCACGTTGCGTCATGTCCCTTAGATCTGTCATCATAAGGAAAGGTTTCATTTGCCATCTCCCATCTTAACGTTATTTGGAATTTCCTTTGGGACATACGTGGGAATTATCAGTTTCTCTTTGTTTAGTGTTGAAGAGGCTTTCAGCTGCAAATACCTGTGTGGACTCATAGACGATGTCTAACGTGAAAGTTATGAAAATTGATCAAGGAATAGATGTGACTTTGTATCCCCAAAGGAGTGATCGTCTCAGGCTCTCAGAATCCTTGTTGGCAAGGATGCTGAGCAAATACTAAATATGTTTATTAAAGTCATCACTCTGAGGTATGTGAGGAAGACTAGAGAATGAGAATTTAAAAGACAAAAAGAAACAACAAAAATCAGAACTTATATCAACAAGTGAGTTTTACTTTTTAAAGTATCTCCTTGAGAGACTACGCATTTATACTAGCGATGTTACTATCGCCGAAAGCATTCTTGAAAATACTCATTTGAAATTCCCTTCAGAACCATATGCATGCTACTCAAGAAATCTGCTGATTGCTTTATGCTGGCCCTTTGCTTTTGCCCATCCCCAACTCTGTTACTCACCTTGACCATTCGCTTACCTGATTCGTAAGACTTGATACCAAATGAACTCTTCAAACATGCATATCCACCCTCCAAGGGTGAGTGAGTGAAAGGGATAAAGGGGCACACATGTATGGTGAAGGATAAAAACTAGACTACAGGTGGTGAGCAAGATGTGATCTCTACAGAAACTGAGAAATCCTAATGCACACCTGATATTACATAATGCTATAAACCATTGTGGCCTCAATAAAATAATTTGAAAAAAAGATCCAGCTCCACCCTCCAAGAATGAACCTTTTTTTCTTCCAGTCAGATCACTCATGAGAAGGAGACTGTTATCCTTGAAAGCAAGTCCAGAAGAGAACACGAAAAAATGTTTGAGCAGAGGAAGAGCCAGATACTTTATGCTATTAAAGAGTAAGTTCGTTATCTTTCGATCGTACTCATTAGCTATTGGAAAAGCAAATAGTGTCTCAAATGGGAGAATTGGAATAAAAACTTTCAGCAACCGTTGACTTCCTCTTCAGGGCCTTGTAGTATTTACTACATTGGACGTGTCAGATTGATGTGGCTTCTAAGTACAGTTTTTAATGAGCACCGATTTACATTGTATGTTTTTCCTTTTCTATCGTTGGCCAAAGAAAGGAACTTTGAGAACCTGGGTGGTCTATTGAATTATTGTTCACCACAATTCACTCCCTCCCTGTGCTAGGATTCCACATCCCTCTTCCTGTGGTGTGGTTTGCCCTGCCTCCACTAGCCTCACCTGATTTAGGACTTTGAGTTGATTGCGTGACATGTTCTGGCCAACGGAGATGAGTGGGTGTGGAGCTGAGCAGAAGAACTGTAGCCAACCCACAACCCTCAGGAAACACGAGCCAGGGAGATACATTTGTTGGAAGCCATTGATGTATTAAGGTTGTTTGTTGCTGTGGCAAAATACAGATATATTAGATATAATCTCATAATTTATCTATCAAGGCAGATAAAACTTGTTAGTGAAGCCATAAAGAAAATTCCCAAATGTCAGTCATGCAGAAAAAGAATTTATAAGGAATTATATCCAGGACTCCAGAAAGAAGTAAAATGTTTAAAGCGTTGCACAGGGGTCCAAGTCTGTGCTTTGTGTCTCCTAGGGCGATATGCACTGGGGGAAGGTGTCAGAGCATTCCCAATCATTAAGAATGAACTTCAAGCACCTAGATATCATATTTGATAACTAGTTGTTGGCATTCATTTTAATGATATGGTAAGCTGCACGTAGCATCAATAGTGTTTACAAGGTGAGTGGCGTGTATTTATTATAGGAGGACAAGTTACATGATAATTTCCAGTGGAGCCCTCCAGAGTGTAAGTACCAAGTCATCTATAGGAATAGCATATACACTTGAGAAAGCAAACACCAGCCTATCTTACCCTGTTTAGACTTCTAGACATGGACTTTTCTTTTTATTGAGTTCATAATAGTTTACATCAACGTGAGATTTCAGTTGTGCATTACTTCTTGACTGTCACCACATAAGTGCTCCCCTTCACCTCGTGCCCTCCCCACCCCCCTTCCCCTGGTAACCACTGAACTGTTTTCTTTGTCCCAGTACTTGTTTATAGTCCACATATAAGTGAAATCATCTGGTGTTTGTCTTTCTCAGACTGGCTTATTTTGCTTAGCGTAATTCTCTCTAGGTCCTTCCGTGTTATTGCAAATGGGATGAATTTGTCTTTTTTTCTGGCTGAGTAGTATTCCATTGTATATATACACCACATCTTCTTTATCCAATCATCGGTCAATGGGCACTTGGGTTGCTTCCATAGACATGGACTTTTATTCCTTGGGTTCAGAAATTGAACTGATGTAAGAATCTCTCCACATTCCTTCACCTCTCTTACCCCCTGTCCATCTTTTCTCATTTCTAGTTAAGAAAAGAGGGCTACAAGTGAAGCTATTGATATTTTAAATTTTTAGATAATTTTCAGTTCCAAATATCCCCTTGGGCTGCTCCTTAAAGACAAGCTCAACTTCATGGAACACATCGCCCAGAATAGTGCACCAGTTTTTGTCACTAATCCCTGCTGTCTTAGCCTTGGAGAACAGTGGAAATTTGAGAGTTCGACCTGAAGCATAGCATCATCTCTAAGGTTTAGTAGATGACATGGCTACATGGGAACTACCAGGTTTGTCCTCTTTGTCCTATCCTTGTCTCTCATAGGCAGAAGACCTATTTTCTCTATGGAATAAACTCTATAAACTGAGTTTTCAAGACTTGGATGTTGACTACAAAAGAACTTTAGAAAACCATCTCTCACAATTTGGCTATAGCTGGTTGAGTTGAAGATGTTTATATCCTATCAACCAGTATTTTAATTTCTAGGTATACAAGTTGAACCATATGAACTTGTCATTTTGTAGGTCAAAATGGTTGAATATTGGCAATTTCATATGATTCAATCTAAACATCAAAGGGAAACCCTCACACATGTTTAGAAGGAGACAAAAATTTTTATTGCAGTATGGTTTGAATAATGGAAAATTGAAAATAATCTAATCATCCACCAATAGGAGGAGAAGTAAATTAGAATATGTTATAAAGCTGATAAATTGAATGAAAATACTTACATCTATCAATTAATCTATGAAAGTAATCTCAGAGGGATAATGATTAGTGAATTAATGATATTTGAAGATTTCACTTGAAATTGTACACTACAATACAATTTCTGTAATGTGTAAAGGCACACCACGTAATAACATATATTGGTGTGGATATACTCATATTTGGTAAAAGAATACAAACATTCAGGAGAAGGGTCCACTGATCAGAGCAGAGAGGACTGGGCTTGGTGAGGTATCTGTTATGTTTGGTTAAGAAAGGATCCAAAGCAAGTAGGGAAAAACGTTAAGGATTTTTATTTTGGATATAGACATAAAAGTGTTTATAATATCATTATCTCTTCTTTTTTGTATGTTTAAAATATTTTACAATAAAACATTAATTTAAAAAATCTCAATGAAACATGACTTACAAACCGATTGTCCTATTTTGGAGTCCTATTCTGAAAGTTAAAAGTTGAATATTAACTCTAATTCTCATTTCTTTTCTGCCAAAACAATCCTACTTCACACAATATCAGGTGGATGCTTTAGGCTTACTAAGGAAAAGTCATATACATGGAAATACAAAATAAAAAAAGCACTCAGAATTTTAAAAAATATCCCTCCTGTTACATCAGTTATCTTTTAATGCAGGAGCCAGCTGCTCTCACTGATTCTGCCTTTCTCTCCATTGCCTTTTGTAATTTCCCTACTCTAGTAGTCTGAGGCATATGAATAATAAACATCTCAAAAAGATGAAGAAACATTTCAGCTTGGAACTGATGGAGAGAGTAAGTCACTATTTCAATAACAATAATATTGTAGTTTTTCTTCTTGAAGTTTTGATACAGTATCAGCAGAAAAACAACTCTGGCAAATTTAACCAAAATGGGTGTTCCATGTAAATGCAGTGTGACATTCCACAGTCTTTTCTGAATGAGCAGGTCTTAGGTCTTACATAGATATGGCTCCTGTCCCTGAATTCCGGAGGGACATCTTGAAGCTCCTCTAGCCTCTAAGCCAGTGTCTGTGTCGAGGAGGGTAGGACATGGGGAGCGGCCGTGTCCGCTGGGTTGCTTTCGGCCGCAAGCGTCAGAAAACCCTGAGTCAAATGCCTTAAACAATATGGAGATTTATCGCTTCATATTAAAGAAGTCCAGAGGTAGCTGGTCTGTTGGGTGTGTTGCTTCAGAGGCTCAGTGATGTTATCAATAACTCAGGTTCTTTTCATCTTCATCATCAGCCAGCCAGGTTGACTGAATCCTCAGGCTGGTAGCAAGATGGCTGAAGCAGTGCCGGGCTCACACAGGTCAGTGTTCAAGATTGAGGGACTGTCTTGCTTAGGAGTGAGGAAATACTTTCTAGAATCCTCCAGCAGACTTCTTCACATCTTATTGGCCAGAGTTAGGTGGTAGGCTTGTTACTAAAACATTTCTGAAAAAGTCCGTGGGATTATCTAAGACCAGTTGGATTCAGTCCTGGACCATGATTCCCTAAGGAACATGGCTGTCTAGAGGATTAGTGGATACATGATCAAAATTAGAGTTCTGTCAGGAAGAAGGAAAGGAGGAATGGATGCTGGGTAGACAACCCACAGTGTTTACCACTGTGGCCTAGAGTGTGTATGGGGGTTATTAGTTTCCCTACAATCTTCATTAGCTCACTTTCCAAGTCCTCTACCGCCAAAAATTGTGCTAAGTAAAATCCATAAGCTGCTAGATAACCTTCAAGTTCCCAACCTCCCCATAAGCTCCTGCTGTGTAGAAATTCTGGGACCATCACTACCTAACATTAGAAAAGGAAAAAAATTAATTTATATAGATGCATCGGCATATTTATTTCCATCATTTTAACACTTTTAACAATTTACCTTGTTTGTATTTTGGGAAACTCCAAGTTTTCCCTCAAGGTATATTCACTTGCCTGACTTGAGATTTTAGGAATATTTTCAAGAGTTTTCCAGAAAGCATTTGCATTTTGGCAATGACCACTTTTTCTTTTTTCTTCCCGTGAGTCAGATGAGATACTTGTCGCACTCCAAATTACCCATTTGCTTTGTGGATCTGCTTGTTGTGGTGGTGGCTAGAAATTTTTTTGGCTGAGGGAAAAATGTTTTATTTTGGGGCGGGGGGGTTTGGTAAGGGGAGCGGAAAGGAAACGGCTCAAAGGAGTGGAAATCCATTGACTGGAGTCTTCTACAGAAGGGACAGAGGAGATGAATGCTTTATTTCAGCTCCCAGAGAAAATTCCCCAGGATTTGTGCAATGAAAATAGGTTCGCCAGTTGTCTTCTCCTTTGTCAGTCATATACTCTTTTCCTGTTTCTTTCTCCAAACACACATCCAAATTACAGTCCCAGCTCTGTGACCTTTTCTCACTGATGTGGTAGGTCTCTCCCGCTGTAGGGAAGTCTGTTCTGAAGCGGGAGGAGCCCAATGCACTTGCCACTGGGTTTTCCTTTAACAGAATAAGCCACTCTAATAATAATTACATAAGCCATCTCCCCAAGTCGGGAATTAGGAGTGACATTTTAGGTACCTATTTGAAGGAGAGAGGTGAAGCAAGATTTTTTTTCCTCTGGGGATTCTTGTAAATCAGGGGTTTATAAATCAGAGATTCTTGTAAAATGTAGTTTAATTGGAAACAAAACAAAACAAAACCCAACTTGGGTTCTTTCCCCTGAAGTGTCATTCCTTCCCCTTAACTGAATTAAGGCTAACAAAACAAAATTCTAGCTCTTGCCTTCTAACTCCAGCCAAGAACCCCAGTGCACCCTTTCCGCTCCGCTGGACCCGGGGAGAAGTGCGAGGTAACGGGTCAGGCCTGGGCTCGTACAGACTCCTTAAAATGCTCTTAGATGACTTAGAAGTGAATCTTGATTGCTCTGAACCATTGTGATGATCCTGTTCTTATTCCTAGTGTTTGGTCTAGAAAGGGCCCAGGATCCAGTGCTGGCCAAAGAGACACGAGGGCTAGTCTGCTGGGGGCTTCTGGGAGAGAGTTCCTCACTCTTCAAAGGGGACCTGCTGGGGGAGCAGCCTCTGTTTCTTCCCCTGCTTCCTGTTGTTGTCTCTAGATGTTGCTGTATCAAGATGTGATGCTTGGAACTGCATCAGCCATCCTGTGACTCAGGAATAGCAATTCTGAGGACAAATCTGACTACTGAGGGCTTCAGAGGAGAAGGAGAGCAGGAGTCTGGGACTTTGATGACTTTGTTGGGCCACTGAATTAACCAGGCCACTCTCTCTTAGGACTTCTCGTTATGTGAGATAATAACATTTCCTTGTTGTTCAAATCATTTTGGGTTGGGTTTTCTGTTCCTTGGAGCTGACAGCTTTCTAATGGTTCACTTACTTTCCTAAATGAGATCCACATCACCTTGAGTTGTGAAAATATTAGCAGTTTCCCAGAATGCCTGCTGCTTCTTCGCCCCTACGTGTTCTTTTCTCCCAGTCTTGGCTACTTCTCTCCACCCATGGTTGACCACAGCGGGGGCTGTTCTTTCGCTTCTCCTAACCCATCCATCTGAAATTTCTGTTCTGTCCCCTGAGCCACTAAATCAGTTCCTCCCTTTAAATCTTATCCTGCAGCAGACCCTTTCTCGTCAGCGTTTGATTAGCTCCCTGTGATAGCTCGCATGAAGGATGCTCTATAAAAGTGAATTATGCTGTACTCTGTGAGACTGCTCTGCCCTGGGGCCCAGTAGGAATCATGGGAAACAGATGAGCACGGAGGTCAGAGGCACAGACTGCAGGGGAAGCCTGCGGAGGGATGGCAGCACTGGGACCCTCACAGGGACACGTGTAAAAGCTCCAGTAGTCTCTAGACTCTCTAAGGTATAAGCTAGAAGTAAAACACTAGTTTATGTGACAGCCTGGGAGCCCCAGGGATGAACCGAGGAGTTTCATCACTATAGATCATAGAATTTTAAATAAGTGTGATATTCCAGAAGCTGAAATATTCTTTGAAAACAAAACACACCATAAAAGCCCAAGAATGAGGTCTCCCCTGGATGTTTGCCAGGTTGAGCCTTTGTTTCCAGTCTTCCCCTGACTCCAAGAGCGTCCTTGTGTACAATTTGGGGCAAGTTAAGGAACCTTGATTCTTGCAGTGAAAACTGGGATGAACTTTAATTCGACCTGCAATGATTTACTTGAGGAGACACTTTAGAATGGCCGTAGAACACATAAGCAGCACAAGAGTGACATGTGGATTTGTGGGGAAGCATTTACAGGCTCTGATCACAACTCTGATCCTTCCACTTCTCTATTCTGTGGCTCTTCTTCTTGCACACCGGTTTCCAATGAACTCAGTCCTCTGCCTTTCCTGACAATATTTGCATTTTCCACCTTTCTCCATTTGCTCACTTTGTTCTCTTCTCCTGGAATGCCCAGCTCTGGCCGCTTGCTTTTAGCTTCTCCTGGCCATCTCGCAAGTTTCAGACCACAGGCCATTTCCCTGGGATTAAAATGTCCTGATTCTCTCTGGGAAGCTTGGAGTCATATCTGGCCTTGCATCTGTCTCTGCTGGGTTAGCTGGGGATGGACCTCTTGAGTCTTGGTTTCCTCATATAAAGATTGGGGCTAATAATCCTCGAGCGCTGTGGTGAGAATCCATGCCTGGCACATATTGGGTGCTCAAAAATATTAGTATATTTTCTTCCTTTCTCTTCCTAGCTGAAAGTGATTTTTCTTCGTTTGAACCTCCCCTAGAACTTATTTACATTTTAAAAAGTTCTTTGTTTATAAGATGCATGTCTACATTTGGAAATCACTTGCCTGTGTATATTTTGTGTATGAGCAGTGAGATCCATAGTTGAGACAGTCGAGGGTGGAGATAGAAAGGTCAGAGTTACGCTGCATTTATTTTCCCTTGAGTCAGTCCGTTTGACCCTTATCTGTTCCTTTGAGCCAGGCTGCCCATTCAAGCCCACGTGGCCAGACCCCATGCGGGAAGCTTTGGGCGCCTGATCTTGTACACAATAAACTTTCTGACCTCTGCTACCTGGAATCCTGCCTTCCCCGCTTTTCTTCCTTCACTCCCCTGGCTCCTTTTCCCTGTCCCTGGCCCGCAGCCAGTCCCTGGGTCTTGCATTGTACTTAACTTTTCTGGTTTGATCTCCACACGATCTCTTGAACATGGTTCTGCATTTTCACTCAGACTCTGCCTGCTCCTCCCTGGTCTCTAATGTTCCCGCCTGATCCTGATTAAGCCTCCAGAACCTAACCCTGGTGCAAGCCTCACTCCCTACAAACCAACCCCAGGGACTAGAACACTCCTTTGGTGATAACTGTAGGGAGAAAGGCATTCCCCCTCTTAAAACTCACTTACAAATATAACCTTGCTCTAGACCATGCCGTAATTAGTTCCTGCACACCTGCCCTATTTTTCAGAGCGGACATTTTCAAAATGACAATAGTAACCATTTCCTATTTACCTCACCCTTTCACTGTGTGGTCCTGAAATGCAATTTTATTTTATGAGATTTAGGAAGCTAAAAAGATTAAGATAGAAAGCTTTGCTAATTCTGTCACTAATTTTTTGTCATCTCAAACCGTTTTGAAGTCCCATCTTGATGGCTTCATGTTGCTTCCTCTTTGCTCTCTTCAGTGGATTCTCGATCGTTGGAAACCAGCGCTCTTTGTTCCAGGTTCAGGCAAATATGAGTTTTGCCTTTCCAGGTTCTCTTTTGGTGAGGTCCATCAAGGCCAAGTAAGAGAGGTGGTATGCTGCTTATCACGACCTTGGGTCTTTGAAGGGCTCCCCCGCCCCGCCCCCAGTGCCCTAGGTTAGAACCAACAATGAAAGCAGGTTGGGAACACAATTACTCAGGATATCATTTCAGCATAGATTCTGATGGAATCTTGAGAGGCCTAATTCTTCTAGTCACAGATCAATCATCCCAAATTTTACAACTTAAAATCCTCTATGATTGAATCTCAGTAATGCTTCCTTTTTTATTTTATCTGATTAAAAATGTTAAGTTTCAGGCAATGATTTCTGTTAGCAGAATTATCTGAAGACTGATCTGGTTAGTAGACTCTTGTCCTCTCTATATGTTGACCTTATCTATCTTCTTTTTTTAAATTTTTATCTTATTTTATTTTATTTTTTTGAGGAAGAATAGCCCTGAGCAAACATCTCCCACCAATCCTCCTCTTTTTGCTGAGGAAGACTGGCCCTGAGCTAACATCTGTGCCCATCTTCCTCTACTTTATATGTGGGACACCTACCACAGCATGATGTGCCAAGCGGTGCCATGTCTGCACCCGGCATCCGAACCAGCAGACCCTGGGCCGCTAAAGCAGAACGTGTGAACTTAACTGCTGAGCCACCGGGCCGGCCCCCTATATTCTTGATTATGATCCTGCTTGGATAGACTCAAAGCAAAATTACTCAAAAAGGGCAGTTTCATACCTATCCATCTAAACTTCTGATCCATTACTTTCCTGGAAATTCCATCACAATATTGTGGCAGCTCCCTTCCTAAAGGTCCATGAAAGCTTTCTTCTTAGCCACCTGTGGCCATGGATGAAGTGACAGAAGCAGTAAACCCTCAAATTTCCCTTGCCTTTGTTCCCACCTGTTGGTGCATGGTCCTTGGTGCCCAGCTTCCAGCAATATTCTCCAAAGTACCTCCGGGAGTCCCCAGAGAGAGCCTCCCATGTGCTCACAAGCAAATCCCACCCATCCTGCCAGGCGGTGCTGTGAACCACTGGCACAAGGTCTCCCGACAGGTTCTGGCGCTGCACTGCTGGACACCACATCTGCCATGGGTGGGGTGGGGGACTGCTTCCACCTCCTCAGGCCCTGCAGGCTCCATGGACACCACTGCCACTCGCACCGCAGCACCATCTCTTGCGGGTGTATGCTGAGCCCGAGTGTCTCTCAGTGCAGGGAAGCAGGGAAGCCCTAGAGCTTCCTGAGCTGCCAGACGTTTGGTTTTCCTCTAGGGAAGAAGCTTCCTCTATGACACATTCTGCAAAGGGGGTCCTGAGGGAGGAGGGACCATGCTACTTACGGATTTTTTTCTTTAAAGATTGCACCTGAGCTAACATCTGTTTCCAATCTCCTTTTTTTTCCCCTTCTTCTTCTCCCCAAAGCCCCCCGGTACATAGTTGTATATTCTAGTTGTGAGTGCCTCTGGTTGTGCTGTGTGGGACGCCACCTCAGCATGGCTTGATGAGCGGTGCTAGGTGCACGCCCAGGATCTGAATCAGCGAAAACCCAGGCTGCCAAAGCAGAGTGTGCAAACTTAACCACTCAGCCACAGGGCTGGCCCCTGGAATTTTTTAAATGAATTGTTCTTTCAATATTTATTCATGATCCCCAAATCCAACGGGTGGCTGGACCAGAAGACAAATTCAAGGGACAAACATACTGTACCCCAAATTGCTACTGCCTTGACAACGAAAGCTTCTTTCTTGTTAAATCTTCCCATGCCTGGCTTCTTGATCTCTCATAGCAATAAGCTTGTTTCACTCATGAGTTCTCCAGTGGACTAAGTCATTTTTAAGTACAAGGAAAGCCTGACTCAAAATGACTTAAACAATGAGAGAAACTTCTTACTTCACACAAGAAGTCCTGTAGGCAGGCAGCCCCAGGGTTCGTAAATTCAAAGGCCCAGGTTCTTTCCATCTTCTTGCTCTGCCGTGTTGAGCATGTCAGCTCTGTCCTCAGACTGATTCCCTTTGTGGTTGCAAGATAGTTAGGATGCTTCAAGTTATCAGACCTAGAGGAAGAAGAGGCTGCTTCTTCCCAGCTGTCTCTTTTATGAGTGAAGAACACTTTCTCAGACTCCCCCTCTCCTGCCAGCAGACTTCTCTCATCTCATTGACCAGAATTGCAGCAAAAGCTCACTGCAAAACCCAGTTTCTGGCGAGGGGAAATGGGTTATCACCATTGGCGTAATAGAGCACAAGGCTGTGTGTGGTGTGTGGATTGCCCAAAGAGGATCCTGGTGGAAGAAAAGTCCAGTTATTTGGCACCTCTTTTCAGCAGTGCCAAATTCTGGGTAAATAACCAACAAAGTCTGCTACACTTGGGTGTGAGCAGATATGACCGAATACTATGGTTCAAATAAAAAATTTGAAGTGAACAAAAAAGCAAAATGAACAAAAAAGATGCTCAGTCTTCCTGTCCTCAACAGTTCTAGCTAACTTACAAAGTACTTTGGCGTCTTACTCATGAAGAAACAGAGACCTTCTGGGTCTTGAAAAGAAAATGCCCCACATCCTGCGAGTCTTGTAAGGGGGCTTAGCTCCAGGACAGAAGGTAGGGGGCTCTGGAAGGTCTGGGGGTGGTGGATGGGGACCAGGAAGTGTGTGGAGGCTGCCAGGCTCCAGGAGGCCTTGTAAACCCTGAGCCTTGCTGAGTGAGACCTAGGATTCCACGGGGAGGGGACAGAAGCCAGTGTGCCAGGAGGACAGGAAATGCTAAGTGAGCAGAGCAGAAACGGGCTCCGAGGCATGAGGTGGTTTTTATTATTTATTTTTGGTTTGTTTTCAGGAAGCTCAGAGAATTTTTGTGCTGGAAAGCAGCATTTCTTGTACTGGAAAACAACTTTCTAGGAAGGACTAAATAGTTTTCAAGTTCTGACTATCTCCTCACTGCTTGTGCATTTCCACTCCAAGGAAAACACTACCTTTTCTCCTTACCTGAAACTCTCACTTTCTATATTTTAGAGACTAAATTTGAGTTCTATTTTCTATAAAGTCACAGGAGAATTTTGAGATGCACATGGTCTCTGAACATCAGGGGTTTTGCAATTTACTGAAAAGAGGACGTGCTTACAGGAGAAATCACTATAGGAGGCCGTGCTTACAGGAGAAATAACTATAGGAGTCAACCAGCTGATACCTATGAGTCAGTTTTTACTAGTCTTCTAAGAGCCCAGGGAAAAGGGTGACTATGTTGTAATTATGTTTTGTGACATAAAACAGCATGGGCTTTGATGTACAACAAACAAACAAACCAGAAAATTAGATTTGAATCTCAGCTTTACTCTGTTCTCACTAAGTGACATTTAGAGTTAACTGAATTTGGGGCTCAGTATTCCTCATCTGTAAGGTATCATTGTTAATACCTATACCTCCCCTCACTTCCAGTACGTCCTCAGTGTTCAATACATGTTGGGTCTCTTTCTCTCCCTACCAAACAAATGTTTCCATGTCTGAATATACAACAAGGGAAAGCACCCACTCAATTTGTTGAACGCTTGCAAAGAAATCTGTAAACCAAAGATATCATACATATATATGAAAAAGAATACAATGAGATATTCGCATGTATAAAGTTAACATGGAGCATTTATAATTTATTATATCTTGAGTTTTACATCATGGAGTCAGAATTTTACAGATGCAAGAGGCTTATCCTTGTCCAGCTATTCCTATCCGTGCCCGGCATGGTCTTTCTAACTCTCCAATCGTGTCATTGCCCTGCTTTAGACACTTGAATGGATTCGTATTTTGCTCTGTAAAAGCAGGAACCTATCTCCCTTGTTTACTGTTCTGGTAACCCCAGAACCTAGGAAAATGCCTGGCCCGTAGGAAAGTCAATAAATAGTTTCTGAAGGAATGAATAAAGCCTGTTGGTGATATGCAGTCTAAGACCCCTACCAATGGGTCTGGTCCCTGCCTCCCTTTCCATCTCCTCTGTGCCCACTCTCCTGCAAACTTTTCACAAGCCAGACCTACTAAACTAGCTGTGGTTTCATGAGGGGCCGTGGCAGTTACGCTCTCGGCCTTTGCCTGTGCCGTTCCATCTGCCCGGGACACTGCCCTCCTCCCTGCTCTGCCCTCCACACATGCACACTTTGCCTTGCTAACTCCTCTTGGTCCTTTACACTCTGCTTTAGGTGTCACTCCCTCTACTGAGTGTCCCCTCCTCTACTTCCAAAATGAATTAGACGTCCCTCTTATGCACTCCCATAGCATCCTCTGTTTACCTCTTTATAGCAGTTATCACAGTGTATTGAAATTGCTGATCATCTTGTGTGCCTCTTCCACGGGACTGTAAACATCATGAGGCCAAGACTGTGTTTTGATAACTAGTAATTTACATTTACTAAATAAAGAAATAAATAAGTCTTCCAGTTCAACTCCTTTATATTCTTCTTGAAGAGACTTGGGACCAGACAAGTTAGTGACCTGTCTGATACCCCCAGCACTTTGGCATCATGGACGCTAGGCCCTGAATTAAGTTTCTCATCTGTCCAGTGTTTTCTTGACTGGCTTGCTCTAATATTCAGATAACAGTGTTCCAGAAACTGCAGAGTGATTGTAATTCAACATTTGAAATGCCTGGTTAGGAACTCAAATAATCATATAATTAAATCAAAAGACAGATACAAAGGATTTTTAAAAATCCTCTCATTTAAAATTACCCATGTCATTGTTTTCTTCCATTCTCCTGGAGCTGTTGAAAGAATGTGACATAATAGTGTGCTCACTGTCGGGGGCCTGGATTTCTGTACGACAGCCAGGATGTAACTCCATTCTGGCAAAATCTGATGTTATCGTTCAGGTTTTTGTTGCACTGAAGTTAAGACGTCTTCTGCTGGGAGGACCCTGGAGGGAAAAACATCCAGATATCGGATCCCTCTCTTCAGCAGTGCCAACTAACAGCGCTCTCAATGAAAATGAAAACAAGGCAAACGGGGGATGGTAGAAAGAGCAGAGGCTTTGAAATTCTGAAAAACTGGTTGAGCCCTAGTTTCCCACTTTGCAACCTTGGGTATAATATTTTCTCTGGGTGTTAGTCTCCTCATCTTCAAAGTGGGGCTGACCGGGAAAACAACTCAAGGATGAGCGTGCGGAAGGAGCCGAATCAATTGTCTGGCCGTAGCGGGTCTTCTACTAATGTTGGATGCTGTCTCTCCTCGTGTAGAGAGGCCCTACTGCAGTCACAATCCAGGTACTCCTGCAGGCATGGATCTTCAGCCCTGTGCTGCTCTAGGCACCTACGAGGTGCTCAGTGATACGGATGATTAATGATTGTAAAGGGAAAACACGATCGCTGAATACTGTGGCTAAATTCTTCCTTCAAAGAACCTGAGGTTTGGGGCCAGCCTGGTGGCAGAGCAGTTAAGTTCTCAAGTTCTGCTTCTTGGCGGCCTGGGGTTCGCCACTTCGGATCCCGGGTGCGGACGTGGCACCACCTGGCACAAAGCCATGCTGTGGCGGGCGTCCCACGTATAAAGCAGAGGAAGATGGTCATGGATGTTAGCTCAGGGCCAGTCTTCCTCAGGAAAAAGAGGAGGATTGGCAGTAGTTAGCTCAGGGCTAATCTTCCTCAAAAAAAACCCCACAAAAAATAAAAAACCCTGAGCTTCCTCTGTCTCTTCCTGTCTGTTTTTTCCTGGGATATGGGTTGGGAATGTGTTTACTCAAGTCTTTTAGACGTTCTCTTTAGATATGTATACTGTAGAAAGGACTGCAGCCCGGCTGTGCTGGTTACAACGATAAAGAAAGACAGGTCTGTGAAAAAAGGATCAAAGAATCTCTTTCAACAGAATATGGATTTTGCCATTTTTGCTTGCTTAGATGATTGAATTGGATTACTCTTTAAAAAAAATCAAGATCTTCCATGAAGTGCCTGGTAGAGTCACTTAGGACCTACATCAAAATCCAGAAAAGTTTGGCTGAATGTCAATTAGGGATCAGTGGGGACTTTGGAAAAGTAGCTATTTACTATTCGGATAGTATTCCTGAGGTGTGTGGGTGTCCCCTGGGAAAAAGTTTTAATACTGACTTGCTTGCTTCCTGCTCCGACCTCTACCACTCTCTCCTTAGGCCAACACACAGTGCTTTGTGACACACCCTCAGTATTCAATTATGTACTGTCTTGGATTTGTCCTTTGGAACGAGAGCATAAGCTTCCTGAGAATAAGGACAAAGTCTTTAAGTTGAGGCAGTACTGGGACTGCACTTAGAAGTAGCACAAAATACAATTCTTCATCAATTGGGCAAGTCACAGCATCTTCTCTGTGTTTTTCAGTAACTCAAGAGCAAATATTCTCCCCATGTTACAGATGGGGAAAAAAAGAAGCCTTACATAGGCTCAAAAGGCATGAGTTGGAATTACCATGAAAATCTCACCTCTTACCTTTTGGCAAAGAGCTATTGTCCTAGGTAATTGCCTTGGCAGGATTCCTTTGGGAAATGTAGGAGGCATTATAATTTTAAGCCAAAAAATGTGAATTCTAATTTGTTTCTTCTCATCTTTAAAAATCAATGTGGAAAGGAACACTTCTGATAAGCAAAGGAAAAAGACATAATATCAAGTGAAGGAATGAGGTGCAGAAAAACCAAAATCATTTAGCAAATGGACTGAAGCTAGCCAGAATTTCACTGCATTTTCAAACTTGAGCCCAACAGAACACAAAGGGATGTGTGTCTCACTGTGTCTTCAGTGCAGTCCATTTAACACTGGGAATTTTTCCAGCAGTGCGCTTCAGTAACAGCGACCCTTCTTACAACATTCGGGGCTTGCCACTTTGAAAGTCAATGCTATTCAGTATCTACTGAAATTGCACATTTGTTCTCTGTAAGTAAAATGTATACAGGATGACCACATAAATTATCCTCCACACTGGGACACTTTTTAAAGTGAAAGGGAGAGTCATTAATTGTACCAGGATAATAGATACAAACTGGGACTATTTCAAGGAAACTGGGATGACGGAAAGTGACAATTATAGAAACATAGTTTGTATAGTCTGTTTATAGGAATGGTTCTTTTACATATTTATGTGAATATATTTATATAGGCATAAAAAATAGGTAGTTAAGGTCTGTAACTCATCATGGTGATGGAACTGAGCTGAATCATCTGCACACTCTTCACTAGTCCCTTTTGTAGCAGGCCTTTCATTTGCAGGGCGGTTGCGAGCATTGGCACGCGCAAGGATCACAACTGGCCTACTCAGAGATTGAACCCATCATCCTGTTCTCATCAGATTAGTTTGTACCCACTTTTAGATTGTGCAGGGCCCTATCAGTGGGTCATACGCTAGACTACAAGATCAAAGCGAAAACACAGAGGGTTCTGGGTTTTTCTGTAAGGCCCCAGATTCTAGTCCTGTGTTTATCAGTAACTAACTGTGATTTTTGGCAAGTCGTATAACCTCTCTGTGTTTTGGTTTCCTTATCTCTAAAATGGGTTTATGAGAAACTGCGTATCTATCTGATGCGCAGACCTCAAAGGTTTGCTGGGAGAATCCAGTGAGGTGATGTATGGGGAAGCCTTTTGGAAAGTGCTATACAGATGTGACGTGTTATCATTACGGGAGAGAAGTGGAGACATGAGATGTGAGGGGAAAACAGGGCTTTCAACTCTTGCTGGGCTTGTAGATTAGGCTTGTGCAAACAAATGATGACAATAAGGCCTTGGGAGAGGCATCGTGCTCTGTTTATGAGTGGGAGTAGGGACAGAGAGAACCCTGAGGGCAGGGGGTGTAGCCAGCAAGACTCAGGGAAGACCAGGAGGGATAGCTTCCATACGTCCTTCCGATGCCACTGTTTTCCCCAAGGCCTAGTAAGACCTCATCAAAAATGAACATGTTGGAAAAGAAGAAATGTTAGACTGCAGGGTCCGCCGGCTGTGAGGGACATTAACTCCTTCCTGACTGAGAGGGTCGGCTTTACTTTGCAATCCAGGAGGAAGGATCGTACTTGCCTTTCTTCTCTTGTTGACTTTTTGTCAAGATTAAACAAAATCATTTATACAAAATTGCTTTATGAACTATAAATTACAGGACAAAACAGTAACTTATGGGGTGAGTCTACCGATGCTACTTGTTATTATAATAGGAGTCATGTTTATTTATTTCATCAAAATGATTATTACTTTAAAAAAAATTTAAAGAGTCACATGTTCTTATAAAAATTTGGGTATACTGAAAGGTATAAAGAAGGAAATAAAAATCTCACATAATCTTGCCACCAAGAGATAATAATTGACAACATTTTGGTGAACGGTATTCCAGACTTTTTTGGTATCTGTGTATAAATTTTTAAAAAATCAAAATGAGACCTTTAATTTGTCATTCATTCTTTCATTTGCTCATGATTATTTCTCTAGTGGTAGAGGGAATGCTAATAAGATAGACCATGTCTTTTTTCACGGAGTTTGTACTTTCCCATGGATACAGACAAAAAACCAGATGACTATAACATGAAGTGAAGCGTTCCCACGATGGGGAAGGACCAGGTGCTTTGGAGCACCTCGAAGGAGCCTCTCTCCCAGGCGTGGGGAGACAGGAGAGGCTTCCTGGAGGAAGGGATTTTTAAGTTGAGACAGGAAGATGACTAACATCACCAGACTGCAGCAGACATGGTGGGGCACTTCCCAGACACCTCCTTCAGGACTGGAACATTCATTCCCTTGCTGGTAGTAGTGTTCTCAGCTGAGGTCCTCCCCTAGGAATCGCCCTCTGCCCATGGAAGCTGCCTTGCTCCAGGTTCTCTCTACCTCCAGAGGCAGCCAGGGTAAAAGGTTCACCTTCTTGCCTCAATTGGGCTCTCTCCAAAGGGCCCTCTCAGTTGCACGCCTCCTCAGAGGATCAGCTGAGGCCTCAGTTGCACCTGCATTGCAGTTCAGTTTCCCCTTCTTCCCAATCCTACTTAACTTCCTCTTCATGCATTATTCCCAAGGGCACTGCTCAATAAATATCCTGCACACAAATAAATGCTTCCCTCAACACAGCCAAAGAGTGGTAGTGACGGTGGGGAGTGTAGAGAGGGTGTTACTGAAAGATGGAATAGCATGTCCAAGGCCTATTTAACATGGAGGAGTTAAATGTTTTTTTTACAAAGTCTGCAAAGTAGTGAGTGAAGTCAGCAGAAGAGACACGATTCCAAAGAAAGAGTCAAGCTCTTGTCATGCATATCAAGGAGATGGGGAGATTGGATTCTATCCCAAGGCCAATGGGAAGTTCTGGAAGCTTTTAGATCATGTGAAGGACGGATCTGAGTTTCTGATTTGTGTTCTAGAAAGATGATTTTGGCTGCACTGTGGCACCATTAATTAAAACTCTTCTCATCATTGATCTTTGTACTTTCTTTTGGTGAGGAAGAATGGCCTGAGCTAACATCCATTGCCAATCTTCCCCTTTTTGCTTGAGGAAGATTGTCGCTGAGTTAACATCTGTGTCAGTCTTCCTCTATTTTGTATGTGGGACACCACCACAGCATGGCTTCATGAGCAGTGTGTGGGTCTGTGCCCAGGATCTGAACCCCGCGAACACCGGGCTGCTGAAGTGGAGCATGCAAATTAAACCACTATGCCACTGGGCTGTCCCTGATCTTTGCATCTTTTATTAGAATACTGGAGTGATTTGTGACTTCCTTCTGCCCTTTACTTCTTTGCAGAATGAATGACAAACCATATGTCTCCCAGGCAAGTCATTAATGAAGACCAGTATTATACCAGTATTGTAGAAACTTTAAAACTCTGAAGGGATGGTTCTTGAGTCTTTGTCTTTTTTTTGACCTGATTCACACTGTTCAAATATTTATTGAGCACCAACCACATGCCAGAATGCACTGTGCTATTGCCGTGGAGGATCAAAGAGAAAAGCTCCAAGGAGGAAGTCAAGACAGTCTTGTGCATCACTCTCCCACTTTAGAGCCTGGCAAGTTGTGAGTGCTCAACAAATGAATAACCGGAATGAGGAGTCTCAGAGACACCAGCAGCTTCCTTAGTCCTCATGATCACACAATGTAGATAATAGTGACTTCTGCCTCTCAAGCTCGTTGTGAAGGGTAAATAACATTATGTAGGTAAAACACCTACTTCAGAGGCTTAATATGTAGTAAAAATCATATTTACAAAAATAGTTCAAAGATTGTTTGCTATTCTCAGTATTGGTAGAAATAAACCAAGACCTTCGATGATCGCAACCAAACTTCTGATATCTATTTCTCGTTTGTTCTCTTCATCCTGTAATATCACTTCAAAAAAAAATGTGATTTGCAAACCATGTTTAAAAGATTCATTAACTTATTCAACAGATATTTCTCGAGGGTGTCTAAAGTGCCAGGCATGGGTTGTGCAGCAGGGAACAGAACAGACACAGTCCCTGTACTCACGGAGCTTATAATGTAAAAGGGAAACATTAGACAAAGAAAATCTCATGAATTACAACCCAAACGGTCTGTCATAAGAGAGAATAACAGGGTGAATCTAATTTAATAATAGAAAGATAAGTCTTCTCTGATGAAGTGACCTTTAATCTGGGAACTAAGAATAGTAGTTTAAGAATAGAGGATAAAGCATTCCATGCTGCAGGAAAATCCTGTGCAAAGACCCTGGGGTAGGACAAAAGATGGCCCACTGGAAAGATGAAGAGAAAGCCAGCATGGCAGGGTGGAGGGAGATGAAGCCGGATAGGAGTTGAGTCTCGAAGGGCCTTGGTTGCCACAAGGTCTTCCTTTATCCAGGCTAAAGGGTACACCAGCTGCCTGAAACCTGCCTCCTCCTTGGCTGTATCAGAACTGTCCGTGACGTCTGTGAAATAGAAGGGCGGGTGAACTGCAGTCTGAACAGCCACATCTAAGCCTTGGGAGAGGTTGGTTCTATTTTCCCATTCTGGTCACTATGATAAATGAAAAAGCGTATGACAAAGGCACCCAGCTCTTTGTTGAGAGTGCTTATATATTTGCAGAAATATATTCCATGTATTTCTACCTACATTTCCACCTCCATTAGAAAGACTTTTTTTCAGCTTCCCCCTTCTTTTTCTTGGATGTGGTTCTTCCAGCAGAAACAATCAGTGGGAGTAGGGGACAATTTAGAGTAGAGATGCTGTGGTGGTTTCCCAGGAGACGTGGGAGAATTTTGGGCGTCCTAAGCGTTTGGGTGGTGGCTGACGTACTGGGTTTGCTCAGAGAGGCCTCCATGCCTCTCAGTGATTAGAACAGCCTGTGTTCTGGAATCCAGTATTTAAATAGCAAGACTGGCATTGCTATCTTCCAGGATGCTGAAGGCTTAATTAACATTTGAAAATGCTTTGAGATCTTTGGATGAAAGTGTTCTGGAAGCATGAAGTGTTATTATCTTTGGAGTGATACAGGTCATGTGACACAGGAAGTGGCTTTGAAGGAAAGGAAAACCTTTCATCAGGCAAACTCCTTGGGGTGGTTTGAGCCTGTTTTGAGTGACTCAACATGCCTGTGTCATCTCTCCCTAGACCGTGAATGAAAGGAATAACTTGGCCTCCAGCTTAGCAACTGCCACCATGATTAACTGAAAGAATTTAGTAAGCTTGTACGTTAAACATTTTACAAATTATGCAGAATCCTAAAGCATTTAGCATAGTGGTCCCTTAACAAGCACTGAATAAGTGTTACCTGTTGCTATTATTGCTGTTCTCAAAAATATAGTTTAAGACATCTGGACTTGTTTTCTCTGAACTCAATGCCTTTTAACCAAAGCGTTCAATATTTCTCAGTGATAAACTAATCTGCCTTTCATTTGAAAGACTTGGTAAAGTGCAGAATGAATGTAAACTGTCACCACTGAGGCGCTGACGTGAGAGCCCTGCGGAGGCTCTTGCAGAGCCCAGGACCCTTCCTGGTGGGTGACGTTAGCTCAAGGCGGGTCCTTTGTCCTTCCCTTTCCCAACTAGAAGGGCCAAAGTAGAAACTGGGTTTCCTAACTTCTACTTCCCTGATGGTTCCTCGGGGTCTTCCGTGGACAGGATTTCAAAGAAAACACTTTATAGTAGTTCCAATTTATCTTAGGGCAGCAGTGTAGAAAGATTTCATCCTGTTCCTGCCTTAACTATACGTCTTCACGCTACTTCCTGGAAATGTGGGGAGTGGGGAGTAGAGAACAGGAATATGGTTCACGTGAGAAAAGTATATTTCCCAGGAATATACATGCCACACCAGCTCGCGTGTGTTTGTGAAATTAACTTTGCTGGCTAGATGATTAGGGTTTTCTATTATACACACCTGCCTCAAATATGATATTTTGAGCAAAGAAAAGGTGTTTTGCAAAGTGGCAAGGGAGGGAGATGGAGAATGAGGAAAGGGTGCAGGTAAAAGGCTGTACCAGGTGGAAGGGACAGGGCGGAGGGCAGGGTGCCCGGGGCACCCTGGGAAGGTTCCCAGCAGGGCCTCCCGCATGTGTGGCTGTGGCGGCCTCCTGGCTCGGGCCCACAATACAGTGCCCTCGAACACCAAGCTGACCTGATTGAAAGCTCGTCACACCAGCTCATCCCCATGAACAGGTGGACCCACTGCAAATCCCTCAGCGTTCCCGACCAGGAGCTCCAGTCCCAGCCCCGGGGGCCTGGCAGCTCCTGCCACTTAAAGTGGCCACCTGTCTGTGACCGTGAGGTAGTTTCTTTCTGGATTATTTCATGGGCCGGTAGTTTTATCTTCTCTGAAATTTTTTAACAAAGAAAGCTTCCTGGGCATCACATGGGTAAAATAACAAGGGATAAAGGAACAGGTACTCCCGCTAAGCAGAAACAAATAACTAAGTCTCCTTGAAAATGCGCCATCCTGGCCGGCCCTCCTCCTTACTGAGTCTGTCACTGGGGGGATTTGAAACTACCGTCCTGCAGGCGGGCTGTGGGGCTCTTCCTCTCCTTGCTTCTTATATAATTGTTGCCGACCTTGACAGAAGATCTCAAAACTTAAGTATAAAGTTGGTAAGTGATACTATTGTTCGGCAGGTGGGGGTGGAGATGGGGTGGGAACAGAGAGTTTATCTAAAAAAAAAAAGGAAAAATGCACCCTAAGCAGGCTCAAATGAACTGAAATGGATCAAAGTCAACAGACATCTAAGAGCTTTGTAAGTTAAAGTGGCTATCTGTTGCAGGTCTTGCCTCATTAACTGCTGATGGAAGCTCTGCTTGGCCCTCTGGGATACCCAACACCCCAGGCCTATCACCAGATGAACCTCGTTGGCGCTTTTTGCCTTTCCCTGTGTTGCTTTGCACAGCTCCTTGACCTCAGCCTTCTTACAACTGTTTATCCTTCCCACTAGGCAAAGGGAGGAAAGGTTTGTCCTTGAGAATCTTGCTGGGAATTTCTCTTCTAGCCAATGAGGAATTCCCAGAGGAGAGAAATGGAGGGGTAATTGTGGTATCTCTGCAGATCTGTGCTCTGAAAGGTAGGCTTGAGCTCTGGTGTTTTAAATAAAGCCTCTGCACAAGGATTTGTAGGGGAGAGCCCACAGTTTGTTTTTCCCTTGGGTGTTGGCCTCATTTCCATATGTGAATGGTGAAAGGTGGCGATTAGGCCATATGCTTTAAAATACAGATATCTCTTGGCTCCCATGATCCCAGCCCTTCCCCAGGCCATTCAGCTGGGACAGGGAGCTGAAAAGGAGAGGGCTGTCTGGGGGGAAGAGGCTAGTGGGGAGGGTGGGAGGGAGGGCAGGGCTCTTTGAGTCGGACCAGAGAGGTCTCTGTGTAGAGTAATATTACAGCTCTTTCTCTCATAAACAGGCTGCATGCTTCTAAAGACCCATCTGGCATAGCTTTGAGAATGGCAATAATTACAAGCTGATGATGGACATGGAAAAAAGCCCTGCCGAGCTAACTCATAAGGAAGTACAGACCAGGGCTGCAGGGAAATTACAGGCTGAACGCTTTTCTAGCTGAGGCCTTTTGGTGTGCTTAATCACAGACTTTAAATGTTGTAATAAACACGGTTGCATTTTATTGACCAACTCCCATGACAGGCAGATCTTTTTCATTTTATTTTTACCATTTGCTGTTTGGAAAGCTGCTCAGCAGTGTCTGTCTGGGCCATGCCAATAGGTCTTTAGCTTTTCTGTTTATAGGAAAATTAGGAAAACAGGGGTAACTTTTTATTTAGTTCATAGAAACTTGCAAAATTTTTTCTTAGATTTTTCTCTGCGTACTGTGTGGTTCAGACAGACTCCCAGCCTCACTGCTTAACCTGTAGCTATATAACATAGAGTCTGGTTGTTTCAATCAAAAAGATTGAAGAGGATAAAAGAAAAAACTTGGGAAAAATAATTTATGATTCTTTACCATCAAGGAGTGTTTATTATATAGAAGCAAGTAAAAACCTGAGTTAAATACTATCCTGTTAGATCAGTGCGGCTTCGGGCTCTGGCCTTGTTTGTAGAGATGGTCCTTGTTTCAAGGATGAATTTGATATTGAAAGGATGATCTTTCTCAAAGTTTGGAGCCTGATATTTTACAAGTGGATCTAAAACATTTTTTCCTCTCCAACATTTTATACCATTTAATGGAGCAAATGGTTTTAAGAAATCTTGCTAGGAAGAGGAAAATCGAAACACTGGAAATTTCCTTTCCTCTGAAACCTTATTAACCTCAAAATCTATATCTTAAACGTCACGGAAAAATTAGTCTTGAATATAACACATTACCAGTTGCTGCTATCATGAGATTTTGACACCTAATGTGGGGTTTAGTCTACTTCAGCACGTGTTATCAGTTTCCTTGAAAGAATTTGATCTTCATTGTATACATTTTAAAAGTCTGAGGTTAGAAATGATGAATAATGGTACGAAGGGATTTTTTTTTTGTGATCTAATTAACTTATACAAGTAGATCCTTTTTCAAATGATACCTTTATGGATTTTAAGGCAGAGCATGGGAAGTTCATTATTCTTTAGGCACTACATACTGCTTTTGTAAAGTATTTTCAAGTCCTACCCTTCCTTGCCACAATTTCACATTCATATTCCTTAAAGACTTGTGTTTTATTCTTTGTGTTTTGCATACAGTCCTTGCTATCCCAGATGGATTATTTAGTTCTGTCCTTTTGCATTTAATTACTTCTTCAAGGACATAACGTTTTGGGGTCTATGAAATTGAAGCAATGAAATGGTTGCACGATGGAAATTTACCAACGTGAACTCAGTCTTTTGTCCTTTCACAGGCATTGCTTTACCTGAAGCTCCCTTGTCAATGAGAAATTATTTCTTTATATCTAACTGTCTCTTTTCCTATACAGGCTGGGATTGTTCCTAACAAAAGAAGCATGAATTGGTGGAAACTATATATTAAATGCAAGACGATTTGTCTAGTTTTCATTAGGTTGCTGAGTGAAAAGCGTCAATTCCTCTCTTTTCCCAAGGTACTCAGATATCCGTGAGGTTCCCCTCATCTCACACTATCGTTTCTCTCACTGGGGCCAATCCAGCTTTAAAGAATTCAACACTTACTGGTCTTTAGAGAACTGTCAGCAATGACAGTAACCAGGGATGCTGACGTGCCTTACTGTTTACAAAGGATGAGCACAACAAGGCCTCTTGGATGAGTTAAGCCCTGCAACTCCTCTCTCCCTGATGCTGGGCTCTCCAGACCAGCTGCCTTTTTGTGGTCGGTTAAAGAAACAAGGATCCAAACTGGATCTAAACATCGACAAGTCAGCAAACGCAGCAGCAGAGATAAACTAGGGCTCCTCACAGTTGCTTTGTAAACAGTGCAAACAGAAAGAGAAACAAGATCTCAGTCCCTGATTCCTTATATGCATACAGTTGTCTTACGTGCTTGAAGTTTGATGGAAAAAAGTCCTGAAGTAGCATTAAAATAAGTTCATGGCTTATTATGATCGTCTTGAATATTTAAGCTCTTTTTCCCACTTTAGCTTCCCTCTATTTCTACCAGCCCATGTTGTAGTTAAATTAAGTTCGTTTTCGTTTGTTTGTTTTGTTTTTACAGATTCTGAAGATAACTGTTTTCTGTTTAGGGAATCCTAAAATGTCATGGAAATTGTACAGATGCACATGCTTGTCCTCATTCCTACTTTGTAAGAGGAACTTTCTGTTCAGGAAGGGGAGCTCAGGAAGTTGAAACTCATTTCTTCTTTTCCTTTTGCTGCCTTTCAGCATTGAACAAATAAGTGGAAGAAGAAAGGAAATTCATGTATTTGTGTTGTGCTCGGCCCAATGCTCCTGTTAAATGATATGTACCCCAACTCCACCAACTGCCTGGGGTTTAGGGCATTGTCTTCCATAAACTCTTTGTAACTGATTGGGACAGTATTGTTATCTTCTAAAGGTGCCACGCTGTTCCCAGAAATGAGCTCGTCAAAGGTTCTTGGACCAGAGATTTTTACAATAGACTTTTTTTCCCCTTGTTCCTCCTTTTTTTCGAGAAATTCCATTGCTGAAAATAATGTATGCCACAGTCGGTAGAGCAAAGTACCTTCCTTAATTTTAGTAATTTAAAGGCCACATCAATCACAAACGCTATAGTTTGATGTTGACAGTCACAGAAAGAGATTTAATCTTGATTATGAGGCAGAATCTTCCTGGTCTCTGCTAACAATCTGCTCAACTCTTTCTGAAGAGTTCTCATAAGCGATGTGCTTAATTTTTTTCAAAGTGTCTGTCTATAGAATTGACTGCATTTACTATAAATCACTGCTTCATAGCTACGGAGTCTCAGAATGCAAGTAAAAGTGGCTGTTCCCTTTTCACAGATGGTGAAACCAGAGTGCTTGGATCCATCCTGCTCTATGCGATACAGTATGAATGATGTCCTGAACCCAGGGCTATGTGCTTCCAGGTAAATTTTCAACTTTGTGGCTTTCTCCTGTGAGCCCAGTCTGAAGGTAGAGTTCTAACTGGGACACTCAGGACAGAAACCCCATTGGTGAGACTCTGACAGTAATAAGCAGTGGAATGCAAACCACCAAGTTCACAGCTATTTGCAATCAGTAGCACCATCTGAAAACACTCGGAACAATAGAGCAATGTGGCTAGGAAATGATGAAAAGGAAGACTATTCACTCCAGGTCAGTGTTTTAGCCAATGGTATTACTAAGAAATGCTGCTTCTGCTGGTGGCTGCCTCTCTGTACCTCCTTGATATTCTGGGGTCAAGTTCCAACCTCCTAAACAAGTTAAATGCACTTTTTGTATGTGTGTGATTTGACAGGCTAAAGTGTTAACTCTTGTTGAAGTATCTATATTTGGCATTACTTGTAGATATGGCACAAATATATTTTCTTCCATACACAAAGGTGAACTTTCTCACAGAATTATCCAAATAATTTATTCTCATTGGACCATTATTTTAGGGATAATTATTCATTGGTACCAGGTACGGAGGAGATAGACATTTGTGCTCATGTGGGATACACTCTGTAGAGGTCTCCAGATACGGATGGGACCTACCAATGCTACTTCTAGCAGAATAAGAATGTTACTAGCAGTCGTCAGAAGGAGGACCTCATGGTA
Source organism: Equus asinus (assembly GCF_041296235.1). Taxonomy (NCBI): domain Eukaryota; kingdom Metazoa; phylum Chordata; class Mammalia; order Perissodactyla; family Equidae; genus Equus; species Equus asinus. Next base: position 65,367,325 of record NC_091796.1, on the reverse strand, counting down.
AATCAAGGCTTGGAAAGTGATGGCCACCCAAGGGGTGTCGTATCGTGATTCTCCCTTGTTTCTTCTCAAGCTCAAACATACCAGCTTCCTATTGCTTCTTCTCTAGTCTGGTTATGGCATTCAGATATTTGTTCAGTTCTAGGTTTTGTTTGTGTGTTTTTGGCTTGAGCTTGGGGAGTAATCGTGTAGTTTGAGGTGCTTCGACTCCTTGCTCATCTTGAGTCCATGTGTCATTTTTGAGACTAGGTTTCCTTCTTTCTCAAGTAAACTCATTGGCCTGACTGTGCAGTTCAGGCCTCTATCTGCAGAGATATGAGACCATGAGATCTGCTAACATGCAAAACAGAGATAAAAGCATTTGAAAAAATGTCTTTTTGCACACAGGCCTGTTTTATAATAAACCGGAACAGCGTAGGAATTAAGATGTTATTGAAGTGCCTGGATGTCTCCGCCCTTTTGCTCCATCCGGGGTGAGGAGGTCACGGCTTACGTTTAGCTTATATGGTGCAATTGAGAGATTCACTTCTTAATGTGATTCATCTCAGCAAGAGTTGACTCAAAAAGTTTTAGGGGAGGGGCAAGACTCATATGAGAAGATGTTGGAAAATTATGGTTTTCCTCAGGAAGTTCGAGGTCATTTTTTCATTCCAGGTGAGAATGAGGACTGCGATGAGCCTGTCGCAGATTCCTGAGCAGCAGGGAACTTGACTGCTTAATGCCAATCACGCTAACGAGATGGCTTTACTTCTTGGCCTTTTCTCCTCCTTGAAATGATGGTAAAAATGTGAACTAAATATTTGTATTATTAAGACATCATTAGATCTCTGTGTATAGAGATGTTTAAATAAAACAGTATCTCAGCTGTACGTATATATATAAATTACATGTTATATTTTATATATATATAATTTTTTATTGTGATGTTTATTTTTTGAACCTTGATCGAACCCCTATAAATGCAGCATTTAAGTCCCTTCTAATGAAAAAGCGGTGGTCTCTCCATTTGGTCAGGGTGGCAATTCTCAATAGAGTCAAACCATTCACAAGTATGTGTGAACGCTAAAATGTTGAGAAGCAATGGGTAAGGCCATCCCTATTCTTTTATAAAAGACGTATTCATGGCCCTCAGCCGGGGTGGAGTTTACTGAGGTCCCTTCCTTCCCTCGAAATCTTCCTTGGTTGTGGTTCTCTGCTTGGTCTTTCATCCATGGTTCCGCTTCTAGTGAAAATTCATGATTTCTCTACTGGTCCTTTTTGTATAAGAACCATTTATGCCATTCCTATCTTATTTAAGGCACTATACTAGGCACTCGGGACCATCTTTAGAGGGATTAACTACTGTCTCTGTCCTTTAGGAGGAGAAAGAAAATTCTGTAATAGATACAAGTCCGATTGGGACAAACACTGTAACAAAGGGGTAAATAAATTTTTATCTGTGCTCTGAGGAGGGAGCAATTTATTTTGCCTCGAAATCACATACAGCTTCCTAGAGGTGGTGACATTTGAATTAGTTTTTAGAGGAGAAGCAAGATTTGAATAGATGAAGCCAGAGGAAAAGTGCAAAGTTCTAGAAGTGTGAAAGCCCATGACATGGTTCAGGAAAGATGAATCTGTTCTGGGCAAAGCATTAGCTGTGTGGGAGGAGAAAATGGCAGGTAAGTTTTGAAGTATAGAACAATTTCAATTTATTAGGGGCCTTGAGTACTATGCTAAAAAATTTGGACTTCATTCTAAAGTAAACAAAAAGCTAGTAAAAGCTTTTGGACTGAGAGGGTGTGCCACGATTATAACTGTACCTTAGAAAGGTAATTGTCAGAGATATGAAAGATGACTTGGAGTAGAGAGACAGCAAGTGGTGACAGGGGACCCATTGGGGGGCTATTACAATAATCCAGGTATAGATGACATGACATGGGACAGTGGTAGTAGAAGCAGAAGTGAGAGAATAATGCAAGAGACGTTCTGAGTCTAGAGTTGGATGTGGTGGGATACACAGATGACTGAAGCTTTTACTTCAGGTGGTTGGCAAATGGAGAAACCATGAACTGAGAGAAGGAAATTTAGGAGAAGGCTGGAAGGAGAAGAAAATGAATGTTTAAATCGACATTTTTAATACCCTTGGTTCGTATACACTATTTCTTTCTTTTTTTGAAGAACAGGCTTGTTACGGTGATTCACATACAGCTTCCTAGAGGTGGTGACATTTGAATTAGTTTTTAGAGGAGAAGCAAGATTCGTTCTAGATTCCATTATTAGAATTATGCCCAGGGGCTGGCCCGGTGGTGTAGTAGCTCAGTTCACATGCTCTGCTTTGGTGGCCTGGGGTTCACAGTCTTGGATCCCAGGTGTGGACCTAGCACCACTGGTCAAGCCATGCTGTGGTGGCCTCCCACATAAAACAGAGGAAGTTTGGCACAGACATTAGCTCAGCAGCAACCTCCCTCAAGCAAAAAGAGGAAGATTGGCAACAGATGTTAGCTCAGGGCCAGTCTTCCTCACACACACACACAAAAAGGACCATAACACTTTTTGACTTCCCAAAGGAGGAGAAGAAAAGGTATATTTTCTATCACTTCTGAGTGTATTTCTATTTTACTCTAATCTCAAGCTATTTCTGAAGAGTACCTGGGCCTTACTGAAGATGACGCTTGGACCTAACTTCCCTTCCTCTGGCCATACTCTTGAGGATGAGGCAATTTGAAATCCTCACTAATGCTTATAGGATTCTCAGAGTTACAACTGGCCTTTATAAAGCTAGAACTGGAGCCAAAGTGGATTCTTGGATCATGTGTCTCCTGCCGGTTATGAAGCTGCCAGACTCCATCCCAGTGGGTGGAAATGGACACAGCCCCTGGGGAAGTGATGGCTGCGCATGGGCGCCTGCTGCCTCTGCTGCTTCCTCTCTGCCACGAGGAAGGAAACTGTGGGCTTTTCTAGGCATTTTTCTTGTTCTCTCAACACGGGGGAACTGAGGAGTCTCAGCCTTTGGAGTGTGGATAGTGAACCTAAGACTGGAGGGGTTTCCAGAGAGCAGACGATTCCCATTTTTGAACTGTTGTTGCTTCCTTTTTCCACCCGCTTCCTGTGCTGTACGGTTGATTCCATCTCAAGAATTGTGGTGCAGGTTTGGACAGTCTTAGTGGAGAGCCTGGAGGTCAAAGCAATGCAAAGCTTCAAGGTGAAGACACTGAAATGGAAGAGAGTATACCCTGTGCTTTCTTCCTGCAAATGAAACGTAATTTAGATAGACATTCCGACTCGTTTCTAACTCATTTCTTTCTTAGATTTGCGTACCACATATCCAATGGCCAGTCCTCCTGAAAGGTGGTGAGAAGTGTTACTAAAATTCCAAATATTTACTTTTTTTCTCATAAAACCATTCCAAAGTTTGCAGTATGAATTTGGTTTGCAATTAGAATTCCCCAAATCAAATATTTAAAAAATCTCAGGCAGCAAATTCAGCTTTGAATCTCTTGGAAACAGTGTGTAATGGATGGATCTCTCTAGCTAGACTGTGAACTTAAGGCACTGTGTGCTTTATGTAGGCATTAACAGTTTATTCAGGCCATTTTGGGTTCCAGTTCCCACCCAAGGAAATTGAGAATATTATGCTTCCTTTTTTCTTTTTTTTTCCAAGTTGTGGCACAAAATTGCTTCTCCAGTTAAGATTCCTTTGATTATTTCAGCAGGAATGGTTAAGATAAAATAAATCTTCAAAGAGGACAGAAATATGAGCCTTTCCTGCATATTGTAGCTAAAAAAACATGTATTAAACACCTACTGTATACCCAGCGTATTGATGGGTGCTGTGTGGAACAAAAAGAAGAAAGCAGCCTTGTAGGAGCTCCCTGAATGAGTTTCTGAATCGGGGAGGACAGGGCTGGGGCTGAGGTGGGGAGAAGCTCACATCGTGATCTCATTGCAGGGCTCTGATCCCTTTAAGCCCAATGGAGGGTAATGCTGGGAAGAAAAGCACGTGGTCAGCCCACCTCCCATTTTAGAAATGGAGGGAACGAGGGAAAGGATGGAAATAGGGTGGCAGACTGGTTTATTTTCTATAGACTGGCTTTAATTCTCCACAGCAGTGAGTTTGGGGGCAGCAATGCAAGGAGCAACTGATGATTATTTATTGATGTTAGCTCATAAGCAACTCTGGTGGCAAAATCCTCATCTTTTTTGTCTTTTATAGCTCTCCATGGTATCCCCTCCAAAGGCAGCAGCTTAGTGCTGGATGCGGCCCTCAGAGAGGCTGATGGTCTCCAGATACATCCACAGACACTTGTAAGTTGAGAGCCGGATCCTTTGTCAGACTCGTTTTCCTCGTCCAATTGTGCCCATCCCACTTCGCCGACATGGAGAGTCCTGGGAGCCAGTTCTGATGCCAACCTGTTTTGAACTCCTAGATGTGAGGACACTTTCTTGAAGGGAAGCTTGGGCTAAAACTTGGCCTTTAGAGCTTTGGGAGGTGGGAAGGGGAGCAGAGGATGGCTGGGGAGAGAGGGATTTCCTGGTTATTGCTACAGGGAGTCTGTGTTCTTGCCTTCAAGGGTCACAGCCATCTGAATGGGTTTCTCTGGCTCTGCTCTCGGGTTTGGCTTCAGAGGACCCGGTCCGTGGAATTCTGCTCCCCGTCAGACCTCCCCTCACTCTGTTGGGTGTGGGACTTTTATCTCACAGTGTGGTTCGAGCCTTGCTCAGGAACGCTGCAGCCTGCTCACAAGAACAGCAATTGGAAAGGCTGTTTTAAGTGGAGTTTGCTGTTGTTGTATAAACCTTCATTTAAAATTGACTATAAAATGTTTCTGAACCTGCCAAATTCGCATTAAAATATTTTGCTCCATTTATGCCTATGTGTAACATTAGGTTTCTAAAGAGCTTGAATCAAGGAATCTTCAAGTAGGAAGTTATTCATCTTTATTGCCAGTCGGTTCTCAGCGGTGGTCGTGGCAACAAGCTTTTTATTGCTTCTGTGTTTAGCTGTTCTTTGGCATGATAGAAGTCAGCTGCCGTTCAATGAGCTCACTATTTGTGCAACTTAATTGCTTGCTTCCTTCAATACATACTCAATTTTTCCTTTTATGAGCAGGGCTGTTGGAAAAATTAAGCTTAAGGACATAGCCATCCACTGTTAATTAACCTCCTTCCCAAACACATTAGTAAAATAGGTCAGATAGCTGCTGAGTGCTAAGTGTGCTGTTCCTAAGGTCCTCCTCAGCTGAGAAGCGAATCCCGTGTTGAGTTAACAAATGTTGGGGCTTTGAGCATTTTCTAGAAGCAGTGATGACATAGAATAACGCTTTGTAACACAGTGGAATATATTGTTTGACTTGATCTGGCTCTACCATGCGTTTAGCTTTCTTCATGTTATATCAACATTAAAAGAAATAAAAGCCTCTTCTTCTTCTTTTCTTTCTAGGCTGTTGCTTGTTTTTAGAGGGGATCCTAAATTCAGCTTTCCCTTTAGCTAGTGACCACTGTTGTCATTTTGGCTCACAATTCTTAGAATAATCTCAATGTTGTGAGGAGGTGTGTTTGTGATGAGTATAAAAACACGCTCAGTGAGGGAACTAATCTATCAACATAGATTTATACAGAGGCCTTATAATGCCTTTGTCAGGGTTGTATTCAAATAGAAAATCACCTTCATTGCAGTGGTGAAGGGCTGCTTGGAGCTTTGCCAACTTAGAAAATATTTTGAAGTTTATAGACTTAAAAAGAAAAGAAACCGGAAAATGTGACTGTCTTGAATTTGGTAGAAGGCAGGAAAATATTCGGGTCCAGTTTATACTTTTTAGAAAGAGGGAAGCAAATGTAAACAAAATTAAAATGGGAGAATATGGCAGATTGAGCTAAAGGCTCAAGATCACATTTGTGACCTTGATCCTTGATCTATAGTTTCCAGGTTTAGTCTTTAATTGAGAAGAAGTGAGGAGAAGGAGAAAAACCCAACCAACTCCCTAAATAAATCCTAAACTGATATAGAAATTTCTTTTTTAAAAAAATTATTACTCAGTTGCAATCTAAATCTTGCAAATAATTTTTATTTAGGTAGGTAATCTATATTTCTAGAATCGTCTGCTCTGATAAAATCATTACCGAATAGTGGCTGCTTCAAAATTCTTCCAAGTTTTCAAGCCTCCTGACTCGGGCGTGTTTCCTGCTGTGCACTTACCGGCAACGGGAAGCCTCTTCAGCACCTTTCTCCTGATGTCACTTGTGAGTATCAGTGACAGAACTGGTGTGGAAATGGTAACCTTGGGTATCTTTGTCTGCCACTGCTAGAGGGATAGTGACCCTCTGCCAGTCCAGACCCCAGGAGACTGTTAGGGAACTTGATTAGCTCATGCTTGTCAGGAGCCTGAAGCAAGAAATGTTTTCCCTTTGTGTTACTTGGTCCCCCCAATAAAGGTTTCAGGAATGACCTCATTCATATTCATTAGTTGTGGGTTCTAAAGGTTATCCTCTCTTATCTTTTGCCTGGCTAGGGCCTGAGATGCAAATGGCAGATTGTTGACACATGGAAAATAGCTGAGCCATCCGAAAGCTTGCACGGGAGGAGGGGCAGTACCTTCGCACCCGCCCGTGGAGGCCGTCCTCCTGCAGCTGGCTCACAGATGGGGCGGGGGCAGCATGATGATGGTAACTTTTGGTGGAGAAGAGGGAACTGCTATGAATCAGAGTCGGGGGACTGAGTTAAAGCTTTATCCCTATGTAACTAATTGCGATGGCAAATTTCGTATCTTTTAAAAGTAGAAGATACTTGTCCGAGAAAGGGAAAGAGTAGAAGCTCAGGATTTGCAGGTACAAGAAAATATAGAATTTTTGAGGCATTTAGTCTTGCTAATCATTTTTTTGTATTCTCACACAGAGCCCTATTGCCAACCTGCATGAAGCCAACTTGCAAGTGTTTGGTTTCACATTTTAAATATTGCCTTTAAACCAGTCAGGTCTTTGCCTCAGGAGAATGTGTTGGGTCATCTTAACCCTCTGAAAATTGGTATTGCTCATCTCGTAGATTCTTTTCTGATTTCTTAGGGGCGCGTTCCTGTGGCTTTCCTAGCAGTCATCCATTGACTTTAAGCAAATCCCAGAGTGCAAGGAGCCGTGGAGATACTTCCTAAAACCAGCAGGTGGCACTGTGGATACTACAGTGGTGAAGATACGATGCAGGAGGCTAGGATGAAAGGGGGAAACTGGGATAATGAGAGAACTTAAGCTCGTCTAGGGATCCTTGTGAGGTTAACAGGGCATCTGGGAAAGCTACAAATAGTTTATGAATGGAGAAGGTGGCCATGGCTTGATCATATGAGAATATTTTCTCGGACTTTTAGTGTCTTTTTTCCTGCTGCATCAATTGATAGCTGTTTAAATTGTGTACATATCCTATTGCCCAGAGTTGAAAAACAGACTTGAAGGGAATTTTAGAAATCTACATTTATTCATATTCTAAAACTGCAGAATTTAAAATGGGAACTCAAGCCTGGTGTGTTTATAATATAAAACTACGTTTCCCGCTCATAGAACATTATCCCCTAGGGAAACGGGTTAATTTGTCTTAGTTACGTTAGAGGTAGGGAGGCCATTTCCCCACTGCACGAGCCTCTGCATTCTCGGTCATCTATGACTCTCTTTTCTTTGAAAGTTCGTGCTCCAGAGGCTGTGGATCAGTGTTTGGGAGACACTGTGTGGGTGAACGCTGCTTCCTTGGAAGCTTGTGCAGCGCTGCGCGAGGTGATCAGGTTGAACAGAGAGAGAGCAGCAATAGTTTACTTCCAAGTGAAGCCCACCTGAGATAGCAGGACCGTCCACGCTCCCAGCGCTCTCTTGTGAGGGGTTCACTTCCCTCGCTTCTCCTGAGACATCAGAGTGGAACTCCTTCTGTAGCTTAGACCAGAGGCAGACGAAGGTTCTGGGGAGGAAATGTAATTTCTCTCAATAACGTTTCCTAAACTGAGGCCTCTTGGGAACGTTGGCCTTTCTACCAGAAATGTAGACTTTTCTCCCTGATGAGTTTCTGCTCTCTGGGGCAGATATTGGAATATTTTTTCTCTCTACTTGCATGGCTAGAAAGCATGGGTGTCCCAATGGTGGTGAAGCGCGTCTCCCAAGGGGAGAGCTGAGGGGCTGTGGGTGTGTGGACGCCTGTCCAGAAATCAGCATTGGATGCATCATCACATGCTACGTGAGGGCAGGGAACCAGGAATGGAGGTGGGAAAAGGAACAACGAAGCTCGATTTAGCACAAGGTGGCAGAAGTGAGAATCTGAGAGGGGCAGGACAGGGTATTCAGGGCCACTTTTCATGGCCTCCAGCTCTCGCCCAAGTCCAGGACCTTCCATGTCCCATTCAACCTAGGCCCGCTGGAGCCAGCGGTGGGCAGAGTTGCTGAAGGAGGGTGCTGTGAGCGGTCTCCCCACGTGTCTGGAAAGTCTGACAGACTGAGGGGACCTGGGAATGGAGGCCGGTTTACTGTATATTCAGAAACAGGGATATTTCTGATTCACCAGGGCAGGCTCCTCTCCTACTTCTTGGAACAGATCGCTCTCTTCTGAGCCTGGAGCCTGGGCAGTGCCTGAGCGGCAGCAAGGAGCATAAGTGTCCTGTCACTTCCTCTTTGGCAGGTTGTGTCTGCAGACACTGGCTCCCATACCCCGTAATTACTTTTTCACATTTTTTAATTTAGTAACACATGGTTGGGCTTGTGGTGGGGGAACCGAGTGATGCCTCTGGGCTATGAACGCTATAAATAACTTCAGGATCCTTTTATATGGTTAGGGAAGGAAGCAGCTTCTTTCTTAAGAAATAGCTCTAAGCAAAGAACAAATAACTTTTATTTTCAGGAGCCCCTTTGCCTTTTCCATTTCTGTATAGATCAGAAATCTTATTGGTATTAATTTGTTTTCTCACCAGTCTGATATCTCTTTTTATCTTACTGTGGTTATTGTAGCCATCTTGCCACTAGGAGAAAAGTGCATACGTTTTATTTATGAATGTGAAACTTAAAGCTCTGAGATCCATTCTCCGGGGTTAGCTTCTGACTGTGAGCTCCCCAACAGGCGGCCATAAGCAGGGGTAGGTGTTGGTTGAAGACTCGCAATCTAAAACCATTCCTCATGACTCGGACAGCATTTTTAAATCATCCAAGGCACCCCAAACTTAGAGCTCCCTGAGAATAGGAATTGAGGACATTTGTTGTGGAGTTTAGTATTTACCATTCTTCATTGTCAAGAAGTTCTTCCTTTCATTTAACCTTTCAAAGTATTTTAAATTGTTTGCTTCTTATTGAATGGAGGTTGACAATAGCTGATTAAGATTACCTTTCAATACTGACCTTTATATGTTTCAAGAGCCTGGTTTCCTGACTTGCACATAATTTTAATAATTAATACTTAAATAAGATAAACACTATTTTCTATCAAGTAGAAATCTAATAGAAAATTTTCTACATGTAGCAGAAATATTCAAAAACACTTTGTAGCTTTCACTACAGTCTCTATGCTTTAGCTGACCTCATATTTGTACAAATTTGACTCTCACAATTCTCTTCCGAAGCACAGCAAGTAATTTAGATTATGTTTACATTATGTATAATGTCTTTATAGAATATATTTACATTACAGAAAGGCAAAGATACTAGCCCCATAAAGGAGATATAAAAACGACCACAACTGTCCTAGGCGTTAAAATGCTTTGTTTCACCCTTAGCAACATTAATTCACTGAAATAAAACTGTATCTATAGGCAAATCGGGCTCATTTGACCTCTTGGATCCTTCCTAAGTATTGCATAGTCAGTGTGGGACCAGGGACAAAAATTGCAGTGAGAAATAAGTCTGTGGGTCTGGGCAAGGGGAAGTGGGACACATTTCTGAGAGGGAAACATGAGGAAAACAAAAACCCATAGTCCATCATTGTTCCGGGCTAATGTTTGCTGAACTCACAGGGCCCCTGGCACCGTGCCCCAGGTCTCCAGTCTGACCAGCAGAGATGGAAACGTCTCGCCTTGCAGAAGCCACTTTACTTTACTTCATTCGTGCAGATGTGTTCTTGTAGAATGTGATGGCTCCCTCATCAGAGGTCTTGACCTGTAGGGCCCCTGGCTGATGTGTACACCTAGGTGCTGTGGTATTTGCATGTCTGATGAGCCACAAAGAGACTGCAGTTGGGTTGTCATCCTCGATAACTGATGCTGTTCGATAATTTTATTTTGAAGCCTTCTCTAGTGCTGAGAATCTGATAGAACCTATGTTTGATGTGGTGCGCTGACAGCCATAGTCTGTGTCAGAAGGAACTACGACGGATTAAATAGCAAAGTGCTTTTCTCTCATGATGTAGTAGCACTTCTAAGGGGAAAAGCTTGTATTGTGTCCTGGGCCTTACCTCCTGCACCCCCACGCAAGGCCCGGTTGAATTAAGTGGGCCGGCACCAGAACTGCAAGTTCTTGTTAGCCATACATGCCCAAAAGGCTCTAACACAAACAATCCCTGTTCTAAAGTCAGCCTGTTACAAACAATACTCCCAGAAAATACTCGTACCTGTTCTCTGCCATGCTACATTTTTTGAGATGATTGCATGGTTATGCTAGGGAGTGGCATGTTGCCAAAAGCAGTCTGCCTGCTGGAGTTTCAATAGTGCTCATTATGAAGGCGAAGAAGTTTCTATTCCTACCCCTGGAAGGAAAAAGCCACTCACAGATAAAGTGTGTGATACGATTCCCGTTGCTTTAGATAACCGCGAGTATTACTTCCGACAGGATAAGGGCTTATTTTCTGTCTCGATCATATAGAGCTTGGCTCAGTCTTTTTAAGTAGAAGTGGGGGCATTTTTGAAGGCCACTCGATCATTTAGGAACCTGTGGGAGCATGAGGTTGCCATGCAGATAAACATCAACAGTGGTTTCAGCTACCGCAGCAATTGCAGGGCATGGGGTGGGGGGGCGCCCAGGGAGGAGGTTTGGAAATAGGAGCGAAAGGCCCTAGTGACTCTGGCAGAGTGATTTAGAAGCCTTGTGAGTAAACACTGTGCGTCAGGATCTGTTAGTGATCTCTTCTGCCATGCTAACCTCATTCAGATCAAGTTCATTGAGAGAGCTGGAATGCTCAGCTCCTCAGGGCCAGAGTATGGAGGAGGCGGATTTACTTTTAAATAGTCAAACAAGAGTGTCAGCCCTCAGTACCTGATTTGCTGGAGGCAATGTGAACATGGAAGTCTTAGGACGGATGAGAATAGAATGAGATAAGTTGCAGAGAGGGAGTCGGGTCTGCTCCTGATGACTGAGCTGCTATGATTGTTAGTGTTGCGTGGTCTCTCAGTAAGCTTTGGTGGGAAAACTAGACTACAGGATAAAGCTCTAAGTTAAGGGACATTTAATTATTAACAGGTAAGAAATGGTAGTTACTCTTTCCTGATACTTTGACAAGTGGCTAATAGATAGATGCTTGATTACAACATCAGATCCAGAGAAGGAAAATCAGAGTAGAATCTGAGGATTGAAAATAAGTCCAAAGACTGGGATAGTGTTGTGTCTATGCATGTAAGTATGTACGTGTGTGTATGTGTACTTAAAAAGAAAAACTCCAATTTGAGTATTTTGTCATTTCCAAGAAGCATTGAGAGATCAAAATGTAGAGCATTTTGATGTTCTACAGATGTAGAGCAGGCTCCTCAAAATGCAATGGCATGGGGCTTTCGATGCTTTTTGCACCTTGAGACTGGTAACAGCAGGGACCGGGGTAAGTATAAGAAGAAAAGAACAGTGTCCACTCCTGTTCCCATGCGTGCTGGTAGAGCACACTGTGGAATTGCATTTCTACAATCTCCTGGTGCCACCATTGTTAGACAAGGGTAGGGAAGGACTGGGGGAGTTCGCCTATGTGACCACTTGTCCTGGCTCAGTTTTAATACTTAGAATGACACTCAAGGCTGTAGTTCTCCAAGAGGAGAAAACTTGTCTGTTTTGAATGGTAATCGGGAGAAAGCTATGCATCCCCCTTAACTTGCTGTCTCCAATTTTCTGTCCTTCGTGAGAGATGCAATAAAGTTTGGGAACTTCCCTCTTTGCTTAGTAGGGATGTGGTTGTCCAAATTTTGGCAAAGTGCTTGGGATTATCCAGATGGAAATGCTATTTAAGGGCCAGGTATTAGGGTTTAGCCTTTTAAAAAGTAAAATATCCCCAAGTAAGCTTTGTTTGTGTTTCCCTTCAGTCTTTGGTATAGGAGTTGCCAGTGGCGGAAATGCAGGCACAGGGGTTTCTGGGTACTCGCTGGAGCTCTCGGGACAGTTTGGTGGCAGAGTCTCCAGCCAGGGTCTTGGCCAACAGTGCTGCTATGTACCTTGTTTTCATTGTCAGTCCTCTCTTTGGTGCCCAGAACTGAAGCTGGTGTCCCTGGATTGCTAGGTTTGTATCGGAGGCAGGACGCCCCCATCACACTGCCTGCCTGTCCCATGCTGAGTTTCCTCAGGGTTTTTGTACTGGAGAGACCTTCGGACATTAGGGATCTTGAGAAGCCCCTTGGCTGTGTGGCTGCCTCCATGCCATTATGAACTGGCTATAACCCCCACAGAATTGGTCTTACTAGTCAGCTCCAGAGTTCTTTATAAATTGTATTTCATCTGTCTTTTTTTAAAGAGAGGTCTTGCCAAACATCATTCTTGTCACTTTCCATTCTTTCGTTAACCTTCAGCTCTTGGAATTTTCCCGTCTCAAGACAGGGACTCGCTCCCTTTCTTGGGGCGCGAGGGGGTGGCGGTTAGAGAGCTCACTCTGCTCCGGGGTTACAGCAGATTTGCTATTGTTGCCCTTGCTGCTTTCTTTTCAAAGTACCGCAGGTCACATGATGACTTCCAAGCCCAGATGGGGAGATGGTGGGGATGAAAGTATTTAGCAAGGGATCAAAAACTGGGCTGCCCTTCTACATGGCTTGCCTTTTAGAAAAAGCACGTCAGCCCCTCCCCCAGATGCGGTTGTGGGTAACTGTCAATACAGTACACAGGTGGCACAGTTATCTGGCCACGTACTGCCTGATGCCTTGATGACTGCTACCAGCCCTTCAGAAATAGGAAATGACTAATGATGTGGTGGAAATTGTGAACCAGGATTAATAAAACTTGAAAAGGAACAGTCTTTAGTGTTTGATCCACCTTAGAGGTCCTAGATTAGAGTCCTAGATTCTTTTCCCTGAGGTGTTCTGATTTCTCCTGATTACCCAGCTGTGGTCGGAGTCTAGGCTGGAGCCAGGAACAGGGAACCAGATGGCGCAGGAAGCAAAGCACCGCTCCCCGTCCTGCGGGTCCAGACACAGGCGTGACTGCAGTCCATCTGTGAAGAGTTCAGTTGGGGGAGCCACAAGAACAGAATAAAGACTTACTGCTTAAGGATTGGAGTTTGGTGCCTGCTCATGAAGAACATTCTGGGAAGACTTCATTCCCTACCTGAGTGATGCTATACTGTCTCATTAAACATGATTGAGGGAGTCTCACTAGGTTTCGGGGTTTTGACATTTTTCTTTTTAGTTTGGGAATCAAAACGCCTTTTCCTTGAGCTCTGTGCTCAAGCATTCTTTAACAATTCCAAATCCTGTCTTCTAGCCCTCTTCCTTCTTCCTTTCACATTCTCAGACTCCTCTATTCTATGTGGGGAAATGCTGAGTAGGCAAAGGGACAAAAGCACATTTTTTTGTTTTATAGATGAGGAAGTAGGCTAAGCAGGTGTGAGAACAGTGAAAAGAAAACCAAACTCTGGATAAGGAGACCTCAGCTCTAGGCCCCTTCTGGTTGTGTGGCTTCCGGAAGCCCCTCCAAGATCTCTGAGCCCAAAGGTGTCACTTTTATGATGATAAGTCTTAACCAGATATCTGCTAAGGGCTCCTCCTGCTCCCTTTAAAACACATGTGTGTGTGATACTGTGCTCTGAGCCAGTCTCAGTTCCCTCGTCTGGAAATACTGCACTCTGTGCAGGAGCTCCCCCGTCGCCTCCAGACCCTTAGGGCAGATCCAAGAGCAGTGGGGACACACGACCAGCTGCGGCAGCAGAGTGTTCACACTTGGATCATTCCTATAGTTGTCAGTCTTACTATTGCTGCAGATCAACTGGTTAAGAAAAACCCCGGAAAGTATTTCTAAGGCCTATAAAATTAAAATAGCTCTTGAATTTGCTCATTAAGGCAAGTGGACCACAAAAGAATCAAGCAGACTGGCCACCTAAAGTTTTTGGTGAATCAAAGCATCCCTAAAACCTCAAGCTAGTTCAGGGCTGCCCGACTGTCCCTGTGGCTTGGCGGGACGTGGGTATATGTGCTGAACACGAGCGCTGGCTTGTATATGAGAAAATGTGCGTGCGTGGGTGCTGTCTGTGCTTGCGAAGTAAGAGAGGCTTAGTAAGGAAGGTGGCAGATTACAGCAAATTTATGTGAGAACTGGGAACTAAGGAATGAAGCTAAAAAGAGACTGACCGGTATTAGGATCTTGCTTTATCCACTAAGTATCTGCTGACCTGACTAAGGCTTTATGAAATCCTTAATGCTAATAACAATAGCTAACTTTAAAGTACTTACTACATGCCAGGCAATCTTATGATGAGGTATTTAACTTCTCCATGCCTCAATTTCCCCATCTGTAAAACAGGGATATCATAGAACCTACCTGCTCGCGTTGTGAGGATCAAATGTGTTACTATGAGTGGAAGCCTTCAGGTTGTTAACAAAGATGGACAAGCTGGAACAGGGAAGGTGTCAGAACGGAGCCTGCACGTGATTTGTGCTTAGTAAGTGGTAGCTGTTGGCGTCCCCATTTTCTACACAGGAACCTGGGAGCTCAGAGGGGTAAGTCCCTGAACTCCACAGCTGGAGGAAGGGAATTCAGCAGCCTGTCTCTGGAGGCTGAGTCTTCCATCCTTCTGTTCTGGCCCTTCATCAGGAATACTGTCCCCTGTTGCTGAACTTTGTCAACTTAATGCGAGCTGGGTCCTTGAGGGCATTTGGAAAACAAGTTCCTTTAGAATCTGGTCCCCTAGGAGGATTAATTAAAAATACTTTCTCCCGCTCCGTTGTTATCTCAAAGCCTTTTCTCTGATGCCGCACTAGAGCTGCGATGGACCCATGCCAGTTGTCGCTCTCCACGTCCTTGGACCAGGTCTGAGAGAAAGGCTGTATGTTTAAAATAAATCTTTAAGCTTCTTTTGGCTCTCGCTCCCAACTTCACACTCCTGTCAATTGGCTTTGTACAATAATGAAAACAAATGCATTTAAGCAGATTTAATGGACGTACAGTAGTTAAAGTGAAGAGTATATCTTGCCTTGTTATCTAGTTATTCTATCACAAAATAAGAAGGTAAAAAAACAAACAAACTGGTAGAACAGAAGTTGAGAGCCCAAATGCCAGTGACAACACAGCACCTTTTTGAAAAAATGCTTCGATTTATTGTCGTGGCTGAGTCTTTCCTTTAGAAAGGCAAATGGCTAGTCTTGTGAGAGTCTCTTCAAACTGAAGACGCCTCCCTGCCTCCCTGGAAAGTGCCGACCAGGAGGCTAGGGCTTTCTACACTGATGAGGGCAATGAGAGACGGGAAGAGTCAGGGGCATATCTCTGAGCACCCCTTATACTGCGTGTCAGCTTACAAACGGTGGACGTTGCTGGGAAGGAGAATTGGGGCTCACGTGGCTGTTTAGAAGGGGAGTCCAGGACTCCCTCCAGGACTGCGGGGGGACCGTGCCTAAGGTGAGGGCCAAGGCTGGTGAAGTGCTGGGCAGTGGGGAAATTGCACTATATGGTCAATCTCTCCTTGTCTCCCCAAGGAGTCCTGAGAAATTCTACTCGGGGGAAATAGAGTGAAACGAGCCCTGCAGGACAGCCTTGAAAGCGAAAGAATGTACAGGATGGAGAGGGAGCTTAGATGGCCAGTTGTGGTTAGACAGCCAGGCCTTGTGTTGTACTATGCTGGACGTGTGTGCTCACACTGCAGGTCTTCTTCGGGAATGGCTGGCAGCACTTCCTCCAATTCTCCTATGCCAAGACTTCGGATTCCCTCAGCAGCCCCGAATCCAGCTCTAGGCACAACTGGCCTCTGTTGCCGAAACTTCTGCCCAGTTTTGTGCTCAGGCCTAGCACTACTCTGGCTCTGCCCTCGGCTGCCTGGCCATCCTGCCCTTGGTTCGGGCATCCTGCTGCAGCACTTAGCTAAAAGGCCAGCCGCCGGGTTTGTGGAGCTGAACCTGCAGCGGCCCTTGTCTGCTGCCTTGCAGATGTTTGCTTTCTTCCTGTTGGCATTGTTGGCTCCAGGCTGGCACTTGAAGGAGCCCAGCAGGCCATTACAGTCACACAGTCAAACAAAGATCTTTCAAGAGAACAATCGTCATTTGTTTCTCAGTTGGCGCTTCTGGAGATTTAGCAGGATAATCTTGGATGTACGTCAGCAAGCATGAGCAAGAATCATCTTAATCCTTAACAAGGCAGACAAATGAATGGGGACCTCGTGAAAAATGTACAAAGGATTTCTCTTTCTCCTTTCTCCTCCTCAATTCTAGGTGTAGGGTGTTGGGGAGAGGATGTTTTCTTTTGATCCAGCTACCTACTGCAGAGACGGGGTTCAGCTTTGGAGATGTTCTGGCCAAGTGTATGTTTCCTCATTCCTGAAGAGAGCTTCTGCCCCAACCCCTCGTTATATGTAAATCTCTTGAGGTCTCACTGGGAAACAGAGCTTAGACTCTTCCAGCCTTTCTTTCAAAGTCCTGACTTGAGTTAGCCTCAAAGAGGTGACTCCTAGATTCCTGCTCCCATTTAGTTTTACAAAGGCAAACTCCAAGTAGAAGACACTTCTGGCTCTTTCTTCAAAAAGGAGAGAGAAAGCAAGGGTGTTCACGAGTGTCCTCTCCATAGTTTCTTCCTCCTCTGCACCACCAGCTGTGTCAGACCTCTCTGTGGAGAGAGCAGTTGGGTGTGGGGGTAGGACCTGTCACCTCCTCCCCTCTAAGGCAAGGTTCTGCAGTGGCCACGCTGCTAACAGATCCCTCCGTGAGGAGGCTGGGCCTGAGGAGAGGAGTGTGTGGAGCTGGCATTTTCTTCTCAACAGAGCAAGAGTTGTGGGGAACCTTTCCTTCTCTTGTTTACTATGCGGTCCACTGTGCTGGTGGTTGTTATTGTTACACTCAGTTTTCCTAATTTTGTCCAAATGGAAAATTTCTAACTAATTTGCACTCTCCAGGAGTTTTTTTCTCCCCCTATTTACGTGAATTATTTTCCAAATAAAATGAAAAAATTTTTTGTTATGTTTACCTCTAATCAGTTATCTTTCGAAGACTTGCTTTTTTTCTTTTTTCAGAGAATTAAATGAACATTAAATCTGAACATTTACATGAATAGCAAAATCCATGGCATAACCATTTTTAATCCTTAGAGTTTGAGATCACCATAGGTTTCATTGTGGATTCTGCAGATGCCCAGCCTATGTACTCCTTCAGGGGGCAAATCTATGATATTGTCTATGGATGATATTAAGACCCCGGAGACAGTCTTCATTTCATAATTCTTTCTCTCCACTATTGTTGAGTGGAAAGTGGGAAACCCTATAAACTACATCTCCTTCTCCCTTTCCCTCTGCCTCTTCTCAACTCCTGCTACAACTCCTCCCGCTCTTAATACTGGCTGAAAAAGTGAATAATCTCATAGATTTTTTCCAAAACTTAAATTTAATCATCAGTTATGACTTTGACACTTAGCAAACTTTTATTGTAATTGTTTCCCATTACCTATAATAACTTGTAATAACTTATATAATAACTTATGATTATAATAACGTATATGATTTTCACTTCATATTCTGTTACCTAACCGGAATCACATAGGATTTTAGAACTGGAAGGCCCCATAACATCTAGTCCTAGGATGTCAAAAACATTTCAACTTGTTTGCTAACTCTGTTCTGTTGGTCAGGACTGACTATCTAGAGTGCTGTCACTCTGACACCAGGTCTGGGCCTAGTGGGAAAGATCTCTATGATCAATTAAGAAAACAGTCGATAATGCCTAAAATACATACATCAAGAAATATCAGCACAAACCTTTTATGCAGAAATATGGGGTTGAACTTCCATTTCCAGCCAAGATGTAATAACACGGATCAGATTTACCCTCCTGCTAAAACAAAAATATGGACACAATATATGAAAAAATATGTTTCGAAACATTGGGAATCAGGCAAAGAAGGACAGTGATCTCTGAGAAATGGGAATTAAATGAGATGAGCCCTGTGATTGTCCCACCGTACGGCCTTGAGAGAGACATGAGGTCATGGTGTGGGGAGGGGGACCCAGGTGGAGCCCTGTGGACTCCCAGAGTTGAGAAAATGTTCCTGGGGAGGGAGACTAGGGTATCTAGAGTTCTCGGGGCAGAGTCCAGAGGGAAGAAAGCTGCACAGAAAGAGAGCTTCAGAGGGAGCCTCTTGAGTCTTCAGCTGGATACTGATAAGCATTTGCATGTGAGAAAACTAAGGTTGGGGAAAGAACCGTTAGAAAGGACTAGAGGGAGCAATATTCAGAGCTTATGCAGGGCCAAAATCAGTTTCTGTTTCTGCTGCCAGAGTGGGGAACTTCATAATTCACAGGATATTAGATAGATGACTCACAAGGGTTTTGCCTTAGTAGTGGAGAAACAATTAGCCGTAGACCAAATATTGCTCCTAACAAAGCTTGAAAGCAAGGTCTGAAAGGATTAAACTGTTTCCAAGTACCTTAACCATAGTCCAGAACAAAACCTAAGAATATTTATAGGAATATAAAAATATCCAGCATCCAACAAGGCAATATCCACAAAGTCTGGAGTCTATTCAGAAATTACCAGGCATGTAAAAAAGCAGGAAAATATGACCCATAATGAAGAGAAAAGTCAATAAAAACCAATCCAGAAATAACACAGATGATAGAATTAGTAGACAAGGATATTAAAATAGTTATTCTAACTGTCCTCCTTTTTTTCAAGAAGCTAGAGGAAAAACTGAGCATGTTAGAGACATGTAAGATATAAAAGATCCAAACTGAATTTCCATAGATGAAAAGTATAATGTCTGAGATGAAAAATGCACTGGATAGGATTAACAGAAGATTAGACATTACAGAATAAAAGATTAGTGAACCTGAAGACGTAGAGATCAAATATCCAAAATGAAACACAGAGAGAAAAAAGACTGGGGAAAAAAAAAGACAGACTGTCTGCCGGTTGTGGAACACCCCAAGCAATCCCATATAAGGGTAATTGTAGTCTCTGAAGGTGGAGGAAGGAAAAATATATGGAGGCATAATGGCCAAAATTCTTCCAATTTGGATAAAACTATAAACTCACAGATCCAAGAAGCTCAACAAACCTCAAGCACAAAAAACATGAAAAAAATGATGCCAAGGCATAGCATAATCAAATTGTGTGAAACCTGTGATAAGGAGAAAATCTTAGAAATAAGGAGTAAAGTACCAGAAGAAACAATAAAGTAGTTAAAAGCAGTTGCCAATGGAGCGTGTGATTGGGGGATAAGGAAAGAAAGAGTGGAGAGTGTTGATACTCTTCATTATAAAACTTCTAATACTATTAGCTTGGTTTTTAAAACATGTGCATATTATTTGAGAAAATAAGAATCAAGAACAACAAACAAGCAAGCAAAAAACTCCCTGGCATTGAAATTCTACCAACAGAGTCAAACTGAAAGACAGAAGATTTCCATCAGCTGTTTAGGGGGGAGCTGTGTGAATTTCTCGGTTTCACTTGTTGATGGATGTTCTGGCACGGTCACAACTCCTTTTCTCTTCTATTGCCCGTTTCCAGGAATCCGAGGGAGTGAAGAGATGGGGAAGGGGCCAAGTACGGCAGCAGTGGGGAGAATTTTGAGGTTCTATCCTGGTAACGATTTCAGGACCATTGTTTCTGAATAGAGATTACAGGAGTAGTAAACAATAGAGCTATCATCTTGATTTTCTTTGTATTTTTTGCCTGGATGGCATCAGTAGTCTCTACGTGCCCTCCTACAGTCTGTCCTCCAGACTGATTTTTCTGAAGTAAATTCGATCATGTCACTCACCTACTTAAGACCCAGTGTCTTTGGGACAGGTCTGTGCTGGATGGTCAGCCTTGTTGCTCATCTCTCATTTCTTCCTACTGGACTCTTTGATCCAAACTTATTGAACTATTTTCAAACTCTGATTGGTCCCAGCCTCTTCAGAACTTGCTTTGCACGGGTTTTTCCCTCTTGATGGAGGATCCCCCCCCTTCCAATCCCTCTGCATTCATCTTCTTTGCCTGGTTAATGCAACTGCCTTTCAAGTACAGTGTGCTCCCCTAATAACTTGTCCTTACTTCATGCATAGCTCTTATGCATATTGTAATTGTCGGTTTATATCAGTGTTTCTCACAGTGGAGTCCCTTTAGAATCATCTAGGTATTTGGTAAACATGAAGCTTTTTAGGCTCTATCTACAAATAGGAATCTTTGGGTGGAGGTAGTATAGGAGTTGTCATTTTAACCTAGTGCCTTAGCTATTTTTTAAGCATAGTAAAATCCAAGGACAACTGGTTTATATGAAGTCGTGAACCTTGCCTTTTTCTATTTTATCACCAGAGCCTGCCAGAGCGATAGCATACAGAGGGTTCCCAGGAAATTTGGAATGAATTAATGAGCAGGATATTGAAGGGATGGCAGGTCATGGAAAGGAGGAAGACCTTGGCAAGGTGTATGATGATGTACCTGGAGTCCGTGATGGGCAGGAAGTGAGGGCGGATCAGCTGATTTTACTTTGAGTGAAATAAACTCCTTAGGCCAGAGGGATGCACTACAGTAAGATGTTGAGGGGGGTATTTCAGAAACCTGTCCAGAGCAGCGCTTGGTGGGTCTGGGGTGAGAGAGTCTGAAAGCATGGAGGCCAGGACAGGGCAGAAATGTGGGCAGGAGGTGGTGTGCACTTCGTTTCTCGTGGGAACAGAGACTTTTCGAGGAACAAACTCCTACACATTGGTAGCTGATTTTATCTTGGGTATGAAGGCAGAAATGAAATCCAAAAGGGGTCCAAGATTTGACTACTTCGTATCCAAGAGAAGTAGCAAGATCCCTGATAGGACCATGGATGTTGGAAAGAGGAGCTGCGTGGAAGGGGTGACCAAGAATTCTGCTTTGGACATGTGGAGTTTGAGGAGCTGTGGGACACAAGTCCAAGTGAATCACTCACGGGACAAACACTTAGTGAGGGCCAAGTAAGTAGATCCTCCATCTCTGAGACACATATAGGCTGGTAAGGAAGAAAGAAGTGTAAGATGAAAAATTACAATAATTGAATAAATGTGTATAATATAGACAAAACAGTCTTGGGGAATAGAAGAGGGGCCGACTAACAGAATACAGAAAGAACTTCCATCTGGGCCTTGAAGAGTGACTAGAACCTTACCTGAGGGAAAAGAGAAGGAATGGCATTTCAGGGACAGGGAACAGAATGAGTAAAGCAGGGAAGAGAGAACATGATGTGTTTGGGGCAAATATGTTCAGTACTGTTAGAGCACAGGCTGCGAGTGGATAGAGTGCTGGAAGATAAGATGAAGCCCTAGATGGAGGACAGGTAATGGGCAAACTTTTATGCCAAGCAAAGGAATTTGGATTTCTTTTTGTGGACAATAGAGAGTGGAAGTTTCTAAACTGTGTGGTATAATTAGGTTTGATTTTTAGAAAAAGTTTTTTTTATTGAGTACATAAACTATTATGTACTCATTGTACATCATTGTATACATCATTGTGAAATTTCAGTTGTACATTATTTCTTGTCTGTCACCACATAAGTGCTCCCCTTCTCCCCTTGTGCCCACCCCCAACCCCCTTCCCCTGGTAACCACTGAACTGTTTTCTTTGACTGTGTGTTTGGTTATGTTCCACATATGAGTGAAATCATATGGTGTTTGTCTTTCTCAGTCTGGCTTAATTCGCTTAGCATAATTCCCTGCAGGTCTATCCATGTTGTTGCAAATGGGATGAATTTGTCTTTTTTTCTGGCTGAGTAGTATTCCATTGTGCATATATACCACATCTTCTTTATCCAATCATCAGTTGATGGGTACTTGCACAGTTTCCATGTCTTGGCTCTTATGAATAGTGCTGCAATGAACATAGGGGTGCATATGTTATTTTGGATTGTTGATTTCAAGTTGTTTGGGTAGATACCCAGTAGTGGGATAGCTGGGTCATATGGATTTCTATTTTTAGTTTCTTGAGGACTCTCCATACTGTTTTCCATAGTGGCTGCACCAGTTTGCATTCCTATCTGCAGTGTATGAGGGTTCCCTTCTCTCCACACCCTCTCCAACATTTGTTATTTTTAGTCTTGATGATTATAGCCATTTGAACAGGTGTAAGGTGGTATCTTAGTGTAGTTTTGATTTGCATTTTCCTGACGATTAGTGATGTTGAACATCTTTTCATGTGATTATTGGCCATCTGTATATCTTCTTTGGAGAAATGTCTGTTCATATCCTCTGCCCATTTTTTAAAAAACTTTTTATTGAGATTATGATAGTTTACAAGCTTGTGAAATTTCAGTTGTACTTTATTGTTTGTCAGTCGTGTTGTATGCGTACCACTTCACCCTTTGTGCCCACCCATCCCCCTTTCCCCTGGACTCCGCCCATTTTTTGATTGGGCTGTTTGTTTTTTTGTTCAGTTGTATGAGTTCCTTATATATTATGGAGATTAACCCCTTGTCAGATATATGACTTGCAAATACTTTCTCCCAATTGGTGGATTGTCTTTTTGTTTTGATCCTGGTTTCTTTTGCCTTGCAGAAGCTCTTTAGTCTGAAGTCCCACTTGTTTATTTTTTCTTTTGTTTCCCTTGTCTGTGAAGACATGGTATTCAAAAAGATCCTTTAAGTTTGATGTCAGAGTGTACTACCTATATTATCTTCCAGGAGTTCTATGGTTTCAGGACTTATCTTCAAGTCTTTGATCCATTTTGAGTCTATTTTTGTGTATCGATGAGATAATGGTCTACTTTCATTCTTTTCCGTGTGGCTGTCCAGTTTTCCCAGCACCGTTTATCGAAGAGGCTTTCCTTTCTCCATTGTATGTTCTTGGCTCCTTAGTCGAAGACTAGCTATCTGTAGATGCGTGGTTTTATTTTTGGGCTTTCAGTTCTGTTCCATTGATCTGTGTGCCTGTTTTTGTACCAGTACCATGCCATTTTGATCACTATGGCTTTGTAGTATATTTTGCAGTCAGGGATTGTGATGCTTCCAGCTTTGTTCTTTGTTCTCAGGATTGCTTCAGCAATTCAGGGTCTTTGCTTGCCCCATATGAATTTTAGGATTCTTTGTTCCATTTCCATGAAGAATGTCATTGGGATTCTGATTGGGATTGCATTGAATTTGTAGATTGCTTTGGGTAGTATGGACATTTTGACTACGTTTATTCTTCCGATCCATGTGCGTGGAATCTCTTTATGTCATCATCTATTTCTTTCAATAATGTCTTATAGTTTTCATTGTATAAGTCCTTGACCTCTTTGGTTAAATTTTTCCTCTTTATTCTTTTTGTTGCTATTGTAAAACGAATTGTGTTCCTGAGTTCTCTTCCTGTAAGTTCATTGTTAGACTATAGAAATGCAACTGATTTTTGTAAGTTGATTTTGTACTCTGCAACTTTACTGTAGTTGTTATTTCTAATAGTTTTCCAATGGATTGTTTAGGGTTTTCTATGTGTAAGATCATGTCGTCTGCAAACAGCAAGAGTTTCACTTCTTCACTTCCTATTTGGATTCCTTTTATTCCTTTCTCTTGCCTAATTGCTCTGGCCAAAACCTCCATACTATGTTGAATAAGAGTGGTGACAGTGGGCATCCTTGTCTTGTTCCTCTTCTCAGAGGGCTGGCACTCAGTTTTTGCCCATTGAGTATGATGTTGGCTGTGGGTTTGTCATATATGGCCTTTATTGTGCTGAGGTAATTTCCTTCTATCCCCATTTTGAGTTAAGAGTTTTTATCATAAAGTGGCTGTTGGATCTTGTCAAATGCTTTCTCTGCATCTATTAAGATCATCATATGGTTTTTATTCCTTGTTTTGTTAATGTGGCATATCACGTTGATTGATTTGTGGATGTTGAACCATCCTTGTGTCCCTGGTATAAATCCCACTTGAGATCATGATGTATGATCTTTTTGATGTATTGCTGTATTTGGGTTGCCAATATTTTGTTAAGGACTTTTGCGTCTATGTTCATCAGCGATATTGGCCTGTAGTTCTTTTTTTATGCTGTCCTTGTTGGGCTTTGGTATCAGAGTGATGTTGGCCTTGTAGAATGTGTTAGGAAGGGTTGCATCTTCCCTAACTTTTTGAAATAGCTTTAGAATGATAAGTATTAAATCCTCTCTGAAAGTTTGGTAGAATTCTTCAGGGAAGCCATCTGGTCCTGGGCTTTTATTCTTTGGGATGCTTATGATCACTGTTTCAATCTCCTTACTTGTGATTGGTCTATTCAGATTATCTATTTCTTCTTGATTCAGCTTTGGGAGGTTCTAAGAGTCTAAGAATTTGTCCATTTCCTTTAGATTGTCCATTTTGTTGGCATATAGCTTTTCATAGTATTCTCTTATCCTCTGTTGTATTTCTATGGTATCCGTTGTTATTTCTGCTCTTTCATTTCTAATTTTATTTATCTCAGCTTTCTCTCTTTTTTTCTTTGTGAGTCTGGCTAGGGGTTTGTCAATTTTGTTTATATTCTCAAAGAACCAGCTCTTTGTTTTATTGATCCTTTCTAATGCCTTTTTTCTTTCAATAGCATTTATTTCTGCTCTGATTTTTATTATCTCTCTCCTTCTGCTGACTTTGAACTTTCTTTTTTTTCTAATTCAGTTAGGTGTAGTTTAAGATTGCTTATTTGGGATTTTTCTTGTTTGTTAAGGTGTGCCTGTATTGTGATGAATTTCCCTCTTAATATGGATTTTGCTGCCTCCTGTATGAGTTGGTATGGTATGTTTTCATTTTCATTTGTCTACAGATATTTTTTGATTTCTCCTTTAATTTCTTCAATGATCCATTGCTTGTTCAATAGCCTGTTGTTTAGTCTCCACATCTTCGTCCTTTTCTCAGCTTTTTTCTTGTAATTAATTCCTAGCTTCATAGCATTGTGATTGGAAAAGATGCTTGTTATTATTTCAATTTTCTTAAATTCATTGAGACTTGCCTTGTTTCCCAACATATGGTCTATCTTTGAGAATGTTCTGTGCACACTTGAGAAGAAGATATATTCTGCTGTTTTTGGATGGGGTGTTCTATATATGTCTATTAAGTCCCGCTGGTTTATCCTTTCATTTCATTCCACTGCTTCCTTGTTGATTTTCTGTCTGGATGATCTATCCATTGATGTGAGTGGAGTATTGAGGTCCCCTACTATTGTTGTGTTATTATTAATATCTTCTTTTAGGTTTGTTAATAGTTGCTTTATATACTTTGGTGCTCCTGTGTTGGGTGCATAGATATTTATGTGTCATGTCTTCTTGATGGAGTGTCTCTTTAATTGTTATATACTGCCCCACTTTATCTCTCTTTGCCTGTCTTATCTTGAAGTCTACTTTGACTGATATAAGTATTGCGACACCTGCTTTCTTTTGTTTGCCATTAGCTTGGAGTATCGTCTTCCATCCCTTCACTCTGAACCTGTGTTTGTCATTGGAGCTGAGATGTGTTTCCTGGAGTCAGTATATTGTTGCATCTTGTTCTTTAATCGATTTCACCATTCTGTGTCTTGTTATTGGAGAATTCAATCCATTTACGTTTAGGGTGATTATTGATGTATGAGGGTTTAAAGCTACCACATTTTATCACTCATTTTCTGGTTCTCCTGCATTTTGTTGGTTTCTCGTCCTGTGTATTTTTGTCCACCAATTGAGTTATGTAGTTTTTGATGTTGTGTTTCTTTGTTTTCTCCTTATTTATTATTTGTGTCTCTGTTCTGCTTTTTTGTTTAGTGGCTACCATGAGGTTCGTATTCAAAATCTTGTAGATGAGATAGTCCATTTTCTGATGGCCTCTTATTTCCTTAGACTAAACTGATTCAGTCCCTTTCCTCTTCACCCCCTAAGTTGTTTTTCTTACACCTCCTTCCATCTTGTGTTGTGAGTTTGTGATTAAAATGGCAAGATCATCTTTGTTTTTGGTGTTTTCCTTCCCTTTAACTTTAATGCTATTCTTATTTGCTAACCTGCTCTGATGTACAGCTACAATTTTCTGATTTGTCTACCTATTTGTCTCCTTACTGCATGCTTTGTAACCCTTTTCTCCCCCTTTTATTTTCAGGTATGAGGGCCTTCTTGAGGATTTCTTGTGGGGGTGCGGGGTCTCATGGCTATGAACTCCCTTAGCTTTTGTTTATCTGGGAAAGATTTTATTTCTCCATCATATCTGAAGGATATTTTCACTGGGTAGAGTATTCTTGGCTGAAACTTTTTGTCCTTCAAAGATTTGAATATGTCATTCCAGTCTCTCCTAGCTTGTAAGTTTTCTGCAGAGAAATCCACTAAAAGCCTGATAGGGGTTCCTTTGTAGGTTATTTTCTTTTGCCTTGCTGCCCTTAGTATTTTTTCTTTGTCATTCACTTTTGCCAGTTTCACTACTATATACCTTGCAGTAGGTCTTTTTACACTGACATATTTAGGAGATCTGATAGCTTCTTCCACATGGATTTCCATTTCCTTCTCTAGGTTTGGGAATTTCTCTGCTATTATTTCTTTGAACAAGCTTTCTGTTCCATTCTCTTGCTCTTCTCCCTCTGGAATATCTGT
This sequence comes from Equus asinus, assembly GCF_041296235.1. Classification (NCBI taxonomy): domain Eukaryota; kingdom Metazoa; phylum Chordata; class Mammalia; order Perissodactyla; family Equidae; genus Equus; species Equus asinus. The sequence continues at coordinate 65,340,542 of NC_091796.1, read as the reverse complement.
AATTCTTATGTTGCATTTTCTAATTGAGTCAGTTATTTCTCGGAGACTTTCTTCATTTCTTTTTAGTCTTAGTTCTCTCTCCTCCTCTGTCTGGAGCATTTCAACATGTCTATCCTTGATTATGCTGATTTGCTCCTCTATCGTGTCCACTCAAGTGTTCAGGGAATCCATATTTTGTTTTATCTCTTCCTTTGTGTCTTTCATCTCCAATATTTCTGATTGATTCTTCTTTATAGTTTCAATCTCTTTTGTGAAGTAGCTCCTGAACTCATTGTATTATTTCTTTACATTCTCTTTTAACTTGTTTTTGATGATAACTATTTTGAATTTTCTGTCACTTAGATTACACATATCTGTGTCCTCAGGACTGACTCCTGAGTACTTGTCATTTTCTCTCTGGTCTGGAGATTTAATAGAATTTTTGATACTGCTAAAGGGTGTGGCTCTGTTTTTGCACACCGTGGTATTATTTGGTCACAGTTACTACCTATTGGCACTGGGTGGGGGTCAAGAGCTGCATAGTCTGAGCCCTCTGCATTCCACCGAGTTCACAGGTACTGGAGCTGGCACTGGGTGGGTGGGGGGAGGGTGTGCTCTCTTCTCTTCTCTTCTGTGTGCTCTCAGGGTTTGCTCGCTCTGCTCTCCCTATCTGCTCTACTGGGGTGTTGGCTAGATCAGGTCACCCCTGTGTTACCTTTCACCTGGGTAAGGGCCTTCCCCTAGGCTGCGAGAGCCCTCAGAGATCTTTGATGTCCCCACAAATGAATGTCCCCTCCCCCATTCCTTCCCTCTTGGAGGCCGCCCTTGGTGCCTGATCCCAGTCTTTTGGGGAGGGATTGAAGTTTTCTCTTGCCCCATCCCACTTCCTCTGAGGGGGCTCCAGCCTCTCTGCCCTCCATCGTATGGCTGTGTGGGTCTCTCACACGTCTTTTGTGTTGTATTTGGATGTCCTCTGTTGGAATATGAATGTCTTTTTCACTGTATGGTGGAGGGGAGAGGTTACTGGGAGAGCTCACTCCGCCATGATGCTGCCGTCGCTCCTCAGTTTGATTTTTAAAGGAAGATAGATTGGTCTAGTAACAGAATGGAGGCTAAATTGAATGTGGGCTGGCTGGTGGCTGGAATAAAGGGCTGGGAGTTATTGCAATAGTCTAAGAGGATGATAGTCATCTCTGGCCAAGCCAGTGATGTTGAGACATGGAGGCTGCACTTGGTGAACAGGTGGATGGGGCTGGGCCATGGGGACAGGAGCCAAAGATAACTCCCGGGTTTCTCGCTCTGGACCCTAGATTAACACATTTTTCTGTGATAGATAAATAGATAAAGAGAAGCATGTTTACTATTTTGCAACGGGAATAATGAGTTCTGTTTTGGACGTCATTATGGACGTTCCCCAAAATTCACTTGTTGAAGTCCTAACCCCTATAACTTCAGAATGTGACCCTATTTGGAGACAGGACCTTTAAAGAAGTGATTATGTTAAAATTAGGACCCCATTAGGTTGGGGCCCTACTTCAATATGACTGGTGTCCTTATAAGAGGAAGAGATATTAGGGATGTGCATGCACAGTGGAAAGGCCATGTGAGGGCACAGCAAAGGGGCAGCCGCCTGCAAGTCCCTGAGAGAGGCCTCAGGAGAAACCACACGTGCCGACAACCTTGATCTTGGCCTTTCAGCCTCCAGCACTGTGAGAAAGTTCATGTCTGTTGTTTAAGCCCCCAGGTCTGTGACATTCCATTACGGTGGTCCTAGGAGACTGGTGAAGACATGTGGCGTCTGAAGCACCTTGGATCCCTAGGTGGAGAGGTTGCATTGGCTGTTGGAAACAGGGGACTGGGGCTCAAAAGAAAAGTTTGGGCTGGAAATCAAGATTTGAAAGTCATCAGCAGATGATGAAAACATACTAGTTTACTCTCGTGAAATCTGACTGGGAGAGGAGTTGTCAGGTAGGGAAGCTTAAGGAGGAGGCATTTGACAAAGGGACCCAAGATACAGAAGCGAGTAGAGGTAGTGATGGCGGCCACTGGAGAAGGCAGGAGAGGGTGAAGGATTGGCTCTGGTGAAGAGATTGGGAAGAACTAAGATGAGGGTAGGGCCTGCTATGTGTAATTTCAGATGTAAGGGTAGGAAAGCTCAAGAGAGGTCAGGTTTAGGTGACATTGACTAAAGACAGCTGATTTAGGGGGATGGAAACAAATGCTTCTGTTGAACCTGCAACCATAGAGAGTTTGATTTTCTATCTGTCCTTTCTAGCCATTGAGCTATGCCCTAATAGAATTAGCATTCCTACAGCATTTATCAAGTTGATTATTTAAAAAATTACATCTGAGTGCATAAATACAACTTAAAATATGTGTATAAATGTGAGGATATTACACATATATTTTTCTTGGTATTTTCCTTCTTTACTATTTCTTTTCCTTTTTTATCCATACCTCTGTTTACCCACAATCATCAACCCTTGACCTCTAACCCACAATGATAACTTGGCTTATAATCTTTGATATTTTTTCTTCATCCTTTTACAATCAAATGAAAACACATGTATACACAAGAAAACATATATGTATCTATTCCTATGTAGTTTTTAGCCACTTAAAAATAAAACTACCAATACATTATGTCCAATTTTCTGTGTCTGGCTTCTCTCAGAATATCTTTTAGAAATCCCTCTATGTCATGTGGTACATGTTTAATTTATGATGTCCATGTACCATAATTTATTTTACCCTTATTGATGGGAATTCATTTGATTTGCTTGTTTGTTTTATTCATTTCAAAGAAATACTACTATAATCATCCTCATGTATTCCTTTTGTATTGGTGCTTTTGATAGAGTCCAAGGAATGGAATTACTGAGCCAATTGAGTATATGTCTATTTAGTTTGAATAGATTTTGCCACACTGCTTTGCTACAAGAGCCATAACCTTTCCAACAGCAAAGTGTGAGCACCGTCTTTTCTTCATTAACTTTAGGTATGATATGTTATTCCTCTTTTAAAGTTTTTCTGCTCTGAGAGGTGTAAATGATGCCCCATTGCTACTTTAATTGCATTTCCCTGAACTACTGTTGAGTGTGAGAGTTTTATTACATTTATTGACCATTTAGATTTGCTTTTCTGTGACTCTTGTCTATTGTAAGGCTGTGGTATCTTTTGCCATGCAGAATGTAGGGCTATTTTTTCTTTTATAGCATCATGGTTTCCAGTGTCAGTTAAGGCCTCCCTAACCCTAGGTTGTACATGGGGTGTCTTGGATATTATTGAAAATTTTTATTTTTTTCCATTTAAGTCTTCAATACATTTGGAATTTTCTTTTGTATATGGAGTAACATAGGAGTCCAATGTATTTTTCCTTCCAGATAGCTAGCCAGTTATACCAGCACTGTTGTCAAAATAATTCATCTATTCCCACTGAGTTGAAATACTACTGTCATATATTAAATCCTCAGATGCTTAAAGGTTTATTTCTGTATCTCAATTCAAATCTGTTTATCTATCCTTATGCCCATACTATGCTGACTTGATTATAATGACTTTATATTAAGTTCTAATATCCAGGGAGTCATGTGATCCCTTTTCATACTTTTCTTTTTTGTCTTGAGGAAGATTAACCCTGAGCTAACATCTGTTGCTAATCCTCCTCTTTTTTTGCGAAGGAAGACTGGCCCTGAGCTCACATCCATGCCCATCTTCCTCTACTTTATATATGGGAAGCCTGCCACAGCAGGGCTTGCCAAGCGGTGCCATGTCCACACCCGGGATCCGGACCGGTGAACCCTGGGTCACCAAAGTGGAATGTGTGAACTTAACTGCTGCGCCACGGGGCCAGCCCCTATACTTTTCTTGATTATTCTTGGGCATCTATCCTTCTACTTATTCTTTTTTAAAAAGACATCTTTATCGAGATGTAATTCAAATGCCATACAATTCACCCCCCTGCCCCCACATTGGGGCTGAATGGACAAAGAGACCTCCCACCTCTTGGTGACTCTCTCCCAGAACATAACCAGCAGCAGGTAGCTGGGCAAAGGATGAGAAGTGTTGATGACCTGCACCTCGAGGGAAGATATCCTTGTGATGGGAGGGAGGGAGGGAGGGAGCTCGTGATCTTGGCTGTGCCCGTCTGGAGCGCAGTTTCTGTTTTTGGAGCTTGGAGGGGAGGTAGGGAGCAGTTTTGGTTCGAATACCACAGACACTCTTAATTCTTGCCAAATTTTAACAGATTTTCTTAAGTAGATGTTTCTTCTTTTGCTATGTGCCCTTAGGCCCATTTCCAGAAACTTTAATTTTTTTTACATAATTTTCACCAGTTTTTCTGGGGAGCAGGTTCATGGTACTCCACACACCTTGACATGCCAGAAGTTGCTCTTCCATTTATTCTTAAAGATAATTTTATCCAATTAAAATAAAAAGCCTGTTAGAATTTTAATTTGAATTAAATTACATATCAATTTGGGGAGAAGTCAGACTTTTGTGATGGTAAGTCTTTGCACCTAAAAGCATCCTTTGTTCTCACAAGGGCACAGAGCCTCGTTCAGTTACACACAGAAGCTTCCTAGCTTTACACATGAGAGTCCTGAGGCGTTCTTTATAACTTATTCTTTAGTCATTTAAAATTTTGTCACTGTTGTGAATGGAATATTTTTCTCCATATGCTTTTCTGGGGATTTATTGCTAGTTATAAATAAAAGCTATTGATTTTAAATGTTTATCTTATATTTAACCACCCTATAAAATTCTCTTAGTAATTCCTGTAGTTTTGTTTAAACTAGAATCTTTTAGCACAAGAGCGATATTTAAATGCAATTCAATTTTAAATCTGTAAATGTGGGGAAAAAAAGTGCCCAAAATCTATCAAGTAGAATTAAAAAAGGTTTCTAAACTTCTTTGAGGTTTATGTTTAAGTACCAGTTAAAATTTCAGATATTAATTAAAAGAGGCACCCAAATGACAGAAGAAGCTGGTGGGACTTTTGTGAGCATACCATAATTTTTTCCTTTTATTACAAAGAACTTCTCCAGTGAGGTTTCATAAGTTTTGCTTTAGAAAGACCCTTTTGCCTACAGCCAACGGTGAATATTTCACATAGGGATGGAAGAGCCCTGATGACCGAAATAAAGTGGACCATGAGCTAGAGGGTTGAGGTTTTCATCAGTTTACACACTGTCAGCAATTTTCTTTAATGAATTTCTGGAGAAGTGAAACTTCCTTGCATTGATTTGAATGAAAATATGAAGCTTAGATTGCAGTGATTTACTAGGTCATTCTCCCTGCCTTGGAGACAGTCAAGATGCATTAGACCAATAGATCATCCTCCAAACGGTGGGACTAGAGGCTGCTCCGCTGCTGTCCCCTCTCTCTCTCTCCCTGTCTTCTTTCCCTAGTTCTCTCCTCTCACCTGCCCCACAGCGTGCCTCCCTCAGGCAGGCGTGGGTCAGGCCAGAAAATCTGCAGTGGGAGCAGATGCATAACTGAGGAACAGTGCAGCTTTCACTTTCTAGAGGCGTCCCCGATGATTGACAGGAACCCCCTCAGTTACCTTTGGCATGGGGTGGAGAAGACGCAACCTTGAGGGAGAAGAGGGAACCACCTCACCATGAACACTAAACTCCCTAGAAACTTGACTTTCCCTCTACTCCTTTCTCTTTTCCAGTTGTCTTCTATAGACCGGGAAGGAAGGGGGTGGGGTTTGGGCTTTCATTTCTCAACCCCCAAACCTCCTGGTAAACCTGCAAGGAAGGCACCTGGCCCTGTTGTGGGTAGTTTTCTTTAGTCTGTGGGTTTCTTTAGTTTGAGGGGTATCTGTGGACTTAAATGGAGATTCCAGGGCAAAGGAAAGTTCCGTGCAGCCTACCCAGCATCAGCAGGGAGTCCTCTGAAAGATTCATGGGACAGGTGAATCTTACATTACGGTTTACTGCTCTTCCTGGTTCGTATTCAGTATAGAAGTTACTGGGAAAGTGGCAGTTTAATCAGGATCACTCATTTCTCACAAACTAGGACCAAAATTTGCATAATGATAGCAATAACACAAAAACACAGTATTATTTGTGACCCATGTTTCTAATGTACAAAGTGCCTTCAAGTATGTGCTCTCATTGGATTCTCTCACATCAAGTCTACGATTAAGACTGGGAAAGGTATGATTATTATAAATTTTTACAGATATAAAACCATGGCTCAGGCAAGTTGAGTGACTTGTCTAAGATCTTGGAGCTAGTATGAGGTGGAGTAGGACCAGAAGTCATTTCTTCTGACTTCTAGTCTAAGGTTCTTTCCACACTCAAAATCCCAACTCAAAGGCCACTCCTAACAGCATCCTAGATTTTCTTTAACAGCATCTTCAGACATTAGCTGACTTAGTGAAGACCCTCTGTGGGAATTAGGTTTTTTCACTGACAGGATTGACCCCTTCTAGTCCTTGTCTTCATGTAATATCTTGTGTTGAATATCTTTCAGTGGTCCCTCTAAATTCACTTACTGCCATTCTCTACTCTATCCTGTGTCATGGGAAGCTAACTTTTATAAACTGAATCAATGAATTCGCTTGCCCTCTGACTTGTTCTTGGGTTCCTCCAAAGGGGAGCACTTGCAAGAGATCAGAGGATGGGAGTAGAATGAGTTCGGGTATTTATCCTAGCCTCCCCTGAAGCTAGGAAGGTCAATTTGCCTGAATTCTGGCCAATGGAAAGAGGGTTGAAGTTAGATACTCTACTTCCAGGATGCTCACCCTAAATCTTCCCCCGTGTACCAACTGGATGTTGATAATCAGAGCCACTTCAGAAACTGGGGGTCAAAGATAGTAAAGCCTTGCCCATCAGGGTCCCTGAAGGATTGTGTGGAGCATAACCCCCATCCCCTGCCCTGCCAGTTAGATCTTATGTGAGTGAGAAATACATTTCTATTGAATTAGCCACTAAGGTTTGCAGTCAGCTGTTTAACAGTTAGTATTATCCTTACTACCACACTGCATCTGGTTTGCTTTGAGTGGGTTACATCCATCGCCCTTAAAAAACAACCATTCCCTTTAAAATATTGAAATTCACAGTTCATACAGCAATGGCTCCACATCAGTGGTAGCTTTCGCACTTCCGATTGTTGATTCATGACCCTCTAATAGATGGTGACTGATGGTTTTAAAATATTCCTCCCTGTGTATTTCACATCCACATGTGTAAGTACAGCCCTGCCCCCTGTCCACTTGAGGACAGCAACTAGAAAACCATTAGCGTGACTTACAGCCTGATTTGATGAACTGTTGGTTCAAAACTGCCACCAAGTTTATCGGAATAAATCGATTATGCCATCTAGCTTGTCCTTCCTGCTTTTTATAATATTCATAACCCTTCTTGGAGAACTATGGGGACTGGGACATACCTCTTAACCGGTGACCTTGTGAGGGCTGAATCATGGGTCCTTTTCCTTGCTTTGTTAGTTTTTTTCTTCCTTCTTTTTAGTCCACCAGGTTCAGTTAATTTCTGGCATTAAAAGTACCTACACCATTTTAACTAACCCCTTATCTAAATGAGGTAAAATATTTAAAGCACTCAGTAGAGATCCTGGCACGCAGTAAGTACTTGTTATTTATCTGTGTGTTTCTCTATCTATCTATGTAGCTATTTATCCACCTATCCATCCAAATTTTGAGACAGAATCAGAGTCCTATTCTCTTCTATCCCATGGACTGCTGATTCTCAAGGGAAGAACTATATCCAAGCTCCACAAGGTATTCAGTGGGTGGGTGGAGTGAAATGTGGGATCTTGGCTATTTCAGTTGCTTCCCAGCCAACCTCATTGTACTAGTTTTCTACTGCTGTGTAACAAGTTACTGAAAACTTTAGCAACTTCAAACACTACCCACTTATTATCCCATAGTTGGTGCAGATCAGAAGTCTGGGCATGGCTTAGCTGGGTTCTCTGCTCAGGGTCTCACAAGGCTGAAATCAGAATGTCAACCGGGCTGTGTTCTTATCTTGAGTCTCAACTGGGGAAGAATCTGCTTCTAAGCTCATTCATTTTGATGCAGGATTCATTTCATTGCAGCTGTATGAGTGAGGCCCCTGTTTTCTTGCTAGCTGTTGGCCAGGGACGATTCTCAGCTCTTAGAGACTGCCCTCAGGTCCTTGCCACATGACACTCTTGCAAGTCCTCTCACAACATGGCAGCTTACTTCTTCCAAGCAGGAAACAGAATCTCTCTTGCTTGGATTCTCTGACTCTAGACTTTCTTTTATTTACTTATTTATTTATTTATTTGGTGAGGAAGATTGGCCCTGAGCTAACATCTGTTGCCAGTCTTCCTCTTTTTGCTTGAGGAAGATTGTTGCTGAGCTAACGTCTGTGCCAGTCTTCCTCTATTTTTTGTATGTGGGATGCTGCCACAGCCTGGCTTGATGAGTGGTGTTTAGGTCTACGCCTGGGATCCGAACCGGTGAACCCTGGGCTGCCAAAGTAGAGCATGTGAACTTAACCACTACACCACTGGGCGGGCGCCTTGTCTCTTTTAAAGGGCTCACCTGATTAGGTTAGGTTCACTCCAGATGATCTCCTTTTATTAACTTAATTCAGTTGATCTGGGACCTTAATTACACCTGCAAAGATCCCTTCCCCTTTGCCACATGGCGTAATATAATCATGGAAGTGATATCTTGTCACCTTTGCCATATTCTATTGATTAGAAGCAAATCACAAGTTCCGTATACATTCCGAGGAGGGAATTATACAAGGTTGTGAGTCACTGGGGATCATCTTAGAATTCTGCCTCCCATCCTTGTTCAGATTGGTTTGTGCAGTGCTCACCTCCTTGCCCTCGTTGACCACTTGGACAGCAGATCTTCATGAGATGGATGAATGAGAGGATGATGGATTCTAAGCTCTTCGGAAAGAGAAGCCACACAGCAATGTGGTAAATGTTACAAAGCAGCCTCATGGTATTTTGCCTGTACTAAACTACTGAATAGAGTGAGACGATATGCACTTCTCTCTAGGTAGTGAGATAGCTGTTGCTGCCTACTGGTAATAATAAGTAAGACGAGATCTTGAGATACAGTATTAGAGATCAAAAATCTTCATCCAGTTCAAATAAATAATTCTCATTGACCTGCTTACTACTTTTGAAAGCTTTTCAGGAATCTTGGGGAAAATTCTTAATTTTAAAAGGCGTCATTTTCCAAGTGTAGGCTATCTGAATTTCTGCTCTAGTTCACAAGGTTCTTTTAAGTTTTCTCTAGGTCCACATTGAGAGGAGCCCTTTGCTAAGTACCATGAAGCGTGTGCTCATGTGTATGCATGGAAAGAGTGGGGCTGAGAGGGGAGAGAGGGCTTGCTTTTCTCAGCAATAGATTCTGTTGTCTGTTACTTCAAGCTTTCAAGAGAGAGGACCCTGAACAGAGAGAAAGAAACATGTAAAGCGATTGCTTAAAATGAAGTATAGATTTGTCAGGCTTGAACTGCTAGATTATTTAAAGTACAACTTCAAAAAAATACCGAGGACTTGATTTTTCCCTCTACTCCCTACCTCTAGCTATTTCTTTATACAAGAACTTCTGGGGTTTTATATTCCACGATTGCCTCCAGATGGTCTGAAGTGTTCTCTCTCAGCCATTTCCCAGTGGCATTTCTTTTCTTACCTGGGGAGAGGTACCACAGAGATCAATGCCAGAGGGCACTACTGAAAACATTGACCCAGAAGACACACTCCAGGCCACTGGAAGCATCTGCTTCACAAATGTCAGGCTAGGGGACATCACCAGATGTTAGTGTTGAAATACCATTTAGCAGACAAACATTAACTTCAGGGGCCAAAGGTCATCTAAACAAAGAGCCAGATTCTCAATGAAGCTCAAAGTGAAGGTACAAAAACTAGATTCACATGACCATGACTCTTTCTGTGTTCTAGCTCACAACTCATTAGACTTTCCAGAACTGTAGAAACTTTCTGCATTGTCTTCCAAGGCTTGGCCTCCGAGTCCCATCTGGCATAATACTGGCTGGGAGGAGAGCACCGCGGAGGCAGGAGAAGTTAAGGTAGGCACGAATTTAATGTGTAGGTATGAAAATAATTTCTTTTTCATGTGGGATCTGGGGGATGCATGATACATAATTTAAAAACCGCTGCACTAGAGGATTTTTAGGGGGTCTCACCAATGCTGTAGGATTAAGCAAGGTCGTTCCTTTTCTTTGTGCTGAGGAGGATACCCAAATAGCCTTTCCGCGAGTGAAAGGATGAGCTTTCCTTTGCCCTTTTTGTTCACTGCTCTTGTCCATATTCTCAGTTCTATCCAGTGTGGAGGCCGGGGACTGCTGAGCAGGCAGGCGGGCTCCTTTGTATTCTGCCCCAGTCGCACATTCTCTCATGCTTGTGCATTGGCGACAATGCTCACAAATGATAACACCATGTACTAGTTATCTGGTTAGGTTTAGATTGAGGATGGGAGCTGGGTCAAGATGGAGGGTAAGGATGGAAAGAGAAGAACGAAAAAGGGATTGGCTTCTTACTTCAACTACAAACATTCAGACACTGAGAGACCAACAGGATGCTGGCTTGCCTATGAAACACCTTGACCACCAAGCTGGGGATTTGGAGGGTTTTATTCATTACATCCCCAAACTTTATGACACCAGGAAGAGTGAAGATCAATCAAACTATCCCAGCTTAAGTATTCTGCTCTGTATCTCGGCAACACTCTCTCAAAAAACAATTTTTGATGTAGAGCAGATTTGTAGAGAATTATAAAAAAAAAGTTACTCACCCGTTAAACATTTTTCACAGACCTGAAAGGAGTATGAGGCGGTAAAATCAATAAAATTGGCATTCTTCTTCTTTACTCATCTGGCACACATTGTTACTTGGCCCAGGTGAGACTTGTAAGAGTGATGACATATATTTGAAATGTTTTTCATTTCAATAGAATGTCTTTTTGAAGAATCTTGGACTTTCAATCTTTTTTTTCTTACTTGAGGGAAGGCTGAAGCATTTAACAGTTGCTTAACTTTCCAGGCACATAGTAACTAGCCAGCAGAAGAGCTGAGACCAAGAATCCTCAAGTTTTGACTGACTGACTTTGTCAGAAGAAAGAAATTGCAGTTGGGCTGCTCTGTTCTGGGCCTTTGAGGATGAAGTTCATTGAGCATCGATGACTCCAGTCAACTCTAGAATGACGAGTGGGTGCTGGGAAAGGATCAAGAGCTGTTTACCATGGAAGATGCAGAGCTGGCATCTGTGGGCTCTATCAGGCATGCAGGGCCTGCATAGTCACTACTTCAGAGCACAGAGCTGCCTCTCCAAAAATGAACGAGTTGTTCTCTGGGAGGCTCAATTCTCTGCTTTAAGCCAGAGAGGGGATTTCCCTGGACAGCATCCATTCATCCTGGTTCTGGTAAAGAGTACTCTGATTTCTGTGGGGAGCTGCCCCTCTTCAACTGTCAGACTGTATCACTTGGGTAGAACTGAGTCCATTCCATGCTGCAGGGTTGGCCGCCCAGGAAGTTACATCCTTCTGGCCACAGTGACTGGCTTGGAGTTGGGCATGTGACCCAATCAGAGTGAAGGAAACTCAGTTCCTGGAAATGGTTGGAAAAAGAGAAACTCTTTCTGTAGAGGGTTGTTGAGAGGATAGAAAAATGACCTGGAACTCCTGGCATCTGTCTTGCCACTGTATTGGGGGATCCTGCCAGAGAATGGAACCAGCATAGCAGAAGGCTGAGTCAGGACACAGAGAGGCAGCGTCAGGAAGCATTGCCTGAGTGCCTGGATCCAGCCACGGCTGAGGCCAGAATGTCCTTAGACTTTTGTTTTAATGAGCCAATAAACTCCTCGTTTATTAAGGTAGTTTGAGTTGTTGTCACTTACTTGCAACAAAGAGAGACTTGAATAAAACATGTCCAAGCAGGCAGGAGAAATGAGATTTTTTTTACTCTTTCCCATGTTTTCAGACATGTAAATCTATTTTATTTTATTTTTTTAAAAGATTTTATTTTTCCTTTTTCTTCCCAAAGCCCCCTGGTACATAATTGTGTATTTTAGTTGTGGGTCCTTCTAGTTGTGGCATTGGGATGCAGCCTCAGCACAGCCTGATGAGCGGTCCCATGTCTGCGCCCAGGATCCGAACCGGCGAAACCCTGGGCTGGCGAAGCAGAATGCGTGAACTTAACCACTCAGCCACGGGGCCGGCCCCTCTATTTTATTTTTAAGGAAACCCTTCATCTCTCTTAGTAAAGCCAAACCCAGATTCTCTAAAATTATCATTGGCGGAAGGTCTTCACCCTGGGAGGGAGACCTCATCCCCTGAAATTCGCCTTCGCCTTGGAGGGTTCTTGCTCATCCTGCTGCTGCTATCAGACGTGAAAAGCCTTTCTCTTAAGAATCACATGTCCAGGTTCTGCAAGGGTGGCGATGGGGGAGGCTCTCCCTGGTGGAGGGACCAGCTGGACCTCACAGCCTCCAGGCCTGTTCCCCTGATGTTTGTCTTTCATTGAGATTATTGAAAGAGTCAGCGTGTTTCCTCACAGGCTTATGCTGAGCAGATGAGGAACGTGGGCCACCCCCGCCTCGTGCTTCCCCTGACGTGCCTCGTCCTCACCCAGGATTTATATCTACAGTTGCACAACCTCTCCCTTTCCTCTGACCACATCGAAGCCAGGGCAGACAGAAGGAGCACTTGTTACAACGATACACTGCATGGTGCCCTGCTTCCTTTTCTTCTCTGTTCCTGGTAGGCAACCTCTCCCTTCAACGCCTTTATCTGAGGTTTATGTGTTCAGCTTGACCTTGAAAACATTTTAGTAATTAAAGTGTATAGAGTTGGCATTTTTTCCCAACAAAGGTATACAAACATATTCTGCTGCTTCATTTTTCTCATAGGGTCTCCGAGCACAGTATTGCTCCGTAAAATAGACTGATTACAACAGATTCTTGATGACATGCCGCTCTCTGCGTTGAAGTGGATATGAGGCCATGTGTGACATTGTCCACTTTGAAACAACTGGCCACGTCAGTGCAGACTCTTCTAGGAGTTCTAACATTGGGGATACAACAGTGGAGCTCTTTACAAAGAAGTGCCTCATTCTCCTGAATGTTCTGGAATCAGAATTTCTGTGGTAGGCCCAGTTATGTGTACTTCAGAAAGTCTCTGAAGGTCGTTCTGGGGTCAGCCAGGTTGAAAAACCACTGGCCCACCATGTCAGGTCTTGGGGAACTCAGAGTCAAACTATACCAAGCTGGTTTTGAGTTCATTAAGTGAAATGTAAATTATTCACTCCCAACTTGTTTTGGTTGTCTATTGCTCTGTGACAAACTACTCCAATACTCACTGGCTTAACACAACAGTGATTTATAATTTCTCGTAAGTCTGTGGATGGTCTGTCAGTCTTCTTTGTAGGGCATCAGTAGGGACACTTGGAATGGGTAGAAGGTCCAAAGTGTCCTTATTACTATGGCTGGCAGTTCATACTGGCCTCTAGCTGGGAGGTCAACTGGAGCTGTACACCAGGGTTCCTGAGTCTCTTCCATGTGGGCTTCTCCACATGGCTGCTTGAGTTTACTTGTAGCGTGGTGGCTTGGTTCCAAGAAGGTGCATTCTACAAGGGTAAGTCTCAGTGTGCCGGGACTAATCAAGCTTTGCCAAAACTCATCACATGGCCAAGCCTAGAGTCAGTGTGAGATGGGATGACACAGGGGTGTGAATTCTGGGAGCTGTGGTCGTTAGGGGCACCAAATTTCAGTCTGTCACACTACCTTCCTGTGTCTTCACGGTAAAGACCCTAATAGCTATGGCCCAATGCCATAAAGTTTATGGAAGTGAGTGACGGTTTATCACATTTCTTCTGTCTGAAAGCTTTGCTGTCTGCTGCACCCTGCTTCCCAGACAGAATCCTCCTTATCGCTTTGGAGCCATGTAGATGCTAGCTCTACCCAGAGAACATATCACTAAATTACAGCAAACCATTGTATTTCAACTTCCCTCTTCCTACTTCTCTTCAGGCTGTGGGGACTTAGGGTGAGTTTCTGAACCTGTAATGCTTGATGGGAAATCTTTCCTTCCATGTGGGCAAAGCAACAAATTTTTCAAAGCAAAATTGAAAAATTTATTTGTTTATTCCACAAACATTTTCTCAGTGCCTACCATGTGTTTGATACTTTCTCAGACCTCTCTCTCTCATAATAACGTAAAGAAGATGAAATAAATGCCAATATTAAAACATTGTCCCCCATGACCATAAACACTGGTTACTAATAAACTAGTATTCAGTATAGGAATGAAAAGCCAGTTTTATCGTTACCCATTGGAGCTCAAATGACCAGACAAGATTACCTTGTTTGGAGGAGACACTGGTGCTCCTTGAGTGTGGATTACCCATGTGTGAATACTGGTAATGGGGGGATTTCCATAAGTGCTGTGTCACGAGTGAGGTGGCGGGGTACGCGGGAGCTGATACGTGAGAAACGAGACTGTAAGTTTATATTGAAGGACAAAATAATACTTCAAAATCATCATGCGTCACTGGAAGACAGAACAGCCTGGCTTGGAGGAAGTAGATGCTGAGCTGAATTTGAGCAAAAGGTAAGCTGTCATTAGGGGATGAGACCAAGTTAAAACATAACGTATAGATACCCTCCCCCAATAACTCTATCATTAAAATTGAGGGAAGAGGAACAAAGGGGGCGTTTTGAAGAGACAAAGAAGTTTCCAAGGGGAATTGAACTCTAGAGGGTTGGGAAGGCTATTAACCCCACTGCTTTGAAGGTCTCGTTGAAGGCGTGAGGAGCAGTGTTTGGGGAGGCAGATCCTCTTAGCACCAGCGAGGAGCTGCCTCTGCCTACTTCTCCTGACACCTTCTTAAATAATTGCCCAGCCAAGACCTTGAGCAACATGGGGCTCCCTTGAATGTGGGGGCTGAGGTGACTGCTCCAACTCCCACATGTTCTAAACATTACCAGTTGCCGTTACAGGCCTTCAACAGCGAGTAGCTATTCCAGAGCTAACATCCAGGTAGTTGGTCCATCAAAAGTTGGCAGTCTTGGAAACTACAAGCTGTGGTTTAGTCTTTCTAATGGCCGGTATTCAGGTAGCACTAACTGCTGTCCCACAAGTCCTTGAACACCTCTTTTACATGACTGATGTATCACTCACGCTGTCAAAAGTTTCTTTAAGCACGCAGATTATTTTTTTAAATGGAGGCTTGGAAATTAATGCAGGATCTAAAGCAATAGGCTTTTGGGTTTCAAGTATCATTTGCATACTTGACAACTTTGTACGGATTACCCCAGACAGCATTTGAGTCCCCTTGATACTGAGTCCTGAGGGCGAGGCTCCTGGGGGAACAAGGGACGTTGCTGTGCCCAGGGATAATTCTGCCATTATTTGCTGTGGACTCAAGGCAACAGAGAGCCTTTCTGAGTTTGATGGTAGAAAAGATCATTTCTTTCCCTCACAAAGCCAGGTTTACCGTCATTGGTGGATGGAGGTAGCGGTGGTAAAGGGATATTGATATTTATCTTTTTTCCCAGAACCTAGTACAATGCCTTACACACAGTAATTCTTAAAGGTGCTGAATGAATTAACACACTTTTCCAGCTCTATCTTCCCTTTATGGCTCTATGATCCAATAAAACTGTGTGTGTGTATTTTTCTTTTTTGCTGAGGAAGATTCACCCTGAGCTGACATTCGTGCCAATCTTCCTCTGTTTTGTATGTGGGTCGCCACCACAGTCTGGCCGCTGATGAGTGGTGTAGGTCCATGACTGGCAATCAAACCTGGGTCGCTGAAGCAGCATGCCAAACTTAACCACTAGGCGTGGGGCTAGCCCCATATGTATGTGTATTTTTAAAACCACTGTCTCTGCTTGCTTCAAGGTTTGTTCAAATGCAGTCTTCTCTGTAAAGTTGTCTTCAGTTATTTCCCATTCCCAAGCTGGAAGCCATTTCCCTTTCTTAAGAACTCCCATAGTGTTTTATTTGTGGCTTTCTCTTTGGCATTTATCATTATCATTTTTGTATTATAATTAGTAATTCTCCATATTTACTTCTATATTTCATGGCAAAATTCTTGTCCAAATTATCTTCCTCTCTTCTTAATATAATTCCCTCTTCTAGAAGGACCTCCATTAACGTGGGCGAAGGGATGACTGGATGGGTGGATGGATGCGTTAACTATGACACTGTTAATTGTGTCCCCAGATCCTTCTCAATTCCTTACTGCTGTCCTGTCCTGAGTTCTCAGGAAGACAAGACACAGACCACTCCAAGAAAATGAGGCCTATTTATTCTTAGCTGGAGCTTTTGCCTAAATCCTTCTTAGGGTTTCTACTCTATTGAGCTAAGACAGACAAAGTCAAAACCGCTAGAATTCTCTTTACCTTTCTTCCCATATGTTGAAGAAGGAACAGGCTGAAAGCAGTCTCTTTCCATGCTCTCTTTCTTATTCTGGCCCCTCACGCAGAACTCTCTCCCCAAAGCATTAAGTACCTTTAATCTCCATCTTAGAGAGCCTCAGCCAGAGCAAAGGAAACAGCAGTCATCTGGATAAAGGAACTATCTCTTGTTGTTTATAACAAAGGCTCCAACTTTGGTGAGACATTTCTTCACTCCTCTGGGCATGTGTGTGTATTTGTGTGTGAGTGTGTGTGTGTTTGCATGTGTTATGACATAGAGAGTGATACAATGTATTTCTAGAGCTCTTTAGTACGTTATTTATGGTTTACAAAGAACATTAATATACGTCTTTTTTATACATATACATACATGTATAAGTCACAAGAACTCCTTTGGATAGTTTCCTGAGCTGCCCATTGCCCAATTTCATTCTTAGCACAAAGCAACCTTCCATGTAAAAGATGTCATCTGTTCCATTATACAGTGGACATGTGGGAATGTTGTGATGCCTGAAGCTTTTTAACTGAAGGAGAGTTTGGGCCAAATCCATTCCTGGGGCATTCATATGTAGATCCTATATATGTGGCTCATACTGAGTAACCTGTTTACAATTTCTTTGTGAGAAGCATATGGCAGCCAGTTGTCTTTTGCATTTTTCAGTTGGAAAGACACATGGCAACTGGCTCTCTGGATTTCCAGATGTGGGTTAGCTGAGATGGTAGTGTATATCAGCGCTGTTTTCCCACTCACACTGCTGCGTGGTAGTTCTGCTCATTACCAGTGCCGTTTTTTTTTTTTTAATTTTTCTCTATTAATATAAATTACTATTACTTGTATATTATTTATTCAGAACAAAGGTCTAAAGAGGCTCCTATTTGGTACAATGCTTTCGATGTCAATTTATTAAAAGTATTAAGGGAACTTTATTTTAGAGCATTAAAAAGAGTAATTTTGCAAGGAAACCTGATAAGTGAGAAATTCATCTCTTTGCTTAAAGGATAACGAGGGTTCAATTAGCTGTAAACTTAATTATCTCAAGAAACACTAGCAGTTGCTGTTTGAGGCCTTCAATTAGCAAGTTAGCTATTCCAGAACTATTATCTAGGTAGCTGATCAATCAGAAGTTGGCTGTCTTGAAGACCAGAGGCCAGTGGTTTAGTCTTTCTACTGGCTCGTATCCAGGTGGCACTAATTCCTATTCCGTAACTCATCACACTTCTTTACCTGACTTATATGTCACTCACACTATAAAAACATCTTTAAAGATGCTGTTTTTTTTTTTTAAAATAGAAGCTTGTGAATTTATACAAGATCTAAAGCAATAGTTCAATCAGAGGAGTGGGTCAGAGCCTGCTGTGTTATTGCCCCCTTTTTGGAAAAAAGAGCAAATCTAATGGCAAAGAATGAACTGGAAGATCATGAAACTTAGATTCTTATTGGTTTGTATCTACTAATAGCCAATATAGGGGAAATTTATTTTATTACTGTCTTCCTAAATAATATTTCATCAATGAAAAGAAGAATAAACAACTAGGATGATATATAAGCATTAAACTTTGTCCCAAAGATAATCAACTTTGTTTCTTTTTTTTTCCATGAGGAAGATTTGCCCTGAGCTAACATCCGTTGCCAATCTTCCTCTTTTTTTGCTTGAGGAAGATTAGCTCTGAGCTAACATCTGTGCCAATCTTCCTCTACTCTTTATGTGGGAGGCCTCCACAGCATGGCTGATGAGTGGAATACGTCTGCACCGGGATCTGAACCTGTGAACCCCAGGCCGTGGAAATGGGGCCCGTGGAACTTTAACCGCTCCGCCACAGGGCCGGCCCCTTAACTTGGTTTCTTTATCTTGAATAAAGCAAATGTCAGAATAGTATTTTGGGCTACTTCAGAATAAAAAAAGGGTCATCAATGTTAAAGCAATTAAACTGAAGGTGTTCATTAACACATTTGTGTTAAACACAGAAGGTTACTGCTCTCTAAGTGCTGTTTGCCTAAAATGAATAATGGATGCAAACAAGCTATGGAGCTGAAACAGCAGCAGACAAGTTGAAGAGAGTTTTATATTTTGTTTAAGAATAGAAATGAATCTGATTTATAGACATGGAATGAAACGTAAGAATAGGGAGTGGAGAAAACCATCACCTCACTAGTTGGATAAACAAAGCTGGACTTTTATCACTGACTCTGGGAAAAATATTTTCAAGGCCCTCTTATTGCACACTCTAATTTTATTTTGTGTAAAGATATATATATATATATGTATACAATTGTATATATTATACATATATAATACAATTTCTATATATGTTTATATATAAATTGTATATAAATATACATTTGAACTAGACTATTGAACTAGACTGTGTTGCACAGATTCCCTGCTTTTACTTATGTTTATATATAAAAATATATGTTCTGCTGAAACGGTAGATGTTTCCTTGGTGAAAATCTTACTCTTCAGTCTTTACTCACTTGGTACTTTTTCTTCCCTCTGGCATTTGCCACTTGGAGTGGAATAGAGCCTGGCTTAATATAGAGGAAGGGAACACCAGATTTTATCTCATTTTATTTTTTCAGAGGCTACAAAAAGGTTAGTGAAAGACAGTAACCTGAAGTGTGGTGTCAGAATTCATTAATTCATCTGGGGTGAACCTGCTCTTGGATAATGACCCATGTTGGCTGTACCTGGAAACAAAGTGATCATTCTGCAGAACACTGGGAAATGATCCACTGGCCTGGCAGACTTCCAGAACAACCCTTCCAGCCAAAGCTTGGTTCTCCTTATCACTCGGGTGATATGGAGCACCCGGATTCCAGGGTGCAAAGAAGGTGATGGATGACTGGGCATTTGCTACCTGAGAAAAGGAATGGAGGAAACCACTGTCTGGGTAGCCCTTACCCCTAAAAAGGAAGACTGTGTCTGCTAATGAAGACTGGTCTAGTCTGTACTTTATTATGAAGAAGCCCCTTTCTGGAACATTTACTTAGAAGCTCAGTACAGTAGGCCTGAGCTATTTCTAGGTGACAAAAATGAAATTTATCCCATCTTCAGGGTAATTATTTTGTTCACTCACCTCCTGCCCTGGCATGTCATTTGACTGTTTTGGGGCCAGAGTTGTCTTCTTTCTTTATGGTGGAGAGCCTGGGCTGTAATGGACAGTTGGCCTTCTTGGCTCATGTCCTTTCACTTTCCCCTTGTTCGCTCTGCTCTGGCCACTTGGGCATTCTTTCTATGGTTTGAACAAAGCTGGTTTCCACCTTGAGTCATTGGTACTTGCTGTTTTTTCTTTCTGGAACACTCTACCCTAGATCTATAGAAGGCTGCTGTTCCTCGGCATTCTTGCCTCTGCTCACACGTTACCTTCACATGTCACCTACTTTGAATTAGCCTTCTCCCTATCTTCTATCAGTCACTTTTTATCATATCCCCCTTTTTGTTTTATCACTTTCTAAAATTAACTTTCTTACCTCTTTGACTCCATGTTTGTTGGCTGTCTTTACTGATGTGGGATGCCCACCATGCACAGCTCTATGTTCACAGTGCTCAGGACGGTGAATGGCATTCGGTAGTGCTCAATAAATATCAATGACCAAACTGGATTTTACTTTTTTCTTCCAGTTTTATCAAGATATAATTGACATAAACATTGTGTAAGACTAAACTGGATTTTAGATTCATCTCCAGTTTTTAGAGTTCATCTCTGTCTGAGAAAACTTGCTTTCTTATAGCTAGAGGCTGGCTGTTAAGCATTCCAGATTAAAATATTGGTGGTGGAACAAATAAAGCAATATTTTGGCTCATTTTTCTGTAATGTTGAGAATGGTTGCTAACAAGGAAAGGAAAGGGGTAAAAGAAAGAAAAATGTATATAAGTTGAGGTGTTAGGGATTTTGTTGGCTTCACCTTCCTGGCTGCTTTAGGACAGATGTTTGTTGGAATAGAAATTGCCTTATTTATTCCCAAGCTGCTTGGTCTTTTCTTTTATCATGAGTGGGCCTTTGTGTTGGGAAGGAACTGTAAGACTTCCTGCTTACTCCCGCATAGACATCTGTTAGTCAAACAAACATGTCTCCATGGACCGCAAATGACTACTTTCTTCTCGTGTGAATGGAAACACGCTGACTATAAGAAGGTCAAGGAGAAAACAAAATTTCTATTCAATATCCTTATACAAAAAACATAAGACCTGGGCTTATAATGTGCAAACAGCTATTAATCTGAAAAAGAATTATTAACATGTATTAACTTTAATAAAAATGAAAACTAAGTCATTTCTATTGATATAAACCATTTGTTTTTCAACTGGGCTATTCATAAACTTCAATTATAAAATTAATGACAGATGCACAAGAAGTAATATATCTGGCTTCCACATGCATGCACTGGTGTTAGCCCTTTTAAATGCCCATTTTAAAACTTTTCCTTTTTTATAGGACTGAAGTAATTTAGAAATGGTAAGCTTATTCTTTTTACCTGTGCTATTTTATAATAATTTAGACTACTCATTTAATGTGAACTACTTGTCCTTTGCTTTTTCACTTTTTCATCTTATGCCTGTCTTTAAATATTTCGCTCTCCTGGTGACACGAGGGCTGGGGTCATGAAGCAGCCTTTGTGAAAAATGAGGAGGGGCTTCTCCTCCCCGAGGATCATGTTTCTATAAACAATGAAATTTCCTGAAGATCTGCATAGTGAAATAAGAACAATTCTCACACTTAGTTCTTTAGACGTTTTTTGTTGGAAAAAACTTAAAATTACCTTAAAATAATATGAAACATTTTCAAATATCTCTTCATTCATCAAGTTAAGTAGGACTTCTGGTTTGGAAAGAAACAGCATTGAGTGGGAGTCCACCTAAGGGAAGATAATTTGAAGATATCTCGGAGGCAGCAGGAGTCGCGCCTTCTTTCAGGTAGTCTACACCAAAGGATGGCACCACAGTGTGTCCAGAGAGAACTACCTGACACTCACATGAGCGGTGCAATAAGGAAGATTTGTGCCTCCATCTTATGACCCTTTGGGGATGTATGAATGAAAAGAAAATTGTTTAGAAATTTAGATTATCCAGGATAAGGATTTATCACCTGGGGTCTAGGAAACCTGAAAATCCATGGGTGAGGCGCTGTAGTCTCTGAACTCTCTCAAGTTATGTGCCAAATTTGGTGCCCACGTATGCATGTTCATTTTCCATTGTTGGTGAGAGGAGTGCTCAGTAGCTTTTGCTTGGTTCTCAAAAGGGTTGTGACCCAAAAAAGGTGAAGAATCATGGCAACAGAGCTGGACCAGCATTTCCCAAACTCTGTTTCATCGGACTTAATGGACTACACGATGTCATTGAATCCTCATGTGGTCAGATAAGCTTGGGAAACATTGTTTAATGTATCTCACCTATTGAAGATTCGTGAAACACTAACTTCTTAAAGGCTCTAAGATAACCTGCAGTAAAGAAGCCTATTTTGCATCATTTGAACTATCATTATATTTGACAATGAAGCCCAGTTTTTGTAAAATACCTATGAACATCTCATGAGTATAGAGTTCAATGCAATGAAGTTTGAGAAATGTTGAACTAGAATTACTGCCTGGATTCCCTGCCTCTCAGTGTTGAGAGCTGTTCTTCAGGGCCTGTTGTTGAAAAATTCTTTCTTGTGTATTCCAAGATGGGACTTGACTGATTAGAAAAATCATCCAATTTGAGAGTTGGAAGGCCACCTACTTGCAGGTTTACATGTGAATATAGGTCACCTAATTAAAGCTCCATTGAATACATAAATTATCTCTATGAACATCACATAAAATGGTGTTTCCATAATTTTACAGTCCCTTCCTTAATAGGGAATTCACTAACTCTAAGGCCATCCACCATTTCCAGGCTGTTCCATTCCTGGTCTGGTTCCTTCTCCTAGCGATGTGTCTGTCTTCAAAATGATAACCCATCTGGTGTTTGAAGAGAGGTGGCAGCCAGCAGATTTTCTTGAAATCTTTGCTTCTCTACAAGAGCAGCTGCAGTTCCTTCCATTGTTCCTCATGGTTTGGAGCCCCTGACACCCCAGCACCAATGTTTGTTTTCTCCTTCACTGAGCCTCACACAAAGCATTCTGCCCACCCAGACTGCTTTGCCAAGGTTATTGGAACATTTCACTGAAAGAGTGCACCCTCTTCAGTCCCCTTAGCAGGAAAATTCACACATGTGTGTTTCCATCTGGTCTCTGTTGCCACAGCCACGTGTTCTCTGAGAATGAGTCCACCCACCCACCACTGGGTGTGTAGAGCCACTTTTGCATTACTTAACTCTGCGTGAGCCATAGTTGATGGACTGAGGATGGAGATCTGACCCCAGCTTGGCCAATAGAATTATCTGTCCTGATGATTGGAATTGGGCTATGTTGATCCTACGTATTCTCTCCCGGCACTAGGAGATTATATGGTCAGGAGCTGTCCAGGCAACCAGGTGCATGGAGAAGCTGAGAAACAACTGAAGAGAGAGAAAGATGAGTCAGATGGGCAGGGAGAAGCAAAATTGTGTGTGTGTTTGTGTTTGTGTGTGTGTGTGTGTGTGACAGAGAGAGAGAGAGAGAGAGAGAAGAGGGAGAGAGAGAATAGCTATTTCCCATTCTTTCTTTTTCGTGAGGTTCTGTCAGACCTCTTGTCTTCACATTCATTGAAATCCTCCTAATTCTTTATAATAAATTCTCCTTTTCGCTTGAGGAAAAAAGTAGGTTTCTATTGCTTATGTGCAGAAGATCCTTGACAAAAGACAGCCCAAGATCTTGGAAGAAAACTAACAGCCTCCTGGGAGGAATTGGATTATTGCAAAGTTCTCCTTCCGTCCAGCACCTCACCCCACCTTCACTCAGTTTATTAATTTGTCCTACTTCCATGCCTCTGCTTAGGCTATGCTCTCTCCTACAATGCTATCCCGTATCCTTTCAGTCTATTGAAATCGTACCACTCCTTTAAGGATGCAATTACTCCTCTTCTCTGAAGCTTTCCCTGGCCACTCAATAAATGCTTTTTTAGCTAAATAAGAAGGGGAATTGGTAACTCAATGGCAACGAGTAAACAGAGGATTATTTCACAAATTATGCTGAAGCTATCATTCTCCATCTTCACTCAACCCAGTGAGCCAGGACGTGCATCAAGAGCAGTTTTGGGACATTGAAAGAATTTCTCAACCTTTGTGGGATTCGCTTCCAGAGCAGGTTTTCAAGAGATTGTGGAATTTCTTGCAGAGATTTAAAATAGCAAACATCTTTCTTGGATCCTTCTAAAGAAGTGACTTCTTAGTGCCCTTTCGCACTTGGTGCATAGAAGACATTTAAGAAACATTTGTCGAATAAGGAAGGGGTTGAATGAATACAGCTTCCAGCCCTGAAGTTCAACCACTAGACAAGCAAAAGGTTGGCAATTTGTTTTGAAGAAATGCTTTATTTGGTGGTTGGAAAAGAAACCAAATATAATCTGACGCATACAGAAATACACAGAATTCTTTAATTTCCAGAGTTAGGCAACTATAGCAGTTTTAGAGTTGATATAGGGACAAGCAGGCCTGATGCTTAAATACATGAGCCACTAAAAACAGCCACCACATTCCTGAATTGCTGTGCTCCTCGGCTAGGGCCAGCATTCCAAAATCCCCAGAACACCTCTCCACCATTGGCCAGGGAGCCAGAGCCTCTGCTATCCATGGTGGTATCTTGTTGTACTGAATATTTGAAAGGGGGAACGACTATCTATTTATCTTTCTAGCTCATTTGGGGCCATTGGCACAGTGCAGAGAGCAGGCGGCCCACCTGAGGATAGCAAGAATCCAGCCCTGTCGCCAAATCTCTTAAAAGAGTAATGCAGAAAGAAAGGGAAGCTCACTTCCATTCATCAGTTAAGAGATGTTTCATGGGTAGAAAGTGAGAGGAAAATGCCAATAACAACGAAACTCCCCTTGGATTGTGAAGTGATGCAGACCCCAGAGTGGTGGGAAGAATGCCAGTCCAAAACTCCAGACTCCGAAGATTCGCTCCAGGGGGCAGGAGAGGACCCGCATTGGCCGGACAATGTGTTCGAGTCACCAGCTGGAAGCAGGATGCCAAAGGGCACTGGGGTTCGCCTCACCCCACTTGCATTTCTTTGAGAGCTGTGCTTTAACTGAATTCTTAGTGGCCGAACATCCTGTCTTGAGAGGAACAACAGATTCAGACAGTTAGGCCAGCGGACTCAGTCGATTTTTATGAGAAGAAGAGATTTTCTTCCATCTCAGTTGCTGTTTATGCTTAGTGGTTTGAACTAAGTTAAATGCTGGCCAAATGATCAGGATATACAGTTGAATGATTTGTATATGACCTGGGCCAGGAGAAGATCACAAAGCTATTTCTAATCTTTCCCAACAAAATAAACTCGATTCCTTTGATTTCCCTCCCTCCAAGCTACTCTGGTCTGAGCAATGATGCCAACATCCTAAGTGGCGTTAGGGAGTCAGGACGATTAAAAGCCTTCCCTGTGCAATTCCTGCAGACTCAGTTCAGATCCTGTGGGTCCTCCCAGCCTCCTTCTGTACGAATCCACTCTCCAGCCTCTCTTCCTCCATGTGCTCTGTGGTCTCTCCCATTGTCATCTTAAGGACTTTTTGTTCTGTTTCCTATTTGGACAAAATCTGAATTTCCATTGATGCTGATGAGAAACGTTGGCTTTAATGGTATGGAAGCATGATCCTTATGCTTCTCTGGTTAGGGTTTTATTTCATTCTGTCAACTGAAGTACGTTCGAAGTACAGTCTAGCTTCTCAGTTAAGACAAGTGCATGAAATCAATCAAATACCAAAGAGGAGGTCGATGCCCAGACACAGCATGAGTGCTCCTGACGATTGAAAAGAGAAAAAACCCATTCAGAGGGATGATGTATCAAGGAAACATAATGGGGAGTGAAGCGAGGTGGGTGGTGAGGGAGGATTGAATTTTTTTTTCACACCTCCCCCTTGCTGACTTTATTTTTTAACCAAGCTGGATGAGTTGGGATCTCCTAGCTATGCCCAACCCTTTCCTGCATTTATGGTTCGCAAGAAAACTGCAAATCTCCTGTTATTAAAATTCTATCTATCCTTCAATGTCCTTTTTTTTTTTTGCCATTTTTAAAATTTATTTATTTTATTGCAGTAACATTGGATTATAACATTATATAGCTTTCAGATGTAGATCATAATGTATTTTGAATTCTGTGTAGATTACATCATGTTCACCACCCAAAAACTGATTATAGTGCATCCCCTCACATGTGAGCCTAATCACCGTTTTTGCCCTCCCCCCTTCCCCCTTCCCCTTTGGTAACCACCAATCCATTCTCCGTTGCCATGTGTTTGTTTGTTGTTTTTATCTTCTACTTATGAGTGAGATCATACGGTATTTGACTTTCCCCCTCTGACTTATTTCGCTTAGCATAATACCCTCAAGATCCATCCATATTGTCACAAATGGCTGGATTTCGTCATTTCTTATGGCTGAGTAGTATTCCATCGTGTATAAATACCACATCTTCTTTATCCATTCGTCCCTTGATGGGAAGGTAGGTTGCCTCCTAGTCTTGGCTATTGTGTATAATGCTGCTGTGAACATAGGGATGCATGTATCTTTATGTGTTTGTGTTTTCAAGTTCTTTGGATAAACACCCAGCAGTGGGATAGCTGGATCGTATGGCAGATCTATTCTTAATTTTCTGAGGATACTCCACACTGCTTTCCATAGTGGCTGCACCAGTTTGCACTCCCACCAGCAGTGTACGAGGGTTCCTCTCTCTCCACAAGGGAGAATTGAATTTAAAAGATGATGTCGTTTACACTAAAGAGGATGTGAATGATAAAGTTATTTTATTTTCTGTTTTTGTTTTCTTTCTTTTGTGTTTGAAGACCCAGGATTCCTTCCTATGGATCATCTCTCTAGTGTTGTGAAAACCTCGTGTATAAAGCTGCAAATAACGCCCTCAGTATGGAGAGCCAAAATTGAGAATATCTAAGCATGAGAGTTGTAGGTAACTTTCAGAGTAGCCTGATTGCTGGCTGGCTGTTTCTTTAAAAAGGAAACTATTCTGTGGTTATTTTCATGGAGGAAAAACTGAAAAAAAAAAGTTATGCTTACAATCCACAGAATTCAAAGTCCTATGAAGGCAGAGAGAATGTCTGTTTTGTTTGGAAGTATATCGTTAGGGCCTAGTACAATGCCTGGTCCATAGCTTATCCTCAATATATATTTATTAAAAATAATGTCTGAATCAACAAGTTTCATAAAGCTATAAGTGCTTTTGGATTAAAGACACCACAACAGCATTTTTATTGCTAGTTACTAATAGATATTTGATAAATTTAGTCCTATATAGTGAATATAAGTGATATCCACATTGGTTTTCACATGTATTCCTGAGAATTCATTACAAGGTTACCAGGAAAACCTCACCAACAGCTGCTTTTGTCATTTCAAAAGATTCTCTTTATTGCAAAATGGATGTAATAGTATTTCTTTGAAATGAGAATTTAATCTACTTCTACCTATGATAGTTTTTAAGGATCAATCTACAAAATCTGGCTATATGAAATACAGTTTGGATATTGATCAAAAAGTGCAGGGTAACCACTGATAGTATTTGCCTCCAGATTTATATAATAACCATCTTGGAGTCCATGTTGAGAACCAAGTTTGAGAACTCAAGCATGCCTTTTTATTTCTAATGGATCAAAGCCCCATTGTGCAAAATGCAAACCTTGTCTTTCTAGCAAGGTTTTACAAGTAGATCTTGATTTTGAATAATTCTTTGCAAACATTTCTGGGAGGTAGATATTTCTTATATATTTACTGAATGACTGAGTGAATAAATGAATATAAAACAAGTCAACAAATCAGAGAATGTGCTGATTGGCTCCTCAATGCTATCAGAAGGCAAGGAGTTTTTAAACCAAATGCATATATTTAATATAATTGGCAAGGAAAAAAACCTCTGCTTCCTTCAAGTCTCAGTAACTTCTAAAGTTGAGGCTAGTCATTTCTGTTAATTATCAGTAGCAGTAAGTAACAAGAAGTAATAATATTAAGCACCAAAGACAACCTGGATATGTTTAGCAAAGTAATTCCTAAAAGGAAAGCTGAATGAAAAATTAAAGCGCCACATTAAGCCTCAAATGAAATCCATAAGCCTTGGCCAATACTTTGGCTCACTTTTACTCATAACTCTTGCTAATGTCATTGCAATTGTAAGTGTGGGCCCACTTGCCGGGGGCAGGGATTTGCAAAAGGGGCTGACCTTCAGGAGTACAACACGCTAATAAGAGAACCTCTCACAGTTGTCTGGATATAGAGCCGCAGTGCAAAAATGTTATATAAGGACAGATTTTTCTTTCAAAAGAAAGACAAACCAGCTTAAAACCATACCCAGTCACAGAGAAGAATAACACCACATGCTGATGGTCCTATGCAAATTCTTAACAGTACCCCTGGGATTGCCCAGCATTCCACCTTAGGTTCGAATTCAGGTTCAGGTTCACGTTCAGGTTCAGGTGGAAGAAGCGGTATTCAGCAATGATTAGTGATCAGACAAACTAGGCATGAACTATCATTCACTTTGTACATTCCTAGAAGAGATGTAGCTACATGCACTGTAGGCAAAAGAAAGTGAATGTAGCGCCATTAAGCTCTCAAGTTAGGTTTTTGTAATTCATTTCCATCACTGAAAATTTCTGAGATATTTACTTTAAAAATATTCAAAATTAGGTTTCTTTTGAGCAAAGGTCAGAAATCAGTCATGCTAGATTTTTTTTTTTTTAATAAAGTGGGTTGGTGATGTGGAGTGTTGCTTTCTTGATGCTTACGTTTTTAAACATCTTTTTCTACCTTTTTCTGATTCCAAGTTGGACTTGTATTGGGAAATGGGTCATATATGGGGTTCCTGATTTTCTGGGATTCCTTGACCATAGAAATAGCCACAAAAGCGTACTCTACAGGGCTGGAATCCATGGCCATGGCCTTTCCCCACAAAGCTACCCACCTCCCCAAATAGAGGAAGCTAGTGTTTATTTAGAAATGGCAGTCAAATTGACGTGCATTTTGACCAAGGCATGGAATTTGATACCTAGAATTCTTTATTTTTCCCACGAATGGGGTTTGTATGAAGCCTTTACCCTACCCTCTCCTGTCTCTCCAGTACTACTTCCGCCTAGACCAGCTCTGAACACTTTCCTTAGTCAAAGATTAATAATCAAACTCAGAGCCAGTTTCCTTTGAGCGCATAGGCATGGCAAGAATGGCTTTCCCAAGCAATGGTTTGGGAAAACAAATGCTTGTAATAGTCAAGTTGTTTCTATATTTTTTTTATTTTTCCTTCTTCTCTCCAAAGCCCGCCAGTACATAATTGTATATTTTAGTTGTGGGTCCTTCTAGTTGTGGCATATGGGATGCCACCTCAGTGTGACTTGATGAATGGTGCCATGTCTGCGCCCAGGATCCGAACCGGCGAAACCCTGGGCCGCCGAAGCAGAGCACGTGAACTTGACCACTCGACCACGGAGCCGGCCCTGTTTCTGTTTTTCATAATGTATTTGTTTCTCCTACCACCCTAGTCCAGACTTACTAACCCCCACATTTCTACTTTCTTGGAATGGACAATCATAAATTTCCAGAGAGGCAAGTGTCCACGGGTCTGAAGCACAGTGATGTTGTTTGTTCAAGATATTTGGAGACGATACTGAATGCAGAACAAGACACGGTTTATGGCCTTCATTTGACATTGATTTGTGCTACAAAGCTCAGAGTATCATTTCCTCCAGAAGGTTTTGCATTTTTAATGAGACAAAATATTTTCAACAAGAGAGTTCTTGAAGAACTTTACAACGTCTAATTTCTGAAAACCAAAACCCTTCAAAATAAAGCAACTTAAAAAATTTCTTGTTGTTTTAAATTGTTGCTTTTAATTGGAGCCTTCAAAGTGATCTTTCCAAAGAATGTTCCTTTACAAACAGTCACTGGTGTTGTACCCTGGGGGGACACAAACCAACTTGAAGCACTGGCCACGTTGTTACAAATATATACTCTACAAGAAACTGGTGGCAAGAAACAAGATTATTGACCAGCCTGTACCCTGCAATGGGCCTGGACCAGAACTCTTCCTATGGCCTTGGAGCCTCAAAATGGATGGCAAGAAGATGAATAATCCAGATCGTCAATTATGATAGCTTTCTCCAAGGAAGAACTTTACTCAGGTGTGAGCAGACCAGTAGACTCATCATGTCCAATAGAGAGGTGGTGTAATGTTTTGGGAAATCCATTGCAAATGAATTAGAATGAAAAATAAATTAAAAAGCAAGTCAGTTTCTCAGATAAGAGTGGAAATGCCTGTTACCCGCTGGAATAGAAACGTGAAACAAACGGGAAAACCAGAGGGGCCTAACAACCCCCAGGAGGTCACATGTCCTCCACAGTGCGTCCTTCCCTCACTCAGATCCTTCCTTTGTTAGGAAAAACAAAACAAGGATAAGAACAAAACTGTTAGGTAGGCCCAGCACAAAGGTTAGTCAACTTTGAAAGAGAAAGTATTATTATGGGTCATGCTAGGCCCTATCTGTCACTAGCTTGTCTGCAGGCCCCATAAACCACAGACTCCTGGCCATACCCTCTGAGTTTCTCATTCAGTAGGTTTACGGTGGGTGGGGGAGTACCAGAGTTAGCAATTCTGACAAATTGCCAGGTGATATGTTGCTTCTTGTGTGGGACTACACTTTTGAGAAGCCTTGTTCTGGCATAAATCATTAGCTTTGAGATCCAAAGAAATGGAAGTATGTGAGTTTAAGGTAATCTTGTGATAGTTTGGGTTTATTCTCCTGTAGGTGTCTGCCCATACAAACTATAATAGAGAGGCATCTACCTGGACAATTCAGGCCCATGAACTCCATTAAAATATTTCACTCCATTAAAATATTTTCTCTACAATATTCAAAGTTTTTTTCCCAGAGGAGTTGAAGGGGACTATTTCTCAATTAC
The DNA here is from genome assembly GCF_041296235.1 of Equus asinus. NCBI lineage: Eukaryota > Metazoa > Chordata > Mammalia > Perissodactyla > Equidae > Equus > Equus asinus. Next base: position 65,310,158 of record NC_091796.1, on the reverse strand, counting down.
CTTGTGACATGTTTCCTTGCCCTTTTTTGTTTTGCATAGGGAGAGCAAGGTGCTGTTTGCCCTAAGAAGCATCTATTGACCTGCTCTCTAATAATGGCTTTACTTTGCTTTCCTGTTTGTACAAGTTCTGGAAAAAACCATGTCAGGAAATGGAGAGTATGAGTGGTCACGGGGTCTTCTAGATAAACTAGCTGGAAAATACGTCCTTTTCATATCTCTTATGTCAGTGGGAAAAGTCACAGGCAGTCTGATGAGTTTATGATATATTGTTCCATCAAATCTGGATGAACTGAAGACGTGCTTCCTATTTGTCATCAGGCCAGGTTCTAACTAGGAAGACGCTGGAAGAGGTCATGGAAGAGCTCAGAATCTCTAGGAGTGATGTGAGGGCAATTGATAAGTATTTTATCTCACAAAACTGCACAATGACAAGGAATCAAAATAATCTCAGTGTTAACTTAAACTAACTCTTGTTTAATGCCAGCACAAAGTGCTTAACTCCTAATCTATTGTGCCTGCATTTCCAGCTTTTGTTTTGGGAGGCCTACCTAAGTCTTTCCATCCGGACATTGCTTGTGTTTGTCTTAGTTATAGTACCAGTAAGATTATAACCAAGCGACCATGAAATTCTAGAACATACAATAATTCTTTAAAGTCTTTGATGCTCATCTGCAAATTAGAAGCCCTGTGAATGCTCTTTAGAACTCATAGCCCAACATAAAATTTGGGTCTCATGTTGTTGGCAAAGGGCAGCTTTTAGAGTCATATCTTAACATCTCCTAAAACAGACTTCCAAAGCAGGTACTTGAGACGGAGTGTCAGGCATTCAGTTTAATCACATGGAGGCCACCTTTGTTGTGGGCAAGAGACAATCCTGCCTGATTGTTATGATTCTGATGCTTTTTGAATTGAGTTTCTGACACTTGCAACTGAGTTCTGTAATCACAGGACACTTTTGGATTGCGGGGTGGAAGGGAAAGCCCTGCATCACGGAGACTTCTCCAAATAGAAATAACACTCAGAATGAAGGCTTTAGACCCAGCCAGCACTGACTCTACTTGTCCTCTCTACATCACTAGATGTGTCTAATGAACTTCACCATTCCCCACCTCACCCTCTGGGGTCTCGTCCCATGAGTGCAATTCAATAAGGAAGCATTATTCTCTTCTGCATTATTTTGCGGCTGGGAAACTCAGGTCTTAGGGCCACTTGGGGATTCACATTAAGAAGCAGAAGTTCCCCTTTGCCTCTGGGAAATCTAGGTGAGTGGACAATCAAAGGCAACCAGAAGGTACGTATGGAAGCAGTTCCAAAGGCAGACTCCTGTGAATTCAGAAAGTAGGAAGAGCTTGTCATTGGTGTGTGTCTGGTTTTCTTTCTGGTGCACTCCTCTCTCTCCAAGATGTACTCAAGGCCCTCAAGCTGTGCTCTGGCTCTCCGGGTGGGGGGGTGGGGGAGGGACTGTGGGCCTCCTTAGGGTGTGGGGAATGTCCAGGGCTCAGGATGTAGCTCTCAAGTCATGCTCTGCTTCAGATCTTCCTGTCATCTCAGCCTAAGGAGACTGTGAGGTCCAAGCTACAAACAGGTTTGCCTGTAGTGGCAAGTAAGAGCGTGCTGTAGAGGAACACATGGCAGAGAATGCAAAATTGAAATCATCCTGGAGAGCCACACGAGAAGATGTACTCTGTGAGGAGAGGGATCTTGTCTGTCTAGTTCACCCCACAATCCCCAGCACCTGGCTCAGTGTGTGTGGCACATAGTAGGTGCTCCAGAAATATTTGTGGACTAACTCAGTGAAAGAACATATAAAATAAGGATGTATGGTCCAGTATCAATGCCATTTGGCTGGTTACCTGCTCTCCTCCCTGCGGGCTCTGAGTCAGAAAAGAGCGGATCCCCTAATGCAGACTTGACTTTAGTGGCTGATGAGAACTGAAGGGCCTCACGCCAGATTGGAAGGAACTCAGGAGGCAGCAGCTGATGGGGAAGGAGTGACTTAGGGCCTAAAGAAAGGAAAACACATGTTTGTTTAATGCCTATGTTGCTAGGTTCTTTATATACATTGTCACTTTTGCTTCTTGCAATAGCCCTGAAAAGTCAGTCTTAGTCTATGGGTTTTATTGATGAGGAAACTGATATCAGATGAGCAAACTTGTAAGAGGCTGAGCTGGGATTTGTATCTAAATCTTTTGGATCCAAAGCTCATCCTGATTAGATAAATTGGTGATGGACGAAGGGTGGTCAGGGCTGCTTCCCAAAAGTTTGACTAGAACATGGCACGAATTTAACATAATGTCTCCCAAGCCCCCACTATGACTCTACAGGACATTCCCCCAAGCTATCCACAGCTCCTTGACTCAGCTTCTCTGTGACTCTTAGTTTGAAATTCTTGATGAGAATCAATTGACCCAGCTTGGAAAGAGTATAAGAACAACGAGGTTCAAATGTAGCTTCATGTGCTCATCTCCTCATTAGGGCTGAAAGTGGAACAAAATTCTTTTAGAAGAGAGTGGATATGGGAAGACAGCGATCAGCATTTCTAGGACAAACGGTCATGGCCAGCATTTACCTGCAGCCCTCTTCCTTCTTTCATTCTTCTGTGAACATCCATCCCTACTTCCCCGCCAGGATGAAATGCTCATACTCTTTTTACTTCTCACCTGTGCATAACGTATTATATTGGGGTCTGTTGTCAGTTGAGTCAGAGGTGACTGATACATGTTCAATATTACAGGTATAAACTGTGCTAACATCTGCTGCCAAAGTAAAGAAATGATGCCTTGTGGCAGTTATTGTACCAATAAAACACGATAAACTGTTTCTTCGTTCGTCCGGTTCTTGTGAGAAACAAAGGCCACTGGCTTCTGAATGAGGAAGCCTAAGCTCTGGAATCAGCCTTCGCTTTAAGTCTGGCTGTGCAGGATCAGTCATTGCAAGGAAAAGGGTAAAGGTAAACGAGCTGTGGGGTAGCCCCACTTGGATTTCCCTTCAAGGAAGATCTGCCGTGAGGAGCATAGCGAGCTGATAGCCTCCAGCTGCCACCCTGTGCGCTCCCTCACCCCAAGTCCGTGATGTCGTGAAGCTGCCCCCAGTCAACGGCCAGGCATGCTAGGGGTGTTAGAACTGGGCTCTTCCTACCAGGATGGGGCTCTCCCAATGAGCAGTCTTTGCTCTGGGGCTCCTCACCAGCTTGGCCTGGCTGAGATATCGCAGAGCTGCATTGCAGCCTGAGGCTTTTCCTGCCCAATCCTCTTTCATTGCTCCTTTCCTTTCATAGCGTCCCACCTACTCCATGGTCTGAAGGAGTCCTGACTGCCTCTTCGCATTCTCTCCTTTATCTTTCACAGGCATTTCTCTCAATAAGTCTCCTGCACGTCTAATTCTGTCTTGATGTCTGCTTCTTAGAGGACCTGAGTTGACAGAGGATATTAGGATTCAGGGGAATTTCCTGGTACCCTATTATAGGAAGTATATCTGGGACTCCTGGGCAAAGAAACTTTTCTTCGAACAGCAATAGAGATGGCTTCTCAGATTCATTCTAGGCCCTGAACTTGAATTGGCATTAGTACAGGCTAAGTGGCCCTAATTTGTAGAGGTTAGCATGACTCCAGCCTATACGGTAGAGTTTTAGAATGCCTGCCTAGTTGAACAATTATGCGACTGACTAATTACATTTACAACTAAATAATTACGTTATAGATGAAAGAGTTAATGTAACGTCCAACGGTGCCTAATGTAAAATGAAATAATTAAGCTGTTGAGAGAACAAGGCACTTTTAAAAGTTAGTTCTCCATAGACTTGACTTAATAAATTCCACCAGTCTCAAATGAATGAAAAGCCCTTTCTAGTCGTTTCTGACCAATCTCATCTGTTGTGAGAGAAAAGAGTCCTTGGGATGTTCAGGCCCAATGCAAAACTTTGCAAAGGGAGCTCCAGACGAACAGCTTGCCGGACCTTCTCCCATGAAGCTTGACGTTTCTTCTATTTCCTGCCCACTCATAGTTAAGACAGAGGTAGGAGGAAAGTCAGCGTGCTGTCAGACGGTGGATTTTTGTGTAGGATGATCTGGTGTAGTGATTTCATTAGGGACACCCAACTGCCAGAATTTGAGGGTCTTTTCTCCTGGGATGGTGTCTTAGTCCGTTCACAGCAGTGCAGGCTCTTTCCAGCATGCACCTCAAAACTCTTCCAGCCTCTGCCCATGACCCGGTTCCAAAGCCGCCTCACATTTTCAGGTATCTATTATAGCAGTACCCCTCTTCTCAGTACCAATTTCTGTCTCAGTCTGTTTGGGTTGCTACAGCAAAAATAGCAGAGACCGGGTGGCTTGTAAACAACAAAATTTATTTCTCACAGTTCTGGAGTCTGGGAAATCCAAGATCAAGGCCCTGGCAGACTGTGTTTAGTGAGGGCCCACTTCCTGGTTCTTAGATGGCTGTCTTTTCACTGTGTTCCCACATGGCAGAAGGGGCGAGGGAGCTCTCTGGTGTCTCTTTTATAAGAGAACTAATCCCATTCATGAGGGCTCTGCCCTCATGACCTAATCATCTCCCAAATACCCCACCTACAAATACCATATCACTAGGTTTAGGATTTCAGCATATGAATTATGGAGGGCCACAAATATTCAGTCTATCCCAGATGGTCCATTTTCCCAAAGATGAATCTCAGGTCTTTTTACCGGGGTATATAAGCCTGGCTTCCAGGGCTCTGAGAGTCATGTGGGGAGAGGGTGTATGTTTGAGTAGTGGAGGTGGGGGAAATTTTCATCATTCAGTAGTTAGACTTTCACTTAATCCCGCAACCCCCTCCCAGCCCCCCCGCCGCCCCTACTTCAATATGGTGCACCCTCTCAGCTTTGCCTGGCATTCCTGAATCTGCGTCTCTCTGGTTCATTTTGTCTACAGTGTAGAGAAAGTTGTCTGTTCTAGTTTTCTGCTCAGATGGGGAAGAGACTGCTGTCTGCAGCAAAGAACGGGAAAAGGGGATCTGTGAGTCTAATTTTTTATAGAAACTTTCAATGAATTCTCTTTTCAAGTCCACCTTCCACCTCTAATTTCAGAGACACAGGGATCTCCCGTTCCTTCTAAAATTATTTTGCAGTTATCTCCCCTCCCATTCTCCCATTCTCTTCACCTGGACTTATGCCTCTTCCCTCCACCTCCCACCTTATTTTGATGAGGTTCGAGCTGGAACAGGAGGTAAACGCATGCGTTCAATCGTTCATGTTTGGCTGGAAGGCCCCTCCCAGGAGCTCTGGAGGGTCTACTTGACAGGAGTTATCCCTTTGGGAGGTGGGTTACAGAGAGGAGTAAGCTTTTAAACTTTAAACTATGTTAGGCTTGGGAGAGCACAGCAACTTCATGATTTGACCCTGAAGAGAGTAAAGAACCTGTAGGATCTGCTGAGTATGAGTAGAATTAGCTCCAGGAGGCTCAGACTTCAAAGCATTTAACTTTATGTATTGTCAGTGAATTAATTTTTTGAGTTGCCTAGGATGAGACTACAGCTAGAACATATTGTGGTAAGATGATCAAGAAGACATCACGAAATGCCAGCTAGGGTTTTTTTTGGTATACAAACTCTCCTGAAAATTCAGTTGTCCTTTAAGAATTAGTAACGTAGTGATCTGGTTGAGTTGGGAGATTGGTTACATATAGGGGATTAATCTAATGAGTCAAAAATATTGAGAATTGTGAAAGGAGTTACAAATATAGAGGACAGATAAGCTGGATTGAATCCTGTGATGTTGGACTGCAATTGTAGGTACGTGTGTGATTTCATCATTATATATAGAGAGTCCTAAATATAGATGCAAATCTGTGAGTACAAGGGAACATTTCAATAATAAAAATAGAGAACTACATTTCGATGTAATTCTGTGGGGTAAGCATGTGTGTATACCTATGCACATATTCCCTGGCTCGGCCTACTGGGAGGGCCTGGGAGCAGCAGCACCCCAACAAGAAGGCCTACATCTTGGGCCCAGATCCTGGCTTTTAAATACCGTTCTCCATTAAAAGTAACTAAGTTTCTTTGAGTAAATGGTTGATTACTGATCTGGGAAGAGGAACCTGGAATATTTTTTGACATCAGAAAGTAAAGAATGAGCAAGAAATGCTGGGACATTTAGAAAGGACATGGAAGCCAGCTTGAATGGGCTCCCTCTTGCCAACTTTGGGACAAGTTGAGCATCAAAATAAATAATAATGGATTATAACCCTTTAAATAAAACAGGAATCCACAAGTCCATACTGATGAATAATGAATATGTAAATAGGGAGAAGAGAAAAATCTTCCAGTAGAACAGCAACTAATAAATGTAGAAGGAATGACAGAATTAGGAAAACACCATTTGGCAACTGTTGTAGTAATAATCAAGTCAGGCAAGAAACAAGAGAGGTTGCTAGAGCTAGTGGATAACAATTTGATGAGAGAAAAGATATTTACTTAGTGTCAAAGTAACTCCCCACAAAATAATTTTAACTTTACAGTGGAGAATCCTGGCAAGGACTACCTTAATCCAGTAACCCAAGTTAATAACACCAGCAACGAGACAATTTAAATTATGTACCACCCAATAGGATGCAATAAGATAAACATTTTTGTGATATATTCCTGCCCAAAATCATAACCTGAATTTAATCATGAAGAAACATGGAGAAAACCCATACTGAAAGATAGTCTACAGAATAACTTGCCTGTACTCTTTGAAACTGTTGAGATCATGTAAGTCAAGGGACAACTGAAAAACAGTCTCTATGTTAGAGAAGACTAAACAGACATGACAATTAAATACCACGTTTGATCTTGGATAGCATTTTTTTGCCACAAAGCAGTGGTTCTCAAAGTGTAGTCCCAGGACCAGAGCTTCAGCACCACCTGGGAACTTGATTGGAAAGACAAAACCTTGAACCCCATGCCAAACCTACTGAATCAGAAACCCAGGGTTTGGGACTCAGCAATCTATGTTTAATGAGACAGTCCGTGGATTCTGGCACACACTAATGTTCGAGAGCCACTACTATAAAGCACATTGTTGGGGCAATTATTAAAACTGTAGAGTAGACAGTAATAATGTAGCAATGTTAATTTCCTGCCTTTCATGTCCTTGTTTGTAGGAAATAATACTAAATTATTCAGGGGTAATGGGAAATTATGGCGGAAACTTACTCTTAAATGGTTTAATAATAAAAAGCTCTTTGTAATAGATGTGCAACTTTTCCGTATGTTTAAAGAATTCCAAAATTAAAAAAAACTAACATGGGAAACGCTCTTTTATATATTTATCATATTAGGAAAAAAGTCTGACTCAGATTCATTCCAAACTGCTTTTATGTAATCAAAAGCGGCACTAAATACAAAGGGCATATATTCCATTACATGTATGGTTAGATCTGCTGTGGAAAATAGTTTGCTCTCCCAAGAACCATCTGTGTTTATTTTCAGGTTGAACCAACCCTAAGGTTGCTAACATTCTTTAAAACTATGTTGATGAATGACACAATCTCTGAATCACGTCAAAGCCAATACGGTTTCTTTGGGGATTCCATGTCAGTGGAAAAACATTTCTGCTGAATAGCATCTGCCTATCAAATACGTAGAAAGAATCAATACATGAAACTAAAAATAATTGTTTTCAAATAATTGCCTAGATGACATACACAGCCCCTCTTTCTCAGCTGCATTACTAATTGCCTGAATACGGTCCATGATCTGATTTTTTTTCCTTCGCTGTAGATTCTTTGCAAGACTTTCCATTGCACACAACTAAAATCCAGCAAGAGCAAAACATAGCCTGAGACAAGTACGTATGTTGGATTAGATTCAAATATGCAGGGTTTTATCTAGAAGGAAAAATTCTTTTAGAGTTAGAGAGGAAGTGAATCAGGCCCGTGGACCTTGGCTAACTGACCGATACACAAACATCGGTGGCTCGTGGTTGTTCTACTTTTGGTTGTCTACTTTGAAGCCATTGTACAGTGTCCAAACCCCCAGCTCTGTTCTTCCTGGAGCTTTGGTGGTTATGCTTTTGCTCTGAGATGAATGGACAGATCCCTCCCCACTAGCAAGGGTTCCTCCCCAGCCGCGATTCTTCAGAAGAACGGACCCTGGTCAGCCGTGTCCCAGCTGAAGAAGACACATTTGCTTTCACAGAGTTTATGTGCAGCATCCTGCTGCTAATGTCAGCACTCGGATTGGGCAAGTTCCACCAAAATAACTTTCAGACTATTTGTACTCAATTAAATGTTTATTTAAAATTTCCTTCTGGTTTTTCCTGCTGTAAATGTATTGTTCATTTTTCACATACCAGGCCCTGTTGTTTAGTCTCAAGGGCATCACTTGTTACAAATTTAACAACTGTGACATATTAAAAACAACATTTAGGGAAGAAATTAGGGTTGAGATGATGTGACCAGATGTTTCCGTGGTGTTTTGCCAAAATATCACTTAAATGCCAACAAGATTTTAAAAGAAATTTTTTCCCAAAGTCTCTCTACCCACTTGACTGACCCCAAAATATGTTACTGTTGTAGCTGTATTAGAAAACCCATTTAATTTTCATTTTAATCACATTTTCTTGAGGATACTTAAAATGTTTTCACTGTCATTTTTTTTCTTTTATAAATTCACCATGACAACAAAAATAATCGTGCCTATGCCACACGCTACCTTCGTGATCCGGATTTTCTTGTGACTAAAATAGGGATGTTGGTACCTACCTCCTATGCTTGTTATGGAAACTGAGCGAGACAATGCATGCGACACTCTTAGCCTAGTACCTGGTACATAATAATGACACATTAAACAGTGTTACTATTATCAGAAACAGTGCTAATTATTGACACCAGCAAAGAACCCCACTAGAGCCTGTGCTATATTTCCTTAGAAAAAGGCCATCTCCCTGGGCCGCTCCCTGAATGTTCAGTCTCCTGTTGAGGTTGTCAGTTAGCACCAGGAAGAAGGATCCACCAAGAGGCAACTTCAAGAAGACCTCTCTGAAGCTGATTTCTCGATTCAAGAGCATTGAGAGAAGGAGCCTGCAGGTAAGTCCAACAGGACAGAGAGATTGTCTGCATCCCAAGTGGAGGACTCCACGTTTGCTCTCCTTCTGTGGGAATTCTGTGATGTCAGAGGGTGAATAGAACTTTTTAACAGTAGACTAGGGCCCTGCCGTCTTCATGATTTGGTCCACATTCAATATTATTCAAAAATATGAAAGTCAGTTAAGCAAATGCTGTACAACAGAGGTTTTTCAGGGAAAAGGGATAAGCTTGATCCAAAAATATTTTGGAGGGTGGAGACATTCCAAGCATTCCATTTCCTGCCTGTGCCAATGGAATGTGGGCACCACACGGGAACAATGTCCAAGGCTAGAGAGCTTTAGAGGACCAGGGAAATTTTGAGTGATAAACACAAAGCAGTGAAGAAGATCACCCCTTGCCCCCAACCAAGTTTCCTTATTTACGAGTTGAACTGTGAATTCTGAGTGAACTTTAGGTCCATGAACTGTGGATCCCAAAATTTGGCACCAAATAATTATAGCTGTATTTTTCAAATGCACCGTTCTGTTCTGGTCACACACACACACATTGAATTAGAAGGAGAGGATGAGCAAGTTCCAATTATTACATTTAAATCCCAAACTGGACATAATGTTTTTTCCCTTTCCATTATCTTTGACTCTAGGTGGGTAAAGCTGCCATTATGAAAATTTACTAATTTTAAGAATAAGCATAAATATGGACAGCTTTTCCATGTTAATCGTGAAAAAGCAATTTCTAGATACAGAGGGCCATATCTATTCCCGTTCCCAAATTCCTTGAATAAAGTTTATTTGCTTGGTGTAATGATTGTTATTTTTTCCTCAGCAGTGTTTGTGATCCTTTAAGACATGAGAGGATTTTGACTTTGAAAGACCCCCACCACACGCAAGAACTGTATTGGCCCATAGCGTGAGGATATGGTTGTGTCTGTTTGCAGAAGTTCATCTTCGTTCTTCTCTGTAGATAAACTGAGGAAACGAGGAGACATGGGATGTCCAAAAAGGACTGAGGATTTTTCAACAAAAAGTTTAGTCAAATGTCTTTCAAAAATACCTTGCACACTGTTTTACTAAAGAGGCATTCTTTCTTTTTCCTTGGCCTGATAATCTTTTTAACTGAAGAAGTGTAATTCAGTTTATGGCAAAGAACCATTCAGGAGGTTGCCTGCAGATGGAATGACTCAGTGTTTCTCAAAGGTTGGACACAGCTCACCTCAATCAGAATCCCCAAGGAAGCTTTTTGCCCTTCCTACTCCTGGGCCCCACTCCAGCCCTACTGAGACCAGATCTCCTTGGAGTGGGAACCAGGGGGCTGCATATTTAATAGCTCTGCAGGTGATTCAAATGCATCTTCAAAGTGGAGATTAATAGTGATGTCATCAAAACCGGTAGTGCCTTCTGCCCTGGCACTCCTCTAGCTTTGAGGACAGGGTCAGTGATGCATGGACTTTGAAACAATTCCAGTTTGAACTACAGAACAAGTCATTTTCCCTCTTCTCAATATTTCCTCCTAGCTCTGTTTTCCTCCGTGGGCTCAATCATCCAGACTCCTTCATACACAATAGCATTTGGAGTTGAGCAGCTCCCCAAATATTGTTGTTATCATTGTTGGTTCTTGCTTCATTCCTAATGCTTCTATGTTGCTGCTCAGTGGCCATGATCTGCACTTTCAGGCAAGAAAAGGGACACATACTAGCAGCTGAGTCACCTGACAGTCACCAGGTATGGAATAGATCTGAGTCTCTGACAACACCTTCTAGAGGGCAGTGGCTCTTGACCTTAAACTGCTCATTATAATTGCCTGTGAAGGTTTAAAACTCCCAACACTTAGGCCACACCCCAGACCAATGTCATCAGAACCTCTAGGGGTAGGACCCAGGCGTCAGTACTTTGTAAAGCTCCTCTGGTGATTCCAGGGTGCAACTTAGACCAAGAACCACTGTTCTGGGGCATTCGTAGAAAGTGCATTCAAGCCTTGACGACACCTGAGGGAGGTGATCAATATCTTTCTTTACAGAAGGAACTTTTCCCGTCTGTGGGACATGTGTAACAGGAGGAGAAAGTTTAGGAGGTATTTCTTACAGAAATTTGTTCCTGGCAGAAAATTTTAAAGTTTCTTCAGTGTTCAACCACCATTCCAGGAGATTGCATGCGGAACTCTGCAGTGTGAATGCTGAGGTTATTTCAAGTGCACACGTGTGGTCTCACCCACAGCGTGTACTACTCCTGCCCACCTGTGGGTCTCCCCTGCACCAACACTTCACTTTGTCTGTTTCAAGATAATCTACGAAACTTATCAGTCTTCAGCGCTTTGCTGTCTTCTCAAGAGTCAGTAACAGATCTCCAGTGTGCTGAAATGGGAAAGTTGTTTTAAACCATGACTGCTTAATAAATTAGCACTAGACGGCTCCTAGCCTAATTTATCTCTGAACGCCAGTTTCCCAGGGTATCAGAGCAATACCGCAAGAAAAATTATTTCCATTAAACACCACAAAAATGTCTTTCCTGTGATACTTCACTGAAAGGGTGACATGTACGAGATTCTCAGTCACAAAACAGGAAAGAAATGTTTGAAAGTTAAATTAAAAAGTAAAGCACAGTTAAGATTTTATTGAGCTTAAACCCCATTCCTACCCCCTAAACATATAAATCTGTTCTGTGTTCTGTGTCTCCCACTCAGATGGGTGATAAATTTTGGATGCTGAATTCTTATGTCTCTAAAAATAACGTTTACCTAAAGTGAAGTGCAACATCTGGGTCCGTTGGGGGAGCATGAAGTGGTCTTTCAGGTTAATTATTTGCGTGGTCAGGTTAGATTTCCCAATCCTGGAAATGTTACCAGTGTTCTCTCGGCCCCTGCCCACCACAGGTAGAGTCTTGTCTCAGTGACTTTCCTTTAGAACTGCTCCTTCCTGCAGAATGTCACCATCAGTGCCTCGACATTGAGGAAATGGCACATTGTCCCTTTGCTCTTTGAGCTGAAGGACCTGCTGTGCCTGGAGGCCCCTGGCTTACTGTGACTGGCAATAGATTGAAGATTTCCGAACCCAGTGCTGTCATAGTAGATGCCGTCAGAACAGATCCATGGGTCTCTAATGTGCCCCAAAGAGTGTCTCTCTCTGCCGTCTCCATCAAAGGGTGGTCTGCTTGTTTAGACCAAAAAGTGGATTGAGATGATCCATATGCATCGTTATACACTTCCCAAATAGGAAAGGTAACAAGGCCGGCATTCCATTGGTCATAATAAGAACTCTTCACCCCCCTTTCAAACACTCTAGTGCATGTTCCAAAACAGGCTAATACCATGGAAAAAGAAGTTTTGTGAAGGAATGTGGTGAGAGCAATCAGCTGTCCAGGGTGATCCTGGGAAATGATAGTCTTTTTTTTTTTTTTTTTTTTAAATATGAATAACATCACAGTCTTGAAATAAATTTTAAAAATCTCTAGATCATTGTGTAAATTTGAGTCCAAACATTTTCATCCACAACATAAATTTTTCCGGGCACTGACTCAAGCCCTGAGAGTCATCTTTTCATTTTTCCCTTTTCCCTACCAAATTCTGTTTGTTATTTCCTCTCTTCTTTCCCATTTTCTTGGCGACTATCTCTCTGTAAGTCTGATTGCTTCGTTTTGGTCAATTGTAAAAGGCTCCTTATCCACCCCCAGACCTGTAGCCTTTGAAAATTAAAGGCCGTTCTCTCTCCCACCACCAGAGCCAGCTGCTTGGGTTATTGCTTTGCTCAAATCCCTTTTCCATTTAAACTTTTGCAATGGCTCTCCCATTGAATCCTGAATAAAATCATGGCAATTTATATTGCTGTTCAAGGCCTTTTACAGTTTGGGTCCAAATTATGCTTCCTGTCTTATGCTACTTCCTATGTTCTAGCCAAATGACCCCTCATTTCTTTTTCTTTTTTTAAAAAATATTTGAGTAAGACCCCAGAGAGTTCCTTTTCTTTCTTTCTCTGTTTTTTTAAAGTATGCTTTTTGGTGAGGAACATTGACCCTGAGCTAACATCTGCTGCCAATCTTCTTTTTTTTTCTCCCCAAAGCCGCAGTACGTTGTCGTGTATCCTACTTGTAGGTCACTCTAGCCCTTCTATGTGGGACGCCGCCTCAGCATGGCTGGATGCACTGTGCGTTGATCCATACCCAGGATCTGAACTGGTGAACCCTGGGCCGCTGAAGCGAAGTGTGCGATCTCAACCACTCAGCCCCTCATTTCTTAACCTCATCTTGCCCTTTCTTACCTCCAGCTCATATCATTCCCTCCATCTGGGCTGTCACTTCCCCTCATTTGTCCCTGACAAAATCTTGCTTTTCTTCCAGAACCCAGCTCAGAAGCTCCCTCTTTCTTTCATAAAGCCTTTTCTGGCCACTTTAGTCAGAAGCCTTCTTTGCCTCCCTGTCGTCAAACATTTGGTTCGGGCTGCTCTCAGGGCCCATAACATGCGTTGTCTTGCACTATAGTTATTTGGGTAACTAGTTTAGCTCTCTCATTGGATTGTAATTTCTGGAAGGCATAAATCACATCCTTATTCTTCAACATGCCTTGTACATGTTAGATGATGAATGAGTAAATGAAAGGATAACGTTAAATACTACCTCCTTCTCCTCCTAATCCTTATACTGAAAAAGCGTCGTGTGGAGGACCAGCCCTGGAGAACTCTCTAGTACACTGAATTTGAGGGCAGTCATTGGGCCTAAGGATATAGATTAATGGTGAGCAGGCCTTGGTGCATCTGAGTTCAGACCAGTTTCCAAGGACCATCTATGTGTTCAAAGGCTTATCTGAATGAATGGATCCTCCCAGGTCTTTTGGAATTTCAGGGATGGAAGGGGTCAGAAGTCTGGGCCTGTGGTCATAAAACATGTATTTTAAGAAATTTAGCCAGAGGTTGTATAATTTTCTGAAAACCGGGGGCTCAAAGTGGGCAAGTATTTGGTCCAGGTGGCTTGGGAGTTGCTGAGTGGGGTCCCCTTTAGCATGCTTACTCTGGAAACTGCCTCCGAGACCTGAGCACATCATGAGTTCACAGGCTGAAAGGCAAAAGACGCTGAAAAGAAAAAACACTTCAAAGGATTGAAATGGTGCAACAAATTCCCCGGCTCAGCCAGCCTGTTTGTACCACAAGACGGCTTAATCCACGGGAGGAGCAGGCCCTTAAAAACGAACTTCTCGTTACTTGGATTATTCCTGTAAGCAGAGACTCTGGGTGAATGCGAACCATCACATGTCGTACACAGATGGATGTGTGCGTGAAGCTGGTCCTTTGCTTCTCTTGTTCGCCACAGTGCTCCGACTGTGTCAGCACCAGCAAAGTGAAGAAACTGTTCAGAGTGAAGGTTAGGATGAGGAGATGCGTAATTCAGGCCCCCAAGCTTCTCCTTTTCTCTAGGAGCAGGTGCTGCCATCTGAACTTGTAATAATTGCCTGTATTATCTCTTCATTTTACTTTGCCTGGGTGACCTCAATGTTTTGATTTGTAACATGAGAGTAATAGTAATTTTGACTATCCCGTGGGACTGTAATGAGGATTAAATAACAAACGTCAAAAGTATATTTGAAAGGTACTTTGTGCCTTCTGAAGCACTGTAGCTGTGTTTGCATGTGGTAGGCATATATGCGGTATTCAGACGAGGCAGCTAATTACTCTCTGGCCTGTATTTAATCCTTTGAACCATGCTCCTCTACAGACCATTTTAAGTTTGTGTGGATAGATAGAGAGATAGGTAGATGATGGATGGATGGATGGATAAATGGATAGATGGATGCATAGATGTATAATTGTACATATACATATATTCCTATTTTAAATATACATAATTTAGTTAACAATTATCCTTTATCAGACAGTAAAAAAAACAGAAGTGAATTTAAACCAGGAGATTAGGTTGAATGGATTTTCTATTTTTGTGGTTTTAAACATAATTTTAGATTCTTTCACCACTTGGAAAGTGCATTCTAAGGCAGTGCATTCTAAACGTGGACTACGGGCCCATTCTGGTCCAGAAACTATTTGTTCTCAGAAACAACGAAAGTAAGCACACGGCCTAGTTCACTACTTTTCTTCCCCTAAAAGTTGCTTGATTTCCATTCTGGCATATCCTCTTTAAGTTCTCATGAATTGGCTGGAGTGGCACTGCTCCAACGGCATTTTATTATTTGGCCATCTATTTGTTCATTCATTCATTCAACAAGCATTTATTGAGCACCATATTAATTAAGGTAATCCTAGAGGTTGTAACAAATAAGTTCTGAACTTAATATAGTAAAAACCTATTTCTTAGATGTATCACAGTCTATCCAGGTGCTCTTGGTCTGGAGCCCTTCTATGTGGTTTTGGGGAAAATGGCTCCTTCTGTCTTGAGGCCCACTCTTTTTTAGTCTGCGGTGTCTTTGTTTAGCTACCAATGGAAAAGAGATGGTGGGGGAAGGCAGAACCCCTCCTTAACCATTTCAAGAGTGACACACATCACTTCTGTTCACATTCTCTTTCTGAGGACGTGTTGTCCGTTACCCCCAGGCAAGGGGACCGGACGATATAATCCCTAGCTCTGTGGACACTTCCCAGCGGTGACACTTCATTAGGGCAGAGGAGCAAAGAATTTTGATGGTCACCTAAACCAGTGCCTCTCAAACCATCTGTGGTGAAGGACCAGTTCTGTTTTAAAAAATTTTAAATCTATCACAGCCTGATCATTGAAAAAAAAAAAATCCTGTTAAAATGAATTACTAGAAAAATAAAATAAACCAAAGATATACAAAATACAAGCCCAGTTTCGTAATTATTAGATTCAGCAGACATAAAATTGCTATACAGTTTTTATGCTTAGCTCCTCGAGGACCGGTACCACCACACACAGACTGGCGCCGTCCTTGGACCGCACTAGACCTGCACGGTTCCGGACTCTGGAATTAAAATCAATAGTGAAGGTAGAATTTTTCTTTCATGTAGGGAAACAGATATTAAAAACTTAATAAGATAATTTTAGGTAGTGATAAGCCTTATGAAGACATGTGAACCAGCATCGTCTGGAGAGGCCTCCTTGACGAGGATCCCTGTTATGATCAAGATAGAACAGCAGATTCAGAAAAGCGTATTTAGAACAAAAAGATGCCACGGTGTTTAAATTTATGTCTCATTTTTATTTCTGATTTCCAAGTTTTCATAAAGATTCAGGATGTAGCCCCTTCAAAACATCAGGAGGTAAAATAGAAATATTTTAAAATCTCTTATTCTCTTTTCCTAAAAAAACCCCATATTATTTTGATGAATAGCTTTATTGAGATATAATTCACAAACCATACAATTAACTAATTTAAAGCATACAATTTAACAGTTTATAGTATATTCTCAGATATGCACAACCATCACCAACGCCGATTTTAGCATGTTATCATCATCTCAAAAAAAAAAAAACCCTGTACCCTTTAGCTATCAAACCCCTATCACGCCCCTAGCCCTAAGCAACTCCTTATATAAGTTCTGTCTTTATAGATTTGCCTATTCTTGACATTTTATATAAATGGAATCATACAGTATATGGTCTTTTGTGACCAACTTCTTTCACTTAATGTTTTGAAGGTTCCCCTATATTGCAACATGTATCAGTAATCCATTCCTTTTTATGGCAGAATAATATTCCATCGAATGTATACACTACATTTTGCTTATCCATTTAACAGTTAATGGACATTTGGATTGTTTCCACTTTTTGGCTATTATGAACAATGCTGCTATAAATATTTGTGTGAGTCCTCCAACTATGTTCTTCTTTTCCAAGATTGGCTTGGTTATTCTGGGTCCCTTGCAATTCCATATGGATTTTAGGAACAGCTTGTCAGTTTCTACAAAGAAGCCAGCTAAGATTCTGATTAGGATTGTGTTGAATATATAGATTAATCTGGGGAATATTGTCATTATAACAATATTAATTCTTCTGATCCAGGAACATGGGATATTTCCATTTATTTGCATCTCTTTAACAATGATTTCTTTTAATAATGACCATTTTCAGAGTATAAGTTTTGCACTTTTGTTAAATTTATTCCTAAATATTTCATTCTCTTTGATGCTATTATAAATAGAATTTTCTTAATTTCATTTTTGGGTTATTCATTACAAGTGTACAGAAATACGATTGATTTTTGTATACTGATCTTATATCTTATAAACTTGCTGAAGTCATTTATTATTCTAATAGTTTTTTAGTGGATTCCCTAGGATTTTCTGTAAACAAGCTCATGTCATCTGCAAATAGAGCTAGTTTTACTTTTTCCTTTCCACTCTAGATGCCTTTTATTTCTTTTTCTTGCCTAATTACCCTAGTTTGAACCTCCAGTACATGTTGAATAGCAGTTGTGAGAGTGGACATCCTTGTCTTGTTCCTGAACTTGGGGAGAAAGCATTCAGTGTTTTACCATTAAGTACGATGTTGACTGTGAGTTTTTGTAGATGCCCTTTATCAAGGTGAGAGAATTTCCTTCTATTCATAGTTTGTTGAGTGTTTTTATCATGAAAGTGTTTGGAGTTTTTCAAATGCTTTTATTTCAGCTGTTGAGACGACCTTGTGGATTTTGTTTTTTATCCTATTGATATGGTGTATTACCTTAATTGATTTTCAGATGTT
This sequence comes from Equus asinus, assembly GCF_041296235.1. NCBI lineage: Eukaryota > Metazoa > Chordata > Mammalia > Perissodactyla > Equidae > Equus > Equus asinus. Next base: position 65,292,477 of record NC_091796.1, on the reverse strand, counting down.
AATCCAACCTTGCATCCTGAGATAAATCCTAATTGGTCATGGTTTATAATTCTTTTTATATGGTGCTAGATTTGATTTGCTAGTATTTTGTTGAGGATTTTTGTATCCATGTTCATAAGAGCTGTTAGGCTGCAGGTTTTGTTTTGTGACATTTTGTCTGGTTTTGCTTTCAGGGTAATGCTGGCTTCATGGAGTGAGCTGGAAAGTCTTCCTTCCTCTTGTATTTTTTGGAATGGTTTTTGAAGACTTCATATTAATTCTTCTTTAAATATTCTGTAGAGTTCACCAGTGAAGCGATCTGGGCCTGGCCTTCTCTTTATGAATAGTTTTTTGATTACTACTTCATTCTCTTGCTATAGATATATTCAGATTCTTTATTTCTTCTCGAGGAAGTTTCAGTAGTTTGTGTCTTTCTAGGCATTTGTCCCTTTCATGCAGTTGTCTGACTTATTGGTATATAACTGTTCGTAGCGTTCCTTTATAATTGTTTCTATTTCTGTATGTGCGATAGTAATGCCCTCTCTTTCATTTCTGATTCTAGTAATTTGAGTCTTCTCTCTTTTTTTCCTCCATCAATCTAGCTAAAGGTTTGTCAATTTTGTTAGTCTTTTCAAAGAACCAGGTTTGGTTTCATTGATTTTCTCTCTTGTTTTTTTATTCCCTATTTCTTTATTTTCTACTCTAATCTTTATCATTTTCTTCTTTCTTCTTGCTTTGCATATAGTTTGTTCTTCTTTTCCCAGTGTCTTGAGCTGGAAGTTTAGGTTATCGATTTGAGACCTTTCTTATTTTTCACTTTAAGTATTTATAGCTATGAATGTAATTCTTTATCTTTATATCATGCTCTATCTGTATCCCACAAGTTTTGGTATGTTGTGTGTCCATTTTCATTCATCTCAAAGTATTTCCTAATTGCCATTTTGATTTCTTCTTTGAACCATCAATAATTTGAAGTGTGTTGTTTAGTTTTCACATATTTGCAAATTCCCATTTTTTCTTTCTTTTTTTGATTTCTAATTTCATTCCACTATGGTTGGAGAAAATATTAGTTCTATTTTTATTCTTTTGAATTTAGTGTTATTATTGATATAGTTGGATTTATCTCTGCCATTTTACTCTTTGTACTCTATTTGTCTTATATCTTGTTTGTTCCTTTTTTTCTCCTATACCGCTTTCTTTTGCATTAAGTGAATGTTTTCTAACGTAGCATTTTAATTCTTTCATGATTTTCCCACTATTTTTCATTTCCTTAGAGGTTGCTCTAGTGCTTACCATCTACGTCTTAGCTTGTCAGAATCAAATTCAGATTTATACTAACTTAATTCCAGTGAGATACAGAAACATTACTTCTATAGAGCTGTATTATGTTTTTCCTTTTGTTATACATATTCACATTATAATATATTTGTATTTGTATGTATATTATTGCTATACATATTACTTTTGTAAATATTACAAACCAAATGATACATTATTTTAACTCTTACTTTACATAATTTTATGATTTTTAAAGAAGCTGAGAGGAGAAAGGAGAGCAAGCATCTATTTATAAGTTTGGTTCTATTAGCCTTTTTATTAGTCGTTTTTGGTTCCTGTTTGTCCCTGTGGATCTGAGTTTACATCTGGAGTCATTTCCTTATGCCATTAGAGCTTTACTTCCACCCGCCTCCCTTGTGCTGTTATTGGCAAATATATTGCATTTCTATTGCTTTGGTCTAATAATATGTTATATACATATTGTTTTATATAATTATTTTTTAAATTTATTAAGAGAAAGAGAAAAATATGCATTTGTACAATTTTTGGAATTACATAATTACCTTTACTGGTGCTTTTTAGTCTTTTGGAGTGTGTGTGTGTGTGTGTGTGTGTGTGTATTCAAATTACTGTCTGGGTCTTTCAGCCTAAAGAACTTTCCTTAGTATTTCTTACCAGGAATGTCTGCTAGCAACAAATTCTCTCAATTTTTGTCTATCTGGAAATTTATTCCATCTTCAGTTTTTAGACAGCTTTGCAGGATATGGGATTCTTGACAGACTGGTTTTTTGTGGGTTTTTGGGAACACTTTAAATATGTTATCCCACTATCTTCTGGAATCCATCGTTTCTGGTAGGAAGTCTGCTGTTAATCTTATTGGGGTTCCCTTGTAAGAGATGAGACGTTTTTCACTTTCTGCTTTCAGGATTTTCTCCTTGTCTTTCAGCATTTTTACTAAAATGTGTCTGTTTGTGAATCTCTTTGTGCTTATCCTACTTGGATTTCATTGACCTTCCTGTATGTGTAAATTCATGTTTTTCAATAAATTTGGGAAATTTTCAGGCATTAATTCTTCAAATTTTTTTCTGCCCTTTCTATGTCTCCTCTCCTAGTACTCACATATGCATATATTGATATTCTTAGTACTAGCTCAGATTTTTCTGAGTCTCTTTTCATTCTTATTCATTCTCTTTTCTCTCTGTTCCTCAGATTGTGTAATTGCTATCAATTATTCTGAAGTTTTCTGATTCTTTCTTCTGCCACTTCAAATCTACTGTTGAGTTCCTCTGGTGTATTTTTTTAAATTTCAACTACTGTGCTTTTCAACTCGAGAATTTTCATTTGCCTTTTTCCTATAATTTCTCCCTCTTGATATTCTCTATTTGATGCAACACTATCATCATGCCTTCCTTTACTTGTTCTTTTTTTTTCTTTAGATTCAACATATAAGTGAGATGATATAGTATTTGTCTTTCTCTATCTGACTTATTTCACTTAGCATAATGCCTTCAGGGTCCATCTGTGTTGTCCCCAGTGTTAGGATTTCCTCATTTTCTATGGCTGAATAGTATTCCATCATATGCACACCACAACTTCTTTATCCATTCACCCATCAGTGGACACTTAGGTTGTTTCCATGTCTTGGCTGTTGTAAACAACACTGCTGTGAACATGGGGTGCAGATATCTTTTCAAGTTAATGTTTTTGTTTCTTTTGGATATCTTCTTCCTTTACTTCTTTAATCATGATTTCCTTTAGTTCTTTAAATGGCTAATTTGAAGTCATTGTCTATTAAATCCAACATCTGTTCACTCTCACAGGCAGTTTCTGTTTCCTATTTTTTTCTGGTGTAAAGAACATACGTACTTTCCTCTTTCTTTGTGTGTCTCATAACTTTTCGATGGAAATAGACATTTTAGGTAATATATTGTAGCAGCTCTGGGTACTGATTCCTCACTCTGGGCTTGTTTTTGTTATTTTCTCGTTTATTTCTTTAGAACTAAATGGATTACTTTAGTGAAGTCTATTTCCTCCCTGCAGTGTGAAGTCTCGGATGTTACTACTTAGTTACTACACAGAACCTTGCCATTCTTACTGAGTTTTCATAGATTTTCTTGAATAAAGATTTTTCTTATTTGCTCTATGCCCTTAGGACCATTTCCAGAGATTTTAAGTGGTTTTTTTTCCTAATTATAATTTTCACCAGTTTTACTTGAAATGACTCTTTGGAGCTTCTAGTGCTGTCACGGCAGAAGTGAAAATCTTATATGTTAATTCTTTCATTCTCTCACTTATTCACTCAATTTTATTGTGTGTATTGTGTGTCTGGTGCTGTGGTAGGAGCTGGAGATACAACGGTGAATGAAACAGACCTGAAACTTGCTGTATAGTGGGCAAGACAGGCAAAAACAAAAGGAAAAAGGATTAGACATCACTTTGACAGAGATGCTCATTACCTTTTGAATTAATAATGAATGAATGAGTGAATGAATGAATTGCATTAAACAATCTGAAGGAAATCATGCTACTGGGAAAGGCCTGTTGGATTTTGCTATAAATAGGTCCTTAGGACCTTTGAGAAAATGGTTTTAATAGGGTACCAGAGACAGAAGTGCACATCGGCAGGCTAAAGAGAGAATGGGAAGTAAGCAAGCAGGCAGAGGATGCGCAGCTGTTCTCGGAGGAGCTCAGCTTTAAAGGGAGGGAAGGGAGCATCAGCCAGAGTTAGCAGATTGTTTCTTTCACCAATTTTATTCAATGTTGTACTCCAGAGTTTTCAAGAGAAAGAGATAGATGCTTCTTGCATCCAACCAATATTCCTTGCTCTAATTCTTTGCTGAGCAAGTAAGCAGATTATCATTTAGCTTCTCATGTATATCTGCCTACAGACAAAAACAAACAAATCAAAATGGACTAATTAGAAAAACTGAGAATCCAGTCTATTGAGAAGCTATAATTCTCATTGTAAAGGAGTAGTTGGCATTGACCTTTGTGATTTTCATTAGAATGAGCTGACCTCCCCAGGTCTTATCACCTCTAGACCCCCTGACAAAACTGGTCTGGTCTGCAGAGCTAAGCTCAGACTTGGAGCAGGGTCTGTCCTTGCCACCTGTCCATGTAGCATACCTGTCCCAAACCCAAGCCACACCTCATGTTCTTCATGAGACTTGCTAACTAAAGCTTTTACATTGTTTTTTCATATAAGAACTTAGCAGGAAAGCCTTGGGCTCACTTGAGTTCTGCCTAATATTATATAATGGGATTATCTATGATCTCTTGGGCTGACATTTTCAGATAGAAGAAGAATGGGACTTCTCTAGCAATTGTTGTTGTCGTTGAGAATGAACTCCCCTACAGGTAGAATGAAATGTGAAAAGAAGTTTAAAGGATAATGAAGGATGGGCATAATTAGACCTGTGAAGACCAGAAGGAACAGTTACTATCTTGGATATTAGGCAATGGATGGAAGGTAGCTAAAGGCAATCACGGCTGAAAGAGTAGAAAGATCCTAAGAAGAAGAGGAGGATAAGTTGGGGTGGAGAGGAATTGAAAGAAAAGGCAGAGTCAATGGGTTTTGGTGGTGCCCACTTTCCCCCAGCTACAAAGTGTGTTCTGTGTGCCCTAACAAATACTGATGGGGGGCACTTCTGCTAAAGGCATCACACTAGGCAACGTAGCTAAGGTACTTTTTCTCATTTGACTTGGGTTTCTAACCCAGCATGAAATGAGTCATTTACTCATTCAACTATTTATTGAACCTACTGCCTGCCAGTCAGGGTGCCAGGGACTAGGGACATGACCGTGAGCAAGATGGACAGAGGAGTTGCTGACATCAAGCTAACAGTCAGTTTATATTCAGTGTGATAAATGTGAGGAAATGTAACATGTACAGGGAGTTATGGGAGCAAAGAGGGGCATCTAACCCAGACTTGGCAACTAAGAAAGGTTGCCCGAGGAAGGCTCCCTATTAGGCTGGACTCTCTGGGACAACAGGACCTTCTCTCTCGTTCACTCTAACATCCCTAGATCCCAGCACAGTGCCCTGTATGGGATAGAAGTTCAGTAAAAATATGTTGAATGATTGAATTTATCAAAACCCATCTTTTTTACTGCATTTTCTTGGCATGGAAATCATCCCAGTGGGAGATGCTGTCCCAGATCTTGTTCTTTGATTCTTAGAGTTCCCTTATCAGAAGAGAACAAACATATCTGGAAATAGTGATTAATTAAATGGACACTTACTTGCCCTCAAATTTTCATGAATATCAAAATTTTAGTATGAACTCCCAACTAATCACTACAGCAACTGAAGTCAATGAAATGTCAAGAAGGTATTGAACTCTATCTTTCAAGAATTGGGGGACAAATCAATATGTAATGCCAATGGAAACACTGCAGTACAACATAATCTGAGACTTAACAACTCAGTGAAGTGAGTATATGCTCCTATGTGAGCTCTTTCAGAATGTGTCTATAGCGTTTTAACCGGATACTTACAGAGTTGAAATACCTAAGAATCACTTGATTCTTATTTGCAGCTACTTTTGTGCACCACAAAAAAATTAGCTGCCAAGTCCCTATTCTAGTGGCTAAAGTCTGGAAAACAGACAAAACAAATGGCTTCAAAGGAATATCTTCATATTAAAACTCCCACAAATAGTGTGATAAGGGGCAAGGAAAATGAGTTTCAAATGAGAAGATTTACCACTTATTAGCTTTGTGATCTGGGATAGGTCAGTTAATCTTTCTGAGCCTGGTTCCTAATCTATGAAATGCAGATATCATGATGTTGCCTAAAATCGTGGCGTGGCTATGAAGATCAAAAGAAACCATATAAGTGAAGGAACTTTGAAAACCATAAAAAGCAATATGAGTGTTATTAAAATAATATTATGAATGGAAAGTGGAATTCAAATTGCTGAGCATGAACGTGGCCCATGAGGAACAGTCTTTAATGTTCCATATTCAGTGCCAGAGCCCTTGACCAGTTAACAGTTTATCACTTAAGATACGGAAAAGAGGGGCTGGCCCCGTGGCCGAGTGGTTAAGTTCGTGCGCTCCGCTGTAGGCGGCCCAGTGTTTCGTTGGTTCGAATCCTGGGTGCGGACATGGTACTGCTCATCAAAACCACGCTGAGGCAGCATCCCACATGCCACAACTAGAAGGACCCACAACGAAGAATATACAACTATGTACTGGGGGCTTTGGGGAGAAAAAAGGAAATAAAATAAAATCTTTAAATAAAAAAAAAAAAAAAAAAAAAAAAAAGATACGGAAAAGAATCTCATCCTGGGTGAAAACCTTAGGCATTGGGTGAAACAGGTGGGGAAATAAAGGCCAGCCCTCTAATCACTCTCACAACCCAGACTGTGAGCATCTGCATTTGCCCTTGAAAAGGATGCCCTTCCAATCGCTTAGGAAGCGTTCTAGGCTCTCTGGAGTTCTCACAGAAGCTGATATGGACAACACACTTACTCAAGTGGTTTGAGTGACTAATTAGACGATCTGCACCAATGAAATGGCTCCAGCTGTTCAGCTAAAACCTGCCTTGCCGGTGGAAGGCTCGGAGCAGGCTGGACGGGGCAGGATCTGGGATGGGAACCACATCCAGGGAAGACAGCGAGCCAGCTGCTTTTCTAAGCAAGTGTCTGAGAAGCAACATCTTTATAAGACTGAAAGAGTTTATTTTAACTAAAACTAAAAGAAACTAAGTACCAGTCACCACTAGCAAGGGTGATCTTTATCTGTCTTTCTTGGCCTGAGAAAAAGGGATGGAATCTTAAAAGGCTCCAGCAGCTGCAGGCTCCTCACAGAGGACATCTCCCGCACATTGCTGACATGTCTTGGATTTTTCCAACCTTACCTTGTGTGAGAAGAAATTACCATGGGAGTTGAATGTCCTCCTACGCCCCTGACCCCACGTGGGTGTTAGCAACCACCGCCTTGAGAGGCAGAGTCAGCATCCCCGGTCTATTTCCCCTAAAGGCAAGTGATTGCTTCTCGAAAGGTTTTGTGATGCCCTCCTGGCTTGGAAGGCTCCCTCCCAGCACCTGTGAGCCCTCACCCTGAGAGATGGCTAATGTGCTAATTACCCCAAACCCAAAAATGTAAGCTGTAAACAAATGAGAGCTGTGTTTATAATCAATCAGTTTTATGACCTTCTGATGGTGATGATATCAGTGGCGTTTACACTGGAGGACCGCACAGCGTTCTCCAGCAGCTGGCCGCTCCTGTTGCTTGAGAGCAGAGAATGATGTGGCCCATTAATTGTAGTCTTTGCACTGAAGGGCATGTTAGCTTGGCCAAATGGCCAATCTGGCTTTTGGAATTGCCAAATAAATTATTTTCAAAAATTTCAAAGTCAGCTTGGATGGTTTTCAAATAATCTGTGGTTTGGGGCCTATACTCCCTCCCACCAGCCCCCCAGGAAAAACTGAAAATGCATTCTTTCTGAGCTGTAACTTGATATCTACATGATTTGAAGACAGCAGGAGACAGTCTAATCCCAAAGAGAGAGAGGCTTGGCCTGGATGCAAGAAGGGCTCACCCAGTGTGATTTAGGACTGACCTTCGCTGCCTGCCTCTCCCTGCCTTATGCTGTTTCTCCACCTGAAGGCTGAGGTGGGGATGACTTGGCAGCAGATGCCTGCAGAACGCTTTGCTATCGTCAGACCAGGAAGATCCATGCACAGCGTGAATATCATAAAATGTGGCAAGAGAAATGTTTACACCGATCTGTGGTTTCTGATCAAAGCCAAAATTGCTGGATTCTTGAATGAAAATTTCTGGCTGCGCTTGTGAGATTTGCAACTGTCTTTGACACCTATAAAATATGATTTGTGAGGTGCCGAACAATGTCCTGGGGGTCTCCAAAGTCTGCTCCTGTGGCACAATATCCTTTCATATTGAGTCCTGCCAATGTATGGAGATGCGCCTACAAGAACTTTGGCTGCATTCTGGGTTTGTTAACAGTGCAAAAGATTTGTTAGTGAAGCCCCAAATGTGCTTTGCCCCGGAGCACCTTGCCCTGCGTTTACAGACCCCTGGGAAAGCCAAGCCCATCTGCTTCTCACTCATTTACGCTTTACTCATCAAAATGTTGGTTTTGGTTGGATTCCTTTGTTTTCATTTCAAGAAATCTTTAAGAATGCGGAGTGGGGAAAAGATGGGTAATTAGCAAGGCGTGCTGATGACCCTAAACTCTCTGTCCTGTTTCCAGCATTACTTTTGGTCCATTGTATGATGACAAGAAGTATTTGTCCCCTTTTATTCCACTTACGAGGTTCCCTAAATTATTTTTTTAAAAAGGAATGTAGTACTTCACTTCTGACCCACGATCTGGTTGAAATAAGCTGGAATCTGCAAGGGTTTCTTGAGGGGATGCTCATGGGATCGCAGACTTTGCCTTTTCTTTTTTTCTCTTGTTTTTAGAGTGCCAACTGCTTTTTCTTGGGTTCAGGAAAGTGAGTGAGTGGCTGGTAACTGTTTATCCCACCAACTTTAGGGAATAGGGAAAAGGACTCTAGTATTCTTTCTTTTCTTTGTCAAATACTCTTGAAACTATGAATATTTGTGAGCCACAAGAAAAATAAATTCAGTCTATTTTCTGGTCTTAGGGTTTTCTTTTTTATCCCCACAAAGCAGCTTTTTTTCCTAGCTTTTAGTCAAAATCAGTAGTTGCAGGCATCTCAAGTGGTGGCAAATTCCTTCCTGGCTCACAGTTGTAAACTTACTGGTCTCTGGAAGTAGAAATAAAGTACATCCTGTCTCTCCCCACCAGGAGAAGGATAGCCAGCTCCCTCCCCGGTCCTTAGTTTACACATCTCTGAATAACAGCTGTCATGGAAGCTTTGTAGGAGCATGATGAGAAGCATCTCATTTAAAGGATACGTTAATGTTGATTTTGTATTCTATGTATTGTATAACCTTAAACAAGGTTCTTATTTAAAGATTTAAGGAATTTACATGCTTGGGTTAAGTTTTGAGTGTGGTAAACCTATGTTACTATTATGAAGTATCTCAATAACATCTTATAACATGTCTTGGTTTTAACGATGTGACAATCAGGTACCCATACAATTTGGCATGTTAATTTCCATTTTCTGTAGTATTGGCTTTACTTTTTGTCATAGATGCCAGATGGTAGAAGACCAATATAATCTGCAAAACTGAAGTAATTGGACAAAGGAGACCTAGCTGCTATTATGAGACTTAAGAAGTTCCAGAATTACCACTGCAGTTACGGCTTTACATTAAATATCATTCAAGCGAGCGGCAGCCGAGGACAGGCACTGCGAACCTTTGCTGTGGGAACTGGATAAACCTGAGCTGAAATCTGAGATCTGCTGTTTAGCAGGAACTAGGGCAAGTTACCCAGCGTCTCTGCCCGCTCACTGGTCTGGTAGGAATAATAATAGCGCCTAGTCCAGCGCTACGTTGGTGACAGCCCATTTCCGTGATGTAAATATCCCAACTGTGGTTGATTGCAAGTTGCCAACTGGAGCTGGGAGAGAGCAGCACAGTCAGTTCTCATGAGCGAGTGGAAGCCATTGCCAGCACACTATTGACGGCACCCAAACCTTAGGATTGTTGGGAGTGTTAAATGAAATACAGCACGTGAAGTACTCAATATTGTGCTTATACACACATTATTTCCTTAATTCTAAGATGCCATCAACTGTAAGAAAAACCACCATTTAAAGATGGATTTTAACGAAAAATATGTTTATTGGTTGTATATATCCTGCATCAGAAGTGAAAAAATAAAAAGCTTGTCTTCGATTTGAGGAAATAGTGTTTGCTCTGCACTGGGCGTAACGCTCAGCACTTATCCTAGGTGAGAAGCCTGCACGCATGTGCTCTTGGCTCATGGCTATGTTTCTTTGCTTATTGAATTGGAAGCACTCTATCAAGCGCTAGCACCCTGGGCCTTCTGGCTCTTTCATTAGAAGTTTTACCCTCCGAAAGTGTCTCTGTCACACCGTGTGTTAATCTACCAGGGCCGCCATAATAAAACACCACAGACTGGCTAGCTTAAACAACGGGAGGTGGCTGTTCTGGAGGCTTCAGAATTCTAGAGGCTGGAAGTCCGAGATCGAGAGGTCGGTAGGTTTGGTTTCTCCTGAGGCCTCTCTCCTTGGCTTGCAGACGGCTGCCTTCTTGCTTGGTCCTCACCTGGCGTTTTCTCTGAGCACATGCATCCCTGGTGTCTGGTCCTCTTCTTATAAGGCCATTAGTCCTATTAAATTAGGGCTTCAACATATGAATTTTGGGGGACACAATTCAATCTGTAACACACTTCTTGAGGTTTTGTGTTAGTTTCCTAGAGTTTCCATAATAAATGATCACAAACTTGATGGCTTACAACAGTAGAAATTTATTGTCTCCCAGATCGGGGGTCAGAAGTCCAGATCAAGGTGGCAGCAGGACCACCCTCTGCTGGAAGCCTCTAGGGGAGAGGACTGTCTTCCCTTTTCCAGCTTGTAATGGCTTCAGGCATTCTTTGGCTTATGGTGGCATAACTTCAATTTCCACCTCCATCTTCACAGGGCCTTCTTCTCTTCTCTCTGTCTCTTACAGTGACAGATGTCATTGGATTTAGGGCCCGCCCAGTTAATCCTGGATGATCTCATCTCAACATCCTTAACTCGATGACATCTGTAAAGACCTTTTTCAAATTAGGTTACATTCATAGGTTCCAGGTGGACATACCTTTTGTTTTGGTGGACGGGCACCATTCAACCCACTGCAGGCTGATTAATTCATCTAATCAAATGCATGGGACAATGTATTGATTTGTATTATATCTAGGTATGGTAATGGTGTCAGGTAAAGAAACTGTTTGAGAAATCTTGCTTTTTATGAACTTTTCACAAGCCCAAACTAGCTGACACCAGCTGTGGCAGAGAGACTACCTAATTACCCAAGGGCATGGACCTCCTTCTACAATGTAAAGTTGTGGCTAGGTTGCAGCTGCCCAGTTGGGAACTCTGTTTCCCAGCTCCTTTGAATTTTAGTGCGTCCATGTGACAAGTTCTGGTCAATGGTCTGCGAATGGAAATGATGCATATCACTTCCAGGCGAAGGTGGTTAAGTATTCTAGGTGCCACGCCCACATCTTTGCCTCTCATGGCAACCTTGGAGAGCTGCATGAAGGTGGCATCTTCACGACATTACAGCAGGGTGGACACTTGAGTCATCGCTTGGAGGATCGCTGCTCAGGAGACATGCACATCAAGGAATAGCCTCATAAAAATTTGAATGAGTAAGAAATAAACTTTTCTTATATTAAGCCACTGAATTTTTGGGATTGTTTTCTATAGCAGTTAGGTTATCCTAATACTTCAGCTGGTACTACACAATATACATACAATCAAGTGCATTTTATAGTGAAACTGTAACATTTATCCGTAAGACATCCACCACACTTTCTCAGATAGCCACCACATTATTTTGACATCCTAGGAAATTAGTCACTAAATAACATTGGCTAGATAAAAGGTTTGGCTGTCTGAAATCAATCCTGATTTAGAAATGCTATAAAGAAATGTTAAACATTTCATATAACTCACCCCACCTTTCCAAGTTTGCTTGTCTTCCCTAGGAGATATCCAAAAATCGGTAGCAATTTTGAAGGATTGTTTTGTGAAGAGAACATCACAATTTAGGGAGTGGTTATGATCTCATGGGGAGAGCCGAGCTGTTAGAGTCAGATGAGTTTGTGTTTCAATGCCTGATATGCCACTTTTACTTTCCGAATTGGGCAAATTATTTAATATTTCTATGCTTTACCTTTCCTTATTTCTAAGAATGAGAAAATGACAACTACTTCACACAGGGGGCTGTTGTGAGGATTAGATAAAATAATGAAATTGTTTTTTGTGTTTAGCACATGGCTCAATTAATGATTATGGCTATGTTATTGTATTATTGCTCCCGTTATTATTAATTATGATCTGTGCTTTCTGAAAACACCTCAGAATACTTCTATTTTCACCACCAACTTCTGTTTTGGCTTGATGCCTGCAATATCTAGTTGGCCAGACATGATCACTTCCACTAGAGAGCTGGTTGAGTTTAAACCATCTGGAAGTGGCTCGTTAAGTTAGCCTCCCCGCCCCACCCCTGCCGAGCCTTTTCACCCTCAAGAAAATGGTTAGCCTGTATGGCATAGATGTGTAGCATGTTCTGAAGTAGACGGTGAAAGAGATTGATCAGTAAGAACTTTTAGGGTTCTCAGAACTTGGTATATTAGAAAGGATAAAATCATGAGAATCAGGCTGAATTTCTAATTTGGTGATGTTTTCTGTTTGCCTTCATAATCTCTAAGTTGAAACTCTGAGACAATAAGACACCTCTATGGACCCTACTTAGTGGTAAAATGGTTGCAAACTACATGAGTACAGACACTGTGCATATTTGTCCACTACCGTACCTCTAATGCTAACCACAGTGACGGGCACATAGTGTGTGTCCAGCGAAAGTCCGAGGAATGAATTGATATTTCTGGAGAACACAGAGCTGGACCAAGGCTGCTGCAGGGAGTTCCAGGAGGTCTCTCATGTATGTTGGAGTCCAGAGGGACCTGATATGACTCTTCCTTGATTTTTTGTTTTTTTGAGGAAGATTAGCCCTGAGCTAACATCCACCACCAAGCCTCCTCTTTTTGCTGAGGAAGATTGGTCCTGACTAACATCTGTGCCCATCTTCCTCTATTTTATGTGTGGGATGCCTGCCACAGCATGGCTGGATAAGCGGTGCATAGGTCCACACCTGGGATCCGAACCGGCAAACCCTGGGCCACCAAAGTGGAGCACATGAACTTAACCAGGCATCGGGCTGGCCCCGACTTTTCCCTGTTAATAAACTGAAAGATATTCCTCCCAGCGTGACTTGATACCCCCATAACTGTGCAAAGCACCCTTCCCATTGTTATTTTTCTGTCATTATTTTTTCAATTCTATATCTTGAGAACTCACTCAAGTAAATGATTTGTTTCTGGCCGCCAAAATTACTGAAATGCAGTCACCAGTTATGTCGGAGTATTTATTGTAGATAAATGCAAAGCCTAACATAAAGGGATCCCCTCTCTAACGAAAAAGTGAGTTGAATTCAACATCTATTTCTTGAATAACTATTATTTGAGGAGGGCAAGTGATATGCATTTAGTTATTAAAAACAGAGAATTGATGTATATAGAATGCTGTGTTTTGAGGATTTTGAAGTTGTTGTTTCTTACTACTGAGATTCAGGAAAGAGGGAGCATTTTTCTAGATTAGGATTAAATAGGATAAGATACGTGAAGAAATAGTCCTGGGCTTGGCACGATATGATGCCCAAAAAGTGTTAGCTAGCTGTGTTGCGTTCTTATTAAAGATATTAATATCATCAGTGTAGTGGAGGCTGTGCAGTGGACACTGTGGTGGACGCCGTGGTGCTCCACCTAGACTTTCCCTTGAAGATGAAGACACAAATGCCCCCAGGTGCCAGGAGGATGGACCGATGATGGGGCAGAGCTGAATCTGTCTCCAGAAATTACCCTTGGCTGAAAGGAGCTTCTTATGGACGGAACTGTGTCCCTCCCAAATTGCAGCGTTGAGACCTTAACCCCTCCAGTCTCCGAATGTGGCTGTATTTGGAGACAGAGCTGTTAAAGAGGCAGCCAAGTGCAATGAGGCTGGTAGGATGAGCCCTAATCCAAGCGGACTGGTGTCTTTATAAGAAGAGGAGATTAGGATGTGTAAGAGATGCCACGGGCGTGCGTGCACAGAGGGACAGGACAGTTTCTTGGAACTGGGTCCTGAGGGTGCTATGAGGAGGCAGCAAGAGGGCAGCCATCTGCAAGCCAAGGAGAGAAACCTCAGGAGAAACCAGCTCGACTGGCACCTTGACCTTGGACTTCTAGCTTCCAGAATGTGAGAAAATAAATTAGTGTTGTTTAAGCTGCCCAGTCTGTGGTATTTTGTTATGACAACCCTAGCAAATTTAATGCAGGGCTGCTTCACTGAGCGTTACACCCCAAGTAGGGGCAGCCTGTGTCTCACGACTGGTCAGGGTGGGGACACAACGCCCAGAACCTAGCCTCTGTTTGGGACATCGCTGAAGTGCCGTCCCAGCTCACAGAACCCCCGTAGTATTTGCTGAGGCCTCTGAGGTTCACCTTCTTTCTCTGCTCGATCCTCACTCCCTTAGAAGTGTTGTCGTTGAGAGTATTCTGCAGTAAACTTCCTGCACAAAAATCTCTATCTCAGAGTGTTTCCTAGGGAAACCGACCTATGAAGCTTGGTATCAGGAATGGCTTTCGGAAGCAAACTCTAAAATGGGATTTGAGAATGAGATCACCACTGCCTGGCTAGCAATGAGGACCCATTCATTGCGGGTAAGTGGAAGATGGATAGCCCCTGGCATGCTGCTGTAACACAATTATTAAAATTTTCACCGGTGGTAAACTGGGATGAGACACTAATGAAAAGGAGAGCAATGCTGGTGTGATATCTTCAGTGTTTAAGAGGTTTGGAGAAAATAGTGATTATAAGAGCAGTGGAATTACATGTCTCTTGCTGAGAGCCACCAATGCGTTGGAGAAAAACCGTGAAAGGCTGAGGGGTAGTAGCTGTCAACTTAAGCGTGAAGGTCAGAGGGCCTCTATAGTAGAATACAGAGGCTCATCTCCCAGAGCCAGAAGACGGAAAACCCTCAGGATCAAGCTCAGCACTGAATTATGAGGACAACAGAGCTCCAGAAAAGGCTGAATTCTCAACCTTGGCAAGTCTGTTATGCCAAGGTCAGTGCTCTGGCTGGGAAGGAGCGAGATTCTAGGTTAATACACTAGAGAAAAAATCTTGCAAACTGAGGTCCCCTTGAGCGCTCTGGTCACGCAAAAGTGGCCCACTCTGCCCATTAAGCATAGAACTTTCCCATTGCTTGACGCTGAGGCAGAGGTCTTTGGCTGGAAAGACCTGTCTCCTTCTCAGGATCTGTATCTACTGCCACTCCTGGCCACTAGACTGACTATGGTTAGGTCACAGTCCAATCCAGCCAGGAAAGTGCTGGGCTTGCTCATGAAGGGAACAGTTCTAGGAGCTAATCAACATGCATTGATTAGTTCAGGAGCCAGGGGAGTTGCCTGGGACTGGATCCTGAGGGAGCTGGATCAAAGCAGGAGTGTAACAAAAAATTGGACATAGGAGAGCTTATCAGTATGGGAGGGCTCTCCTGTGAGACAGGGTTTAACACTCTGGCAAGGATTTCAGGAAACGGTGCTGACGTTCTATTAGTTTGGCTCTTGAAAGCTTGGAGAAAACAATGGCCCTCACTAAGTGAAGCAGAAAAAAAAAGGGTCAAGGACTTAGAGAAGGGGTCATTCTAGAATAGACAGTCATGCATTGCTTAATGACAGTTACACATTCTGAGAAATGCATCATTAGGTGATTTCACCATTGTGCGAACATCATAGAGCGCTTATGCAAACCTAGATGGTATAGCTTACTACACACCTAGGGTACATGGTACTAATCTTATGGGACCACTGTTGTATATGCATTGACGAAGTGTTGACTGAAATGTTAGGCAGCACACGATTGTATTACGTAAGGCTGGAAAGGTCACCAGTAAACTGTGTTACACATGAGGGCCCAAAATCCCTCCAGACACCAAAGTGAGATGGAATGTGCTGGTGAGAGGGATACCAGCTGTTAAGCTCAGTGGTGATTGTCCTTCATAGGCTAGGTCTGACAGTAGAAGCTGTCATTTCAGAACTGGCCTCACTGATAACAATGGGGATGATAGGGCCCTTAGACAAATAGAGACCAGGTGTTGGTACCTACCTGTCAGAAGCAGATGAGTACTATTAGCATACGAGTGTCTGCCTGAGGAACCTGACCCACAGAGAACTATGCAGATGGTGAATGGGCACAGCATCCCTTAGAGGCAATTGGGCAGTTAGAAAGGGTATTGCTCAATTTACACAATTAACACAAATAAAAGATGGAGAATCAGAAAGTTGAGGGTAGCCACCTCAATAAAACGTCACAATTCTTTTAAAGAAATGGTGCTGGAACAATGGAAAAGTCATATGAAAAAGAAAATAAAACTCCACCCTTGTCTCATATCATCGATTACAAAAATTAACTTGAAATGGATCACAGACCTAAACATAAAAACAAAAACTATAAAACTTCTAGAGAGAAAAAAAAGAAAGAAAATCTTTGTGGCCTTAAATTAGGTGAAGATTTTTCAGGTAGAACACAAAAAGTATTAACTGCAAAAGAAAAACATTGATAAATTGACTTTATCAAATTAAAACCTCTTGCTCTTAAAAAAAAATACTGTTGAGGGAGTCAGCCTGGTGGTGTAGTGGTTAAATTTGCATGCATTGCTTGGGTGGTCCCGGGTTCACAGGTTTGGATCTCAGGTGCAGACCTACACACCACTCCTCATGCCATGCTGTGGTGGCATCCCACATACAAAAAAAATAAGAAGATTGGCACAGATGTTAGCTCAGGGCCAATCTTCTTCACCAAAGGAAAAAAAATTATGTTGAGAAAGTGTAAAGAAAGCCAGACTGGGAGAAAATATATGCAAAACATATATATGATAAAGGGCTTATATCCATAATAGAGAAAGTACTCTTACAACTCAATAAGAAGACGAAAAAATGCAATGTGCAAAATAGACAAGAGATTTCAACAGACACTTCAGCAAAGTACATATTCAGATGGAAAATAAACACATGAAAATGTGCTCAACGTCATTAGTCATTAGGGAAACACAGATTACAAGTATAATAAATAGCCACTCTACGTGGTTAAAATATCTGAAATTTGGAAAAGATTGACCATATGAAGTGTTGTCAAGGATATGGCACAAGTGGAACTCTTATGTACTGCTGGTGGGAAAAGTCAAATGGCACAACCACTTTGGAAAAAGAGTTGGCAGTTTCTTATACAGCTAAACGTTTCCTTACCGTAAACTCAGTAATCCCACTATTGGGTGTTTACCAAACAGAAATAAAGACATCTGTCCACACAAAGTCCTGTATGCAAATGATCGTAGAAAGTATATTTACAATAACCCCAAACTTGAAACAACCCAAATGCCCACCAGCTGGTAAACTGGTTAACATACTGTGGTCTATGCATGTAACAGCACCGCTCCGCAATAAAAAAGAGTGGAATACTGATACATGCCACAATGTGGAATCGTTGCATGAAGAGAAAGACACAAAAGATTACATACTGTGTAATTACATTGATATGAATTTCTAGAAAAGGCAAAACTACAGTAACAGAAAGCAGATAAGTGGTTGCGGGGAGCTTTGGAAGAGGAGGAAGGAATTGACTATAAAGGGCACAAGGGAACTTTTTGGGATGATGGAAAAGTTCTATAGTTTCATTGCAGTGATAGTTACGTGATTATGAACATTTATCATAATTCATTAAATTGTACACTGAAAACGGATAAACTTTATTGTGTAAATTTTATCTCAATTAAAGCTGATTAAAAATTCTATGTAAAAAAAAATGTGAAGTTTATAAAGTCATGCTCCCTTTCCCAGTTTCCAGATCTGAGCCAGTGTGTAGACCTGGAATTCACAGTCAGAAGGAAAACCCAGCTCCCCAGGAGGAAGAACCCCATGGCCCCGTATCCTCGCAAGGGTTCCCACAGTCCTTCACCAAGGGGCTCTATGGCTATTTCACTGAGTAAACATACAAGGGGGAAAGGGTAGTTCACAAAAACCGGAGGACAGTTGAACACAGGATTCAAGTGGAAATTGATAGCTGGGACCTGAAGCGTCATCATAATCCCTTTGTTAGAGGTGACATATGGACACCTGGTGATCAATGGAGCCCTGGCACATGTTTGGCTCACAATGGGTTCACTGGGACCACAGACTCACCCAGTAGCCATTTCCCCAACCCCTGAATGCATAATTGGAGTGGACATACATGGTAGTTGGCTGAACCCCATATTGGTTTCTTGACCTCTGGGGTAAGAACTATTATAGTGGGGGAAGACCAAGTGGATGCCCCTTAAACCCCTGCTCCAAGCCAAGGCAGTAAGTAAAAACAATATTGCATATCAGAGGGAGTAGTAGAGATTAGTGCCAATCTTAAAGATGTGAAGGATGCAGCAGGGGTCACAGTCTCCATGTATCTCCATTTGGTTTACTAGTCCAGCCCCAACAAAGCCAGACTGTTTCTAGGGGATTAGGGTAAACTATAAAAAGCTCAACTAAGTAGTAGTCCCAATTACAGCTGCTGTGCCAGATGTGGTATCTTTGCTAGAACAGATTAACATGGCCTCAAATACCTGGCATGCAGCCACTGATCTGGCAAAGGTATTTGTTTCATCTTCATCAGAAAGAAGGACCAGAAGCAGTTTGCGCTCACATGGGATTAACAATAGTGTACATTTACAGTCTTGTCCTATGGCTCTGTAAACTCTCCCAGCAGTCATCTGTCATAATATAGTCTGAAGAGGCATGGACTCTAGATATTCCATAGGATATTACGTTGGCCCATGAGACTATTGACATTGTGTTAATCAGACCAGATGGTTATGAAATGGCAAATATGTTGAAGGACTTATTATGGCACATATACTACAAGGGGTGAGAGATAAACCTCATGAATATTCAGGAGGCTGGCATATCAGTAACATTTTCAGGAATCCAGTGATATAGACAAATTATTGCATTTTTCACTTCCTACCACTAATAAGGAAGCAGAATGCCTGTCAGGCTCTTCAGATTCTGAAAGTAGCATATTCCATGACTGGGAACCAAGTGACATGAAAGGTTTCCAGCGTTGAGTGGCGCCCAGTACAGGAAAGGGGTAAGTAACACACCCACGCTGTGGTGCAGACGGTTCTGCATCTTTGGCCACAGGGTTTGGCAGACCCTGTGGTATTTTCTGCAGTGAGGAATGATGTTGTGTGGCATTTATGGCAAGTCCCAGTAGGAGAATCACCATGTAGACACCTAGGGTTCTGAAGAAATGCCATGCCATCTACAGTGGAGAATTATATTAATTGAAAACTAGGTCCTGGTATGCTTCTGGGTTCTGGTTGAACACCTAATCGTGGAATTTTGAGTGGCCATGTGGCCAGAACTGTCCACCATTACCTGGGTTCTATTAGACCCACCAAGTGATAAGTTGGGATATCCCAACAGCAATCCGTTATAAGATGGAAGTGGTACATCGGGGATTGGGCATGAGCAGGACCAGTGGGCACAATTAGACTGCATGAGCAAGTAGCCCAGACTCCATGTCATCCATCGCTGTTGCACAGTTTCCTCCCCCTCATCTCACACCTATGGCCACATACATAGTCTCTGATGACCAGCCGACAAAGGAGGAAAAGCCCAATCTTGGTTGTGGATGTGCTGGTTTGGTATTGGATACATGAGGAGAAATTCTCTCAGTGAACACAGCTTTGGGCAATGCAGCACATAGTCCACTTTGTGCGGTAGGAGAAGTGGCCAAAGGAAGAACATACACCAACTGTAGGCAGTTGCAAATGGCTTGGCTGAATGGTCAAGGGTCTGAGGAGAACACTTTGAATATTGGGGATAAGCAGATATGGGGAAGAGTACTGTGGATGGACCTACGCAGGTGAGCACTGAGTGTGTAGATATTTGTATCACATGTTAATGCTCCTCATTGGCATGGTTAATTGACCCTAGTCATTAGGTCGAGTGGATACAGGGAAGAATAACGTTGGATCCTCTGAGTTGTTTATTGGTACTCCCCTGCCAATTTTGTTAGGAGATGGACAAATTCAGCCTTCATGGACTGGAATGGCACGGTGACTAGGGCATCCAGTGTTGACTAGGGTTGAGGATATAGCACCCCCCCAACCCTCTGCCTGGTAAGTCACCTAAATCAGCAGAGATGTCAGCTGAGAGTGAAGGGAGACTAAGTTGGGAAATAGAGGAAGATGGCAGTGAATATCACCATTTAAAGCTTTAGGCACTTATTTTTCCAGCTGCTCCAACGCTGCCTGCAGATAGCTCACAGCTGAGTTCTTCACCAGGCATTGCTCTCAGTTGAAGAGAGCCTGCTCTCCTAGATTACACCCCTTCCTGAGGTAGTAAACATTCAATGGCTTGTCAGTATAGGGGTACAAAAGCACAGCTTTCTAGCCTCAATTCTGGACCTTTCTCAAGGGCCAACCCACTTTCAGAGCTCCCTATGGAATCTTCTGGGGTCTTCATTGCAACTGCAGTTCAACTTCCCTCTCCGCCTGGCCCTGCTTCCGTCACTCCTTATAAGTGTTGTTTCTGAGAGCATTCCCATTGATGCTGTTGCCAAGAGCACGAAAATCTCTGCCTCAGAAACTGTCTCTCAAAGGAACCTAATCTATGACAATGATGTTCATAGGAAAGATAACACAGTTAAACAAAAGAAGCAAAAATCTTCTCTAAGTCTATCACCCGTCTACTGATACCTTAGTGCATTTCCCTCTAGTCTCTTTTCTATGAATATATATACTTTATAGTTTATTTTTACCATGCTTACTGTTTTTATACCTTACCTTTTAAACTTAATATATTATGAATATCTTACATTATTATTCTACAATCCACTGTTGGTTGCTGCATAATTCATAATATGGATGTACCAATGTCTATTGTATGGTTTCTAATTTCTCATTATTATAAATAATGCTGAGATCATCTTTGTAGCTAAGTCTTTGCCTACCTGGTTATTTTCCTTACTTATAAATGTAGAATTATTGATCAAAAGCTATGCAGATCTATATAAAGTTAGCCCTGTCCTCCAAGGAGATCACACGATCAGTTCTTTAAAATATGCTGTCCTGGTCCTCACTCCTGCGGTACCGGGCTGCAGTATGTTCACAAAGAGGATTTTGCCACAGATTTATCCCTTCGAATCCTTTTTCAGAGTATGTCGGCCCCATTTTATAAGGCTTGGTTTCTTGAGGAGATTTTATTCCTAATATTTCATCCAGCATGTGGAGATATCAAGGTGTGTGAATTTCCTCCCATTTTGTAATTGTCTGTTTTAACCAGGAGAAGAGAGGGCAGATTTAAGACCCTGTTCCTTTGTAACATATGTTAACTCCCAGTCCCCAGCGAAACCATTTACCTCTAGATTTAAATGATTTCCAAATTCAAGAAGAATTGCCTGGAACTATATTCCCGGAAGGGACAATTATGAGACATTAAGGAGTGGAGAGGACACACGTCGCCAGAGGCAGAGTCCTCGTTTCAATTAATGAACTTCTTGGAGGAAAGCATAAGTAATTGGTTTTGGGGTTGTTTCCACTGCTTTTGAAGGACAATTGAAATGCTCATCAAGACGTGCCAAATGTTTATAGAGTGCCTCTTTGAATGAATATCTGTTTTAAATAAGTGAATTTAAAAGGGCTTGTAACTCACTTAAATTACACCAAGATGGGAGACTGGAGACAGGATATAGCTTCCAGTTGAAATTCCTTGATCTCTGGTTTAGTCTTAATTTTATAGATAACAAAAGCAATCATTGAAAGAACTTCAGCCAGTTGTGTTCAAATGGTATTCAGATGGGACCCAGGCTCCAGGCTACCCCCAAGTTTGTTGGTTCAGATCCACTTCTTCCTTAATGCAAAAGCTTGGCATTTGTTAATCCAATGAACACATACAGTTTGTAGCTTGCAAAGTCTCTTGAGCTCCTCCCTGGACAGGAGAAAATCAGGGCTAAGAGAATGCCATACCCTTAGCACTGGCACCTCAAAACCATGATGCTGTTTGAGAAGTCCAAGGAAATCAGCTGCAGGAGTTCAGGGAGGCGCATCCCATAATTCTCCTTTCTTCCTCCCAGCCGAAGCCCAATTCATAGTTCCCTGAGCCTGGGCTCCATCCAAGCCTAATGTAGCAGGTTTGAGAGCTTCAATGAAGTCCACGCTTGGCTGAGGCACTGGGAGGAGCTGGGTGACTCTGAAAGACAGCAAGGGCGCTTTATTATAGAAGGTGGGAGTGACCGAACAGGGCTCGGAAATGTAAGAGAAAGGAAGGCCTGGACATGCACTGAGGAAAAGGGACCAGCCTGAAATGTCACTGTCAGTAAATGAGGAAGGAAAGACTAGTGAATGAAGATGGAGGAGAACGGATATCCAGACGTTTCTCTGCCACCAACTAGCTATGTGGTCTTGGGAAAGCCGCCTAATTTTCTTGGGTCTTGGTTTTAAAGTGTTGTAAAATGAAGGATTCAGACAAGAAAATCACTAGGATCATTTTCATTTTCAGTTCTAAAATTCTTTGACTTTATTTCTAAGAATATGTTCAAATTATATCTAATTGTCTAAGATTTCAGGCACTTTTCGTATTTGAACTCTGGACCTGTTTGCTTCTGTATCTTAAATCTTTAGGACTTAGCTCACTTTACAATTACTGCCCACTTCTCTCCTCGTTACTCTGAACACCCGTGGACAGCACCTTCATCACCACAATGCTCAAAACACACAGCACGAAGATGACCCCTGACCTCATGCAGGCCCTTAGTGCCGCCCAGTCCTATTGCATCGTCCTATTCCAGTCTTTCCCCTACTTTCCGAGGCAACTCTTTCGGATCTTTTCACCTTCCTTCAAACCATCCAAACCTTTCCTCTTATCCTGACTCTCAGCTGATGAATCTGCATCCTGTTTTCCTGAGAAAATAGAAGCAGTCGGAAGAGGATTTATACGAGATCTCATTGCCTCATCTACCTACCTACCTGCATCTTTGCCTTTCTATTCTGCCTCTCCTCCTGTTAAGGGGATGAATGATCTATATGTTAATCTGAGGCTAACTCCAACGCTTGTGCACTAGACCCCATCTCCTCTTGCCTTTTCAAGAACAGTGTTCTAGCAATCGTCCCCTCCCTCCACTTGCGTCATCAGTTTTTCTCTCTGTAATGGATGATTTCCATAGCATACAAACATGCTGAAATACTGTCCAGCGTAAATGAAAATTCTCTCTTGTTCTCACATTTCTCCCAACTATTGCTCCTTTTCTCTATTCCTGTGTACGGCAAAATCCTCCAAAAAGTTGTCTTTACTCAACCGTTTACAATTTATTCCCTCCTGTTGTTTTTTGAACCCACTCCAATGACTTTCGCGTAGCTATATGCAATAGCCAATTATTAGTCCTGATCTTACTTGACCTATCCCAGCATTTGATCCAGTTTACCACTCTTTCTTCTCGAAATGGGGTTTTTTTTCACTGAAATTCCCGCACACCTTTCAGTTATCCTACCTTACTAGCTGTTCATCTCATTCTTCTTTGCTGGTCGGTTCCTCCTTATCTCTTCAACCTCTAAGTATTGACCTGCTCAAGGGTACAGATCTTAGACCTCTTCTCTTATGTACGGACCCACTTCCTAGGGGATCTCATCTAGCCTCAAGACTTTAAATTCATCTATACTCTGATGACTTCCAAATATTTGTCTCCAGCCCAGAAACTTCCCCTCACCTTCAGACTCGTTTAGCTAACTATCTATTCTACATGGATATCTGACAGGATCTCAGACTTAACATGTCTAAAACCACACTTCTGACCCTCCCCCATTTCTAATCGGAGCTCCTTAGAGGGCCGCTGCCGCAAAGGAATTGGCATCTCCATCTCTTTAGTTGCTCAAACCAAAATGCACAGAGGCATTTATGAAAACTTTTGCTTACATCTCATCCTTTTGGTGGCTCTACCCTCAAAATCTACACAGAATTCAACCACTTCTCACCAGCTCCACTCCTATTTTCATGGTCTCCCTGATTGATCTCCTTGTTTTTGTTCTCACCACCGATTATATTCTCAACACAGCAGACGGAACACTCTTTAAAACTTTCGGACAGATTATGTGGCTCCTTTGCTCACAACCACACAGGGGTTTCTTATCTGGCTCTTAATAAAACCCAAAGTTCTTCCAATGGCCTATGAAGTCTCTAAATTTTCTCCATCACACCTTTCCCCACTGATACTTCTCTCACCTCATCTCCTACCACACTGCCCCTCGTTCCCTCCACTTCAGCCACATTGTCCTCTCTGTTCCTACTTCAGTGCCTTTGCACATGCTGTTCCCTTGGCTTGGCATGCTCTTCCCACAGATAACCACAAGGCTCACCACATATGAAGTAGGCGCCCCCCACCGAACTCCCCTCCTTTTTACCTGTTTAATCTTTCACCATAACATTTACCACCACCTGACATACAGTGACTTTAAAATGTTTCTAATGTCTGTCTCCCCTCACCATCGTGGAAGCTTCAGAAGGGTGGGGACTTGTTCTCTCCTGTTCTTTGCCAAGTTCCCAGTGCCTACACCTGGGCTTGGCACATAGTGAGTGCCTGATATCTATTTGTTGAGTAAATATGTGAATGAAGGAGAATGTTCAGGCCAGTTCCATGGGTTTTGGAGAAACTGAATTGGGAGACGTAGGAAGGGGTATCTAGGGGCTCAGCCAAGCTGGGAGCCATGTTACCCATATATCACCTGTGAATATGGTGAGTCAAGTGTGAAATGGCACAGCTTAACTAGGAAACAAGACAATGCTGAAACTCAGGGAGGTAAATTCTCATTTTGTTGGTTTGATGTGGTGAGGCAGCGATGCGCAGGGCTTGCATCAGGCGGAATACAAGATTTCTCTTCTCAGGTTAGTTGATTTACTTGGCCATATCTTCAAGTAGAATCGCAACTCAATAATATACACCTGCCGAAAGATTGCTTTATGAAGGTACTTCTCCATTAGCACATGTGTTTGTGTGTGCACATGTTCCCAATAGTGTGCCAGACGACAGAAATTCAGAAACCTCCATCCCAGTTGAAATCCATGGTCCATTTGACATAATATTGCCTGGCCAACAGAAATCCAAGGAAATTAGGTCAAAGCAAACATGTATACTTGATAGCATATTGTCATTTGTAAGGCTGGATCTCTGATTCAAACCAGCTTAAACAAACAAATTTGGAAGTTTAAGGGGTATTTTTAGGTACAGCTGGATTGTGGGACTCAAATGAAATACTAACTTTGTATATATCTCTTGGATTTTTCTTTCCTGGGTTGGCTTCATTCTCAAACAGGCTCTCTATAAATGATGGGAAGACAGCTTCAGGCAGTTCCAAACTCTGTGATCCCCGGCCCTAACACAATTCCACGAAGTGGGCAAGAGGAAGGTCAGAAAGGGGAGCAAAGCAGGGCAAATTAAAAAGCAACCTTGCTGCTCTTCTCCTTGCCATTTTTGAAGTTGATTTATTAAAAACTTTAAAATGTATTTTTATTTTCTTTTATTTAAGTCGTTGACATAGATTTGTCTTTTTAGATTCAGTTGACTTAGATTGCGATGCTTCATGGAACCGCATGTTTTTTTCCTCTGCATTTCTTTCTGGCGTAATGTTGTTCCTAACAGCATTGAGGAGGTTTTGGACCCTTTAGACCAAACACAGTTGCAATGCTAGTTAGCCCCTTTGGCGCAGCTGTCATGACTTGATGAAAATTATACAGACCAGGGCAATATCCATGGGATCTGATGTGTGCAGTGTGGTCCTTGCCATGGGAATAGACCTCACACCATCCATTGGCCAAAGGCAAAGATTAGTCAAATTCTGCTCCAAAGTGAGTTGCAGCTGGAGAACAAACTCATAGCTTAGGAAATTAATAGGTTCTGCAGGTTTTTCAGTCATGAGATTTGGGACTGGTCAGTCTGAGTCCTTCCTTTAACATGGGCCTGGATCATCCTCAGTCTGCTTGATCCAGGGAGTGGAATGGGAATCTTAGCCTTGTTCTTAAAGCAAATTGGCCTTTGCCATCATAAAGTCGCTGGTCTGCTCCTCCTTAGTGAGCTCTAGATGGAGACTCTCAGATGGGAGGTCAAAGAAATAGAAATAGAGATAAGACAGGTCAGGGGTTAAAGTTGTAAGCAGCAAAACTAATTCTATTGATTTAGGTAGGAAAAGAATGTATAAGAAAATATTGAGCAGCTCACAAGATCACTTGTATGACTGGAGATACAGGCCCAGAAAAATCAGCAGGAACATAGATGTTATGAGTTGAACTGCATCCCCCTGAAAGGTATGTGGAACTCCTAATCCCCATGCCTGTGAAGCCGACCTTATTTGGAAATGGGGCCGTTATAGATGTAATCAATTTAAAATGCGGTCATATTGGATTCGGGTGGCCCCTAATCCAGTGACTGGCATCTCTGTAAGAAAAAGGAATGGGAGATTTACACACGGAGATACGGAAGAAGACACAGGCTAGAAGGCCATGTGAAGATGGAGGCAGAGGTTGGAGTGATGTTCTATAAGCCAAGGGACACTAAGGATTGCCAGCAACCACCAGAAGCCAGAGAGGGCAGAGAGGATTCTTCCCCAGAGCTTCCAGAGACAGCATGGCCTTGCCAATACCTTGAATTCAGACTTTCAGCCTCTAGAACTGTGAGGGAATAAATTTCTGTTGTTATAAGCTACTTGGTTTGCGGTACTTTACTATGGCAGTTCTAGGAAACTGACACAATAGGGAAGCATTGCAGTGGGGGCCTCAGCCACAATCATGCCCAGCAACGTGCCTTAGATGCAATCCACAGCTGTTGCCGGTTACTGACGCTGGTGCCACTGGCCTTACTGCCCTCTCCTATGGCCCAAGGATGAATCCTCTGCTCTTCTCATTTTTTTTGGTATTCAAGTTTGAGGCAGGACTGTCTGGGTCACATCTACACACCTAAGCTGAGAAGAGAAGAGAAAAAGCGAGAATCTGGGAATTTGGGAAGTTACACAGTGGGTCCTTCTCAAAGACAGGCAGGAGCTTCAGATGTTAGGCAACCAAAAAAAGTCACTGTGACATGTATATCCACGAAAGCAGCAGTTTTAAAATGTGATAAGTTGCAAATAATAATGACGATAACACTGAAGTCTGTGAATGATCTGCATTTTGGCATTAACTGGAGGGACAGTGAATTTATCTTTTAATATCCTTTTAGGTTCCTGCTAGAAGGCTGGATATATTTATATATCTCCATGGCATATACATGACAATGTCTGAAAATGCCATTTGCCAGGCATCTCTGCAAAAACAAGGTAGGTATACATTGATGTAGAGGTTTCGCCACCACAGCTCTGGGCAGACTCCAGGGGAGGCTGGAGACACAGCACAACGTGGAGAGAGCGTGGGCTCTGCAGCAGCCCTTTAGGGCTTGAGCCCTGGCTCTGCCACTTACTAGCTGTGTGATTTGGCCATGTTTTAACCTCTTAAAGCCTTAGTTTCTCTGTTTGCTAAATGGGTGTAATGACTCCTAGGTCATAGTGTTGTTGTGAGGGTTAAATGAATCAAGGCACATAAAGTGCTTAGAAGAGTGCTCAGCAGGTAGGAAGCATTCAGTGTTACAATGATCTCCTTACCAAGTTCTGAGCTTTGCAGAGGTTGTCTGTGTTCTTTTTGGGGTAGCATTTCTGAGCAGAAAATTAATTAAGAACAAAAAAACAATATTCAAAGGGCAAAAATCTTGTCAATATCTTGCTCATACCATCCGCATGAGAATTTGTGTTTCTGGCTGCTTTACGCCTCCTAGCCAGAATCAAGATACACAGATGGTCCCAGGCGTCCCGGGCCGGGGGTGACAGTGAATGCTTTGTACGGGTTAGATGTTCAGTACATATTTGCTGAGTGTACTGGGCAAGGCGAGCAAAGCGCTTGCCAGTTACACTGCTCCCTCCTAGAGAGCCTCATTGCCTGCCATGTCCTATCTCTTTCTGCAGGTTTCTTACATACAGCTTGTCTTATACACTGCTGCCTAGTCTAAGTCAAGTCCTGACCACGGAAGCCGATCCCTAAGTCACCCTGGTCCACCTCAGGGGAGGCTCTGTGCAAACACAGAGTCCTGCTGGGATAGCCTCTAGTGGATGGTGACCACTGAAGCAATCAATCCCACTCTCGGGGAACACTAACCAGAACTTGTAGAGAGAGTCAGAAGTTGGTAGTGGGAGCAAAGTACGGAGTACACAGAGTGAAGCCATGAGTTAGCTGAATCCAGAAGCAGACACTAGAGGAGAGAGAGAATTAGCGAGCTGGTTCTTTGCTGGCAGCAGGGGCAGAAATAAAGACAGGCATACCAGTGCTGTACATGATTGTGTCATTTCATCCTCCTAATAACCCAATGAAACCCCATTTTATACGTAAGGATGCTGAGGCGTAGGGAACTGAGTGACTTCTTAAAGATCCTGAAGTTACTAGAGTTACCTGGTACC
Source organism: Equus asinus (assembly GCF_041296235.1). NCBI lineage: Eukaryota > Metazoa > Chordata > Mammalia > Perissodactyla > Equidae > Equus > Equus asinus. Next base: position 65,264,007 of record NC_091796.1, on the reverse strand, counting down.
TAGACCAGTCTAGAAGCGGAGAAAGAAGAGCTGAAGCCACATAGGGCAGAGTGACGAGCACCTGCAGCTGAAGGGCAGCTGTAGGCCCTGCACCTCCACAGCTGTGCCCCAAGCCACCTTCCAGGCCTGTTCTGCTGGGAGGCCCAGCTGTGACTGCACCTTCCCCGGCTGTGTATGTAATAAATGCCCCCCTATAAAACAAAACCCAGAAGGCTTTTATTCCTTAAGCCTCGCCACTCAAGGCGGGGTCCACGAACAGCAGGTTCAGCATTACCCTGATGCTTATTAGGAATGTGGCATGCTGGGGCTCCCACTAGACTTCCGGAATCAGTATCAGCTTTTCTAACAAGATCTCCATGTAACTGGTATATACATTAAAGTTTGAGAAGCACTTCTCTAAAACATTGATTGTCACACTTAGCTGCACATTAGGAGTTTAAAAAAATACGGTTGTCTGGATCCCCACGCCTGGGTCCCACTGATTTAGTTGGTGTGGGCTGTGGCCGGGGCATCAGGACGTTTAGTTCCCCAGGCAATTCTCATGTACAGCAAAAGTTAAAGGCTCCTTGCTCTAACACCTGTAACCAGTGTGTAAACACACCATAAACAATGGGCTGAGACAGGATCTGAATGAAGACTGTGACTGTCAATGGATAAGGTGATACAGATTTCGTCACCAAATCTCAGATGATTAGAAGCACTTGAAGCTAGAGAGGAAAGACTAAGTATAGAATAAAATGAGTGTGATGAAATTAAAACTACTACTGACGCCTTCTAGCTTTCCTCTTCTCCTGCCTGCTGCAGAGGATCTTGTTTGCTTGTGTATTTTTTCGATTCCCTACCCCAAGATGAGGATTCTGTCTCTGCTATGCCTGAAAGATATAGGCTCATGAGGAAAAGGAGGGGTGGGGGGGACAGAAAGTAGCGGCCAGGGTGGAGTTTTAAGAAGTTTGGGGGTGGATTTGGAAGACAGTGATATTGGTGAGGGTGGGTTTTGAGAAAGTTGGGGAAAGAATTTTTAAAAATATGGTAAATGTGGGAAGTTTATGGATGAGAGTCTCATTAGCATCCTTTAAGAGATGTGAAAATTTCTTCTAAAAAATGACTGTGGGGGCCAGCCCCGTGGCCGAGTGGTTAAGTTCTCGTGCTCTGGTTTGGGGCCTCAGGGTTTCGCCGGGTTTGGATCCTGGGCGCGGACATGGCACCGCTCATCAGGCCATACTGATGCAGCGTCCCACATGCCACAGCTAGAAGGACCCACAACTAAAATATACAGCTATATACTGGGGGGATTTGGGGAGAAAAAAGCAGAAAGAAAAAAAGATTGGAACAGTTGTTAGCTCAGGTGCCAATCTTTAAAAAAAAAATGACTGGTGAAATATATATAACATAAAATTTACCATTTTAACCGTTTTTAAGTATAGTGTCCAGCAGCATTAAGTATGCTCACGTCGTTGTGCAACCATCCTACTATCTACTTCCAAACCTTTCCATCATCCCAAACTGAGACTTTCCTCCTTAAATGATAGCTCCCATCCTCCCTGCCCCCACAAGCCCCTGGGAAAACACCATTCTACCTTCTGTCTTTATGAATTTGATCTTTCCAGGTACCTCATACAAGTGGCATCATACAATATTTGCCCTTTTCGTGTCTGGCTGATTTCACTCAGCCTACGAATGTCCTTTGTAACTATTTTTCACCTCTTAGACTGTGCTGCTTAAACAGTCACCTATTTGGGACTGAGCCATGTGTGTCCTGGCCTTTTCAGGATCGCAGGAGTGTCGTGCTGCTTTTCTTAATGGGAATTGAACTTAGGAGATGATTGTCCTAAGAGGTAAGCCAGGCTGACAACAAAAATAGGCTCAGGAGAGGTCGAGATAAACTCGCTGATGACAGAGCACACGGGCTTTCCGAGGGCAGTCGGATGCGTGCGGCTGACAGCCTGGGAGGCTGCTTAGAACCGTGGCAGCTAGTTCTCTAACAAGGCTTTTTGGTGTCGCTAGTTGAGAGTGGGTCGCAGACTCTTTACCTGTTCTCGTTTTCAACTTCTTCTAAAACTAAAATGCTATTTTTACAACCATCACCCCCCTTTTTTTGGCTATGGGGAGGTTGGTTGGTTTGTCTTTTGTAGTTAACAAAGAAGTTAATGTGATGCGACCAGATTTTTTTTTTTTAAAGAAAAATATGCTTTAGATCTCATGGGTAAGCCTTAAAACTAATCAATCATTTTTGAAGTGACCTCTTGGGCTTTATCTTATTTGAAGAACCGGAAGTTAAAGGGACAAGGCCATTTTCTTTCAGAGTATTTTAGAACATTTATGATCAGTCTGTGTGAGACCTTTCAGGAAGTACTCAAAATAAATTGTCAAGCACAGGTTATCTAATGTTGTTGACTCATTTTTTTATTTTGGAAGTATGAGTGGTATGGCCTACTTACAAAGATTGTGGAAAGAATTTAAGGAGATAGTGTCTACATAGAAGGCCCTCAATAAATTATAGTTGTCAATTATCTGTGCTGATTCTATAAAATGATGATATATCTTTGGTAATCATTCATCCACACTTTTGGTAAAATTTCACATTTTATTGGCAAGGAAGTGCATAGGAATTGTTACATAATACTTCTATTAAGATAGTAGCGTATTGTTGTCTTAAGTTGGGTTCACTAGAAGCAGAGCCTGACGCAGGGATTCAGCTGCTCTTCGGGAAGGATCCATAAGGTAATGAGGGAAACAGGATAGAGGAGGGGAAGGACCAATGAAAGCTGTGGTTTCAGATGGTCTAGCCTTGCAGCTTGATGTTGAGGGCAAGGGTGGGGTGCCTGAGGAGGGGGCCCTCTGGAGAATGAATCCTACCGCAGGATCATCCCAGGCAGCAGTTCACACTTTCATTCTATTAAAACATTTATGAGAAGTTTGTGGAACCATCAAAAATAGCTATTTACTGTGACATCGGCATCCACTAACTTAAAAATGGCTGTATGATAGATTCTCTTCAGCCAACTCTGAGTAATGACTCAAACCAAATTGCCCCATAATGAAAAACAAAGCATTCATTTGCTCATGAATTTAACTACTATTTCTTAAATATCCATTAGGTGCTCAGAACTGCACCAGAAGTGCACCAGAAGCACAGCCAAAACAATAAAAATTATCAGTGAATACTTTTGAATTACCTTAAAAATAACCAGTTGAAAATAAGATAGCAACAACCATTTCCTCCAGGTTTTTCAATAAAAAGTAGCGAGGCTGCTAAGTAAAACCTGGTATTTAAACTGTATTTTTGGAAAGGGATGATGCAAAGGCTTGTTCACATTTGTTCTTTACACAGCTAGGCCAACGTGGAAGGTTGGAACTTTAGCAGCGCAAGTGGTGTCCTATTCTTCCTGCAGGCTGTTCCTGATCACACATGAAAATGGGGGGCGACCTGTGGTGGCTGAGCTGCGGCTTTGGGAATTGGTAAATTGCAAACACACCCTTTGAAATTAATCTAGAAATAAGTGATTTTTTAAAAAAACAAATACATGTAAGTCTGACTAACATCTATTGAACAATAGATACTTTTAGACACAGTAATAAAGGATTCTTGCAGGGGAATGCAAAGAACTGGAATTTTTATTTCAACTCCTCAAGTCCCTGCCCTTGAATGTATTTAGTGAGATCAACCAGACACACGGAGACAAAAGCAGAAAAAAGTCCAGAAACTTCCTCTAACCTTCTTATTACCAAGCCTTTATATGGGGATAATAATTGGTGTATTCCATAGGGGCAAGCTGGGAAATGTGTGTCTGTCATGGTTCTTCACTCATAAGCAGCAGAAATGAGCTTCAGAAAACTGAAGCAGAGGGAGAGTTTATTGGAAGGATATACGATAGTTCTCAGAATAAAAGAGAAAGCTTAGGCACCTGGCTTGGAAAGGACAGGAATCACGACAGAGGAATCCCAGGCTCTGGGAAACAAAAACGGACCGTCTCTTGTTAGAACATCCCTGTTAGGATGAATAGGGTTCTGGCATTGTTTAGTCTATGCCATTTTACTTAACACCCAATCTCAGAGAGAAAGGTGCCTCACTACCTGCCAGAGAAGGGCTGAACTCATTCATTCATTCAACGAATCTATCTATTGATCTCTGCTACTACATGCCGGGAGCCTGAAATACACAACTTGGCTGACAGCCCCAGCACAAAGCATTCGGGGGGGTAGGCTAATTTCTCCAGCGTAAAATCAAAGTGCTATTAGCAGAAATATGGGAAAGATTTTCTAGGTGTTCAGTATGGCCAGTAAGCCCTGTAGGATGATTTTCTTTAAGTGCACAGGCATTTATATGCTTGTTCTTTTTCCAGAAACGTTAACTCCTCCCCTTGAACTTTATCTTGCTTTTGGAGCAAATTTCCAAATGTCGTAAATCATATTAACTCTCACAATGCTCAGTCCACTCTAGAGCTGGCAGAACCTGGCCATGGAAGTTCCCCTGGCGCCAGGCGCCTCTTGTCTACACCTTGGGTTCCTTCTGCATCCGAGGGTCTGATGAGTTTCACTCAGCTACGTTTTTCTCTGCTAAGCTGAATTAAAGATTCTGCTTTGCCTGATCCTTTATTTATTTTTTTTTTACCTAATCATTGCCAATTTCTTCCTCCCACTCCTTACATGTTCATTTATCTCAAAATTTCATCGAGTGTAGAATTCTTATAGTTTTCTTATGTTGTAGGTTTAATTTTCCATTTTCGTCTACCTGATGAGAAGGCCAGAAATGAGTACATTGTGTTTCCATGTGTCACTTAAAGAATTTTTTCTCCTTTTTACTCTGTTTTATACTCCCAGACTTACTATTGGTTCACATACAGAGGTATTTACATTTGGAAGCAAACACAGTAAATGGCTCTGTTACCTAAGCACAGCTCAGCGAGAGCTAGGGGAGAAAAAATATATTTCCTTTTTGTCATTCCTACATAAATCATACTAGCAGTCTTTATTATCAGAGCACTAGTCACATGCCTTCATTGTTTGTTTGTGCATTCATTCACTCATTCATTCATTTGTATTTATTTACCAAGCAATTATTAGCCATTTACATTTGCCATACACTATTCTTTCCTTAAATGGAATTTGTTTGGTTTTTAAATAAACTTAGAGACAAAAAAGATGGGTAAGATGAAAGTTTCAATGAGATTAGTACCAGCTAGACAGAGGGGACCGGAAAGGAATTTTCGATGAAGTTTCTGTGAGATCCTCTCTCTTAGGCCTGTATCACTGACGTAGTCTAAACGCCAGTTCCTGAAGCAAAACTCACAACTGCCCCTCCTTTCAGCTGCAGAAACAACCTCCCCACATCAGAGCTCTCACCTCCTGCTTCCCTGGGCAGAGAAGCTGCTTGGTGGGCAGAGGTTCACCCGCTCCTGGGGGGCGTTGGGCCCTGGCGCTGCTGCTCGGCTGTGGTTTGCTCAGAACAGCAGGGTCAGCCTACAATGGCTTTTTATCTACTCCACTATTTGTATTCCAGTTCTGTCAGTCGGTCTAACGCTCTTCTTTATAATACTTTCTCCTCCTCCGTACAGGATCAAATCTAGGCGCTGGTGCTGCACTGGGTTGTCGTGTCTCTTTAGCTTTCTTCAATCTAGAACATTTCCACAGTCTGTTTTTTTCTTTTAGGACATTAGCATTTTTGAAGAATATTGTTCTCACTGCCACCCCTCCCTGCTCCTCTTCCCCCACTTTTTAAAATAGAACGTTCCTCATTTTAGGTTTGTCTAATGTTTTCTGGTGATTAGACTGAAGTGGTGCGTTCTAGGCCAGAGTCCTGCACAGGTGCTGTGTGTCCTTCTCGGAGTATCAGGCCTGTTCTCATTGGTAATGTTAATTTCAATGATTTGGTCAAAGTGTTGTCCAAATTCTCCATTATGTAGTTACAGTTTTTTCTGCCCACTTTTGCAACTCATAAGCAGTCCATGGGGAGAAACTTTAAGGTAATGCAAATATCCCGGTCCTCATCAAAATTTCCTCCTGGACGTTGTCTCCACTGATGAGTCTTGTCTGATCCAATCTTTATCATCATGGTCGCAAAAGAGTGGTCATCCAGCTCCGGTGTTCCTTCCTCACAAGCAGGTCAGCCACCACATTTCACTGTAGCCGGGGACGCCCTCCTGCCTCCATTTATTTATTATTTACTGTCTATTATTGATATGAACTCATGAATCCCCATTTTTTCACTGTTTTATAATTCATTTCTGTACCTGTTTCTTTTGGTGCTCTAATTTATATATTCTTATTTCTGTAAAATACCAGGCAAATGTAGCTTTATCCAGCTCACCCACATCCAATTGCATTGCAGCCCCAAAGCCCCTCCTATGTGGGAATTCTGGAGCCACCACTGTGCATGTGGATACACACGCATCCTTAGATATGCTTTGGTGACAGCGCACAAAAACCTGATAGCATGGGCTACTTTGACAGAAGGAGACTGGGGGGTACAGAGGTTTGAGGTTGGAGAGAAATTTACTTTCCATTTTTGTAATATTTGATTTTTTAAAAAAAATCAGACACATACTAAATTGTCAATTTTTTTTTTTTAAAAAAAAGCTTGTTTTCTTGCTGAGTCATTCTCAGCAGCAGCTGAGTTTGGCCCTGCTCCTGTGGGACACATTTCGTCTCCCTCACTGTTAAACTTCTCCTCTCTGTTTGAGCGCGTCCTCGAGGGCAGTCTTCCCTCTCCACGCCGTCCTGCTTGCTGCTGGACTTGAGTTTGGGCCCAGTTTTGAAGGCAGGCTTTGGATGCCAGCACTGCAAACTCAGACCCCTGACCTTCAGTTCTCAGACTCAGAGCGTGATTTCCAAGGGCAAAGTGAGCACAGTGTAATTGTCACAGCCATGCACTGCTGCTTCTGCCCTAAGCTTCATTCTAGAAAGTTTTGCAAGCCAGTAGACGGCAGACTGTACGCGAGGTTATTAGATCAAGTGCTCATCTGTCTGCATGTGTCCTGGGTGAGCAACGACAGCTGATTTGCCTCATGATAGTGCTTTGAAATCTAAATAATTGCCAGGTGATGGCCACTGAGTAGCCATCCTATTCACATTGTGGACAACTGAAAAAAAAATCTCTGTTAATCCACACACGATGTATGCTAAAATTTCTTCTTTACTGAAAATGAACCAGTGCATTTAAAACACTCAATCTCCCTGTGGTAAGAAATTGTCTCTGAACCCTGCACAGCTGTGGATGCTCGGGCTCATTGCTGAGCAGTGTGTGACACACACCCCGGGGGAAGCTTGGCGGGCCCGCTCACAGGCGGCCTCGTGCATTAGTCCTCGTTTAAGCCCGCATGTAGACCACACTGAGCTCAGCTGTAATCATCTTTCTTTGAAAAAAAAAAAAAAGTGGCCTTATTATAAACACGAGCAAGCTGGATTTTTTTGAGGGGCCTTTGCATTTTGGAGCCTTGTGGGTTTCTTCATCTATCTGATAATCATTAACATGCACAACAGTTAGCCTTCCAGCAATGTGAAACTGTACATCTCAGCTTGGCAGCATCTGTCTTGCAGTGCAGACTGGGGTTTGCTGAGGCTGTTTTTATAATCACTGGTGGTAAAATCAGGAAGATGCAAAATGGGCGTGTACTGAAGTGCAGTTCATCCAACATTCTAGACCTTAAATTAGAGTGATGAGCATAAACACTGCAAACAGAGTTTTTTTTCCAACTAAATTGCAATTATATTTTAAATTACCTACAATTACCAGAAACCATCTCAAAGCTAGAAATTAACTTCTCAGGCACTGGTCCCAGCACATCAGCTGTTAAACGGACCATCTCGTGTAGCTGACCTCCCACTCTAGTTTCACCCGCACACAGCCTGCACAAACCAGGCGGGGCAGAGCCCCAGGGCCATGCCGGGCTTCATGGTCACCTGACAGGCGTCGGCTAGTGGGATTGTGCAGCCTTATTTTTACAACTTCCCAAATTACAGTTTTATCCAGGTTCATGACATTTTGCTGAAATACTGTGCTTGTTTTCTTTTTGAGCGCAAGTGACCATTTTAGTTTAGATTTTAATTGAACTGTTTTTATGCAGTTGGTTTTGTCATCTGGAATTTAGGGCATGGACTTGCGTCCAGGAGCCCCTGGGACTAATCCTGCATGGTCACTGTGTGAACGTGGTCAAAGCTCTTACCTTCGGGGCTTCAGAATCCTTCTCGGATGGTGAGGGAGGAGCAGCTGGGAATGTGCTGCGTATCCTCCGCTTGAGCAGCAGGCGGGTGGCCCAGCGCCAGGGTTAGCTTCTTCCCCATCCTGCGATCAGTCCGCTCCCCAGCTCCCTGGCCTGTGTTGCCACCTCCCTTTTAGCGAGAGGTCGGGGGCCTTGGGGTCAGCCTTTCTTTACCCTGCCTGTCTGGTAAACAATTTAGCATTGGTTGACTTGAATTCAGCATGGTAGAATACTTTGAAATGTTGGAGTTTGTACTTAGTACATTTGGGAATGGATTAACTAGTTTAAATCTCATGGCTTCGTGTTTCTCCAGGAACTCATAATGAGCCTCTCTTCCTTGAATCCAGTCTCCTGTCTTGAATCCACCCCCCCATCAATTGTCCCCAAAGTGATTTTTCTTAAACGCAAAGCAATGCCAATTTCCTTCTTAAAATCCTTCAACATTTCCCCAACCCCAAGAACCGGGCTGATTCGATCCCTGCCCATTTCTCTGCTCCACACTCCACACGTCTGCTGCACCAAGTTGTTTCTTCTTCTCCCCAGTGGACCACTCTTGTATTCATATAAAACACCTTGTTTCATGCTTGTGATTCTTTCTGGCTGGCTCTCCCTATCACTTCTCCATTTGGCTAAATCACAAACAATGTTTAAGACTGTTTAGACCGTGTGTGGACTGAATGTTTGGGTCCCCTCAAAATGCATACGTTGAAATCCTAACCCCCAAGGTGATGGTATTAGGAGGTAACTTTGGGAAGCAATTAGGTCACGAGGGTGGAGCCATGAGGTCAAGAGCCATTAGGTCATAAGGGATTAGTGCCCTTATAAAAGAGGCCCCAGCAAGATCCTTTGTCTCTTCTGTGTGTGAGGTCACAGTGAGAAGACAGCCATCAATGAGGAAGCAGACTCTCACCAGACACCAAATCTGCCACCACCATGGTCTCAGACTTCCCAGTCTCCAGAACTGGAAGAAATAAATTTCTGTTGTTTCTCAGCCCCCCAGTTTACGGCATTTTGTTATAGCTAACCAAATTGATTGAGACAGACCACATCCTCCGAAAAGCTTCCCTAGAAGCCCCCACTCCATGGTGGATACTCCTTTTTAACTTATTCATTTAATGAAAGCTCGTGCCTATTACGCACTCAATGGTACTGACTAATTGGGGTCATTTTGCTCCCATGAATCCCTCTGCTTATCTCTAGGTGTAGGGGAAGAGAAGAGGGTGCCCAAAAAGGAGGAGTTTGGTTTCCTGGTGCCCATGAGGGCGTGGCCACCTGGGTGACCTGCAGGGCATATTGGGGAGGCCCTATTTGAGAGCTGGAGAAGGGTGAGTAGAAGAAATGCCCAGAACCATTCCTCTCAGCCGTGAACTCTACAAAGTTGAAATATACAACTCAAGCCTAAAGTAAAAGATGGCTTTGTACATTCTTTTGGACTCCGTGTATGTATTGGATTGACTAACTATAAGTTTGGTTAATAATGCACTGTATCACCCTTCCCTATACTGTTAACGATGTGATACTGGAGTTACATTAAAATAGTTATTATGATTGGGGATGAACTATAAAGAGCCCTCGTTTTGCTTATACTGTACCCTATAAGTCATTTCAGTGACTTGAATAAATAATGCTCCTTTAACCCAACTTCTGAGAGATTTCCGAGGCGTAGACAGATAGGTATAGAATTAAAAGGCCATAAATGGCAGGGCTAAAAATATCTGTAGTCATATGGTATAGAATTAAAAGGTGATAAATGGCTGGGCTAAAATACCTGCAGTCACATGGTATCAAGAGGAATGCTTTTGGCATCAATAGAAAACTTGACTAAAAGTGACAAACTATGTCATTCATGTAGCTGTTGGTGGTTGGTAATAGCTCAAAAAATACTAGAGCCAGTGTTTGTTCACTTCTGTTGGCCCTTCTCTTGTGGTTGCAAGATGGCTGCCAAAGCTTTAGGCACCAGTCTATATCCAAGGCAGGAAGAAGGGGTGGCAGAAAGGGTGGTGCCAATGACATTTGTCCTTTATATCAGGAAAGCAAAGATTTGCCAGAAGCCCCTGAGACTTCCACTTATACCCCATTGGGGCTCAAAGTGTCTCACATGGCCAACCCTAGCTGCAGGAGAGCAGGCAAGCAATATTTGGCTTAATGAAGTGTGCCCAAGGAGATGGATTTGAGAACGGGAGTTGGCTAGCCAACCACCAACAATGGCATGTTACAGGCATGTCATCTAATTCTCTCAGAAGTCGTCAACCTTCACCAGCATTTATCAACGTCTTGCTCTTCGGGACTCTTTTAAAGTAAAACCTGGCAGAAATATGAAGGTGTGCATCGTTTATAAACTTCCCCAATTACCACAGCAATGCGCCTGCGTTGTCTCCAACGGGCCCTTCTGCACCTGGGGAAGAAGGCTTTGCCTGCGTGGTCGCCGACAGGCGCTTCCGCGCCTGGGGAAGAAGCATTTGCTGCAGAGCTAGGGAACGCTTTCGACTCCAGTTGTTTGGATAGATCCGAAAAAAGTGCAAACAAAAATGTCTATCCTTGGTTTAACTTTTCACTCTTGTTTATTCATGGGTGCTTCTAAGAGCTTTTGCAAGTAAACCTTCCAAATCTTAAACTAAGTGTGGTAGGCAAACTATCTCAGAGTTTATGGTTTACGCCACCGATCAAGAAGAATAACAATCCATTAATTCTGATGAGGTAACCTCATTAAAAGGGGCATGTGGAACAAACAAGGGGGATTCCAACAAGTTTGAAGACCTGAAGCCACGCTATCTTCTCTCTGTGGTGGTGTATCCACAGACACCTCCCTGGTTCAAAAACACATGTGGCAAGATATGCTGTGATATAGTTGGCCTGAGGGCAGCACAGTGTAGTGTTTAAGATGTGAGCTCTGGAGCCAGACCGTCTAGGCTCGAGTCCTGCTTCTACAGCTTACTAGCTGTGTGACCTAGGACGATTTACTTAAACTCTCTGTTTCTCCAAATGGGACAGCAGTAGTACTCAGCTAATATATTTAAATATATGTAAAGCACTGAGAAAATTTCCTATCACAGTATGCACAATAATTGATAACTATTAGCACCTGTGGTTCTGCAGTGGTATTATTCAATGGCAATGCCCACCACGGCAGGCAGACCCTTGGCTTCTCTACCTCTCCCTTCCTTCTGGTATGCATCCCTTTTGGACACTTCCCCGTACAGAGGAAGCACTCGTAAACACTTGTCAGTACTCAATTACTTGGTGTACACCGTGTCATGTGATACACATTATCATCACAATTTCACACAAGGAAAAGGAAATTGAGCAGAGAGGTGGAGAAAAGTGTCCAAGCCACACAGCTAGTAAACTTGTTGGCGTTAGAATTAGAGCTCAGATATTTTGGACCCCAAGGCTTGCACTTATGCCCGTTGTGGCATTATTGAATTGAGTTATAAAGCTTAAGTTAGTTTCTTACGTGCATATCTATCTCTCTGCATATAATTTTTTCATGCTTTGAGGGAAAGATTTGAGTCATGGACATCTTTTAGGACATCTGCACAACTCACAGTCATCCTCTTTTTCAGAAAACTGTTTCAGACTCCTGGTAAAGGAGGGCCTCAAAGGGTATATAAAGATAATGCTTATAAAATGTGATTAGCACCCAATAAATTTTAGCTGCTATTGTATTGTTACATGAACCCACCTTCTGTGGCCAAGGTTGAATGGGCACCTGACCCAAGCTGGGCCAGTTGAATTTTCTCAAGAATTTGAAAATTAGAGTCTGAGATAGCCCAGTAGACACAGCATGTCATTGGAACTGAGTTGATGGAAGTTCGAGTGCAGTGGAGTGTCCATTTCGTCACAAGGTTGGAGAGGGGCTTGGAACACTGCCCTGCAGAGAGGAAAATGGAGGAGACAAGAAAAGCTAAGCAGAGGCCAGAGGTGAGAGGTGGAGGCGAGTCCTGCGTGGGGAACATGTGGCTTCTCAGGTCTTGGTTCTAATCCCTTTTGAAATTCCTCCTTAGGTGTTTGTGAGGAAACTGGTATCTTTCTAATAACTTCGATCTTCTCTTTGTTTGTTAAGCTAGCTTCAGTTGGTTCTTACCACTAGCAAGCGGTCTCCATGAAGACCGTTCGATTGGGATGGACGTTGTAGTTACTGACTGAAATAAGTGTTTTAGATTAACTGAGGGCTCGATCGTACTCTCTCCTTTACTCCCATAGATCAAGAGTTTACCTAGCCAATGCCATAAATTTAATTCAGGTACCCTAAAGCAAACTTGAGCAGTTCCCTTGTGAATTGCTAAATCTCAGCAAAGTTAAAAATACACAACATTGAGTTTCATCAAAAAATGTCTAGATCTGGTGTGTCTAAAATGCCCAGGTTTGTACTTTATTCTTGCGGAAATCTCTTTTCCAGAAAGTTCTCAATGCTTTGTTCCTCTGAATGTGCTCAGCCTTGCCTGTGCCATCACTGAGCAGTCAGGATCACACTGTGACTCCCAGGCCAGAGAAGGTCCAGACAGAGAGGATCCATCGTGTGGTCACTGAATTGCACCTCTGTGTAGCTTCTATGGCCAGAGCCTCTGATGCAGGTGACAAAAGCAGGGTCTTGGATCTTCTCATAGGCCCCAGCTTCTACTACCACAGATGGGATACGAAGAGATTCAAATGGATGTGATCCCTAGACCTCAGGGCAGTCTACAGATGACCTCCTATTCCAAGAGGTGTCTTAGACTTTACAACAATTCTAAAACCAAATTATAGGTTTTTATTTTATTTTTTTAGAAGAAATAGCCTTCAAGCACAGTGGTTCTTGATCAGGGACATGTTTCAAGGTGACCTGGGAAACTTTCTTTGAGTTATACCTGCCATCTGACAGTAGGGAAGGCAGATATTCTCATACAGTGTGTGTGGGCATATAAATTGGTATAATATTTTTAGAGGGCAATTTGATAGTGTCCATCAAAAAAGTAAGTGTACATATGTAGTAATCTGACTAAAGTAGGAATATATTGTATAGCTGTACTGACACATGTGCCCAAATATATATTTAAAAGGATGTTTGCTGAAGCATTATTAATAAATGGGAAAAAACCTGGAATACCACAAAGCCACTAAAAGGAGGTAGATTTTATGTAAACAGGGGAAAGATTCTATGGGAAGGAGGTCAAAATAATTAAGTGGATAAAGCAAATTGCAGAACAGTATATGTATAATAATATAATTCCATCTGTGTTTAAAATAATCATAAAAGGAGAGACGCATATAGTCATGAGTTTGCGCCTCCTTTGTGATATAGATACATGATTACATGTATGGAGAGCTTCTGAAAGAGTATATAAACTGTGAATAGGGTCACCTCAGGGGAGTAAGAATAGCATGTTGCCTCAAGAACTTTTAAAAGTATTTTATACAGTTTTTGTTACCTGTAACAAAATCGTCTCAGTGAAGACAAATTGGCATGGATGATCACCGAGTTACTGACTGAAATAAGTGTTTTAAAGGATCGGGCTCATTGTAAAATGCAAAACGGATTCAGGTTCATTACGGGAAAGCATTTTAAACAATACACGCGTTTACATAAGGCAAGGGAAAATTTCCTCTTGCCCATTGCCCACCCAAATCCTTTGGGAAGGGACTTTTTACTTTTTATGTTATACCCCTCTGTCTTGTTTTGTTTGTTTCTTTGTTTTACTGTAAGCATGCATAACTTCATGTGTAATAATCAGAATTCACTTTTCTAGGCCCTTGCTAAGATCTATTGAATCAGAAAGTTTGGGGATAGAGGCCAAGCATATATATTTAAAAACAACTGCCTAGGTGATTCTGATGTGCACTGCTTGTTAAGGAACTTCTAGCTAGGATCATTTTCTGTGTCCTAAATGCCAACATGACCTCAAATAAAATTTTAAATTTTCTTTCGTGGGGATGAGATTCCATCTCTAAGAATCTGAGGAGCTTTGCAAGCATGAGTAAATGGAAGTTTTCTAAGGAAGGGCCTATCTTCATGATGTTCTAAAGAGTTAGTTGTTGAATCCACCATACTTAGTAGGAACTAAATCATGATTTCACACGAGGCAAGGACAGCAACTATGTGATCTGCATACCTCTATTGTCTGCTCTCACGTTGAGGCAGACATTGCTAATCAATCTTCACTCTCTTTCTTAGAGAGCCTTCCAATAGCTCAGAATCGTTTTTATCGGAACTCATCATTCCAGGTAACTACTGTCTATCCATGAGTTGGCACGTCAAATTAAATCTATTGCAGTGGCCTTCTGTTTGTGATCTTTCGAGCACCCTTTCCACACTTTTTCAGAGTACAAAATCCTTCTTTTCTATGAGCAACTTATTCCATGTGGCTTTCACAGGCCTGACTACACTCCTTTCTCCAGCTACGGGAGTGGAAGCATCACCTGCGCCACCCCAATAAATCAGAGAACCCTCCTACAGGGATGGGTACATGATCAAGTCAGATCAACAAATAATTCTATCCCGGGATGTTCTGGAGTTATTTGGAAAAAACCAAAACAAAACAAAGCAAGGTTCTCTCTCTTGGGATTATGAAATTTATGTAGATTTTGAATCTTCAGCTTCCAGCTGTCATCTTGTTGGTGATCTGGAGAGAACCTGTCGAAGAAGTAGAGAGTGAGACAGAGCCCTTATATTGTCATCTATAATCTTTAATCCAGCTGTACCCAAAGCCAGATGAATGTCCTGAACCTTAGATTTATGAGAGCTAATACATTCCCTTAATTTACCTACATTTGTTTGATTAGGTTAATGCCACTTGCAATAAAAAATCCTCGTTAATATGCCTATTCCCCTTTGTCCCTGAGTGTGAAAACCTGTTCTTGAGCTTCTTTCCTAATTAATTCTCTCCTCTTTCTTTCTATTCGTGAGCTTTCATGGCTCTGGATTCCATTCCTATTTGAGAATGGGACACTCAAAAGCCACAAGAGGTAGGGGCTGATGCTTTGTCGTTGTTTTCGTCATATTAAAGTGAAAGCAAGAAGTACCAATTGTAAATCAATCCTATTAGAATTAGAATCAGGATGAATTAGAATCTTGATAGGCAGTGTTGGCCTGATCATTCAGAGAACCACAGAATCCCAAAGGAGGAAGAGACCTAAGCAGGTCAATATTCTCATTTTACAAAAGAGAAAACTGAGACTCAGAAGGTTAATCCATTTGTCCAAGGTCACAGAGAGAAGCCTATAATCCAGGTCTCCCTGGCTTTATCTGGTACTCTTTCCCTGCGTTGTGCCACCTTTATTCTGGGTCTAAAACAGTCAGACTGGGTCATAAAACAACTAGCTGTAATGTTCAAAATTCATTAGCATCGTGGAGAGGAGGAAAATCAATGAGTGTGCAGTTTCATTAAAATTTAGCATTTAAAACAAGTACATTACATTAAAGCAGCAGAAGAAAATAGACTGTTAGACGT
Source organism: Equus asinus (assembly GCF_041296235.1). Classification (NCBI taxonomy): domain Eukaryota; kingdom Metazoa; phylum Chordata; class Mammalia; order Perissodactyla; family Equidae; genus Equus; species Equus asinus. Next base: position 65,248,382 of record NC_091796.1, on the reverse strand, counting down.
AACCTCGTACTTAATTAAACTGAAGTTTTTCCATCTGTGATTCAAAGTCCAGATTTCTCCCATCTTCCAAACTTGTTGTCCTTACTCTTTTCAATGTTGAGAAAAATTTATGAAACTTTTCTCCCAACCCTGTCATACAAAATGCATACGTAGATGGAATAGTGATTTCTTCTTAGATTGAAGTTCTTATAAAAACAATTATACCAATCAACTATTTCTGGGGTATTTGCAAGTAAACAGGAGATTATGGGCAATTCATACAAAGTCTGTATTTATATCTTGAGACTTTTTTAACTCCTTGCATTCCTCAGTGAGATATATGACCTGTACAGCAACGAATCATTTCATTCCAAATACATAGAATCATGGAATTTGGGATGAGAGGGTTATTTAGAAACTACTTAGTTCAACATTTATTAATGAGGAACTCAAGACCCAGAGAGATTAATTGACTGTATGTGACCTTGGGCAGGGAGCTATTATGAATCCTTCCATAATGTCACTTGAAATTAACTTTTTCTTGCAAATCTGAATTTTCATGAAAATTTTGAAACTTGACGGCAACTAAGAAAGTGTATCAAAATATAATTTTATACATTAATATTAATTTAAAAATTTAAATAAAATGTAAATACTATTTATTTGAGTGCTTAGTTAATCTAAGCTAAAATATATTTTATCATCTTTCCACTTCCTTTCCCAACCACACTCCAAAAAGTAACAATAGTGATTCCAGAAGCACTTTTTTCTTCCGTATTTAATATTTATTAATATTTTACAATCTGATGTTAGGGGAATACAATCAACACATATTCTCATAAAATATTTTGTTTAATATGCGCTCAACCTTACAAGGTCGTGTGTGTGTAATAAAGCATTTGGTCTAATAGTCCTCCATATTGGCACATGCAAAATTCCAGAACAGTCTGAACACCTCCTCAGAATCTCTGCCGTCTGGTTGATGCAATTAAGCCTGTCAAACACTTGAAAACCTGCAGCAAAGGTCACCTCTGGGTCCAGCAAGCATACTGGGTCACTAAGCCTCAGAAGCAAAGACAAAAAAAGGACCTCTCCTTGCTCCACCTCGAGGGAGGCAGCTCTTGAATGGGAGAAAAACAGTTAGAAAATACAGTATCTCAACTCAAGGAAAGCCAAACAGAGGAAACAGATGTCCGTTACCTAATTCTACATTTTCCATTCTTTCAGGTGAAAAAGAAAGCCAGACTTGTGGAGACTTGCAAGCCTTAAGTGTCCCAAGTTATTGTCTTCCAAACCGCAGAGGGGAGTGGCAGACACGAGGGTCAATAGAGTTGCCCCAGAAAGTTCTAGCTGCTGCAAACCTACGTCTAGAGTTTTTTTTTTTTTTTTTTTTAAGACGTTAAATTACTTTTTTATTCTCAAGGAAACTTAAACAAGAACTTAGAAAGTTTGTGAAACCAGGAAGTTTTTTCTTTGAACGGTATCATTTCATCATATTTACTCTGCTCTGGCTTTGCCAGGTACTAGGGCTACAAAAAGGAAATTCCACTCTTTGAACTTTTATTTTACAGGATAAATACCATAAGAGTGTAATAGTGCACTCTTAGCAGTGTAGAAAGGTGTTCACTGTAGCATTTATTAGACTAGCAAAGCATTGGTAACAATCTGAACAACTAGCAATATGGGATTTGCTAAATTATGTTGTATCCACACAGAAAAAAAGCTATGTATCTATTAAAAAATACGTCCTATGTAAATTTGTTGTTTTTGTTCTAATTTTCAATTGAATGAGATGGCATAGGTAAGAAACTCCAAAATATGTGCTTACGGAATGCAATTTTACTGCGAAAGGAGTTAATCATGAAATGCTTTCTTTCTTTCTTGTTTAAACTCCTTCTGGGTGAAGAAATTCTACACCGCAACAAGGCCAGCTGAGGTTCCCATTTGAGAGATTGTTTCTCTAGTCTGTGTAAGACTGACCAACCTAAATCATTAAATCAGAGAGTGCCCCAACTGGGCATAATTCTTTTGGGTGGACAGGGGCCTGGTAGACTGAATCATCTCTAGTGTCTGCCTGGGCACCTTGCTGGTGAGTGTATGCTATGGGATACTTGATTCAGGACCTTGAAAACAACAGGCATTGGTTTGGAAACAGAAAGAACCTGTTTACGTGCGGGTTTACTGAAAGTTTCCTTTGCCCATGTGTCAATTCTTACAGCATGCACATTTGGATGAGACCTTCTGAAATCATTAGGAGTTTGCAAATGACAATAAACCAGTCCAATCTTAGATAGCGAGTAAGCTGAAGTCTCGTTTCGGATCCTGGCCCCTTTTGTTTGTTTCCTTCTGTCTCCCACATTTGCTGTCTGTTTCTTAGGTTTTATTCTTGATTCTCATCTTTTGGCTGCAGAATTTCTCACATCCCCTCTGTACTTTCTCAAGATCTAATGGTTACAGAACAAGCATTTTGCCCTCTCAGCTACAGAAAGGCTATATGCTGCTGCCACCATCGTGATTTCACTAGACTCTTTTGACCTCCATAATTTGTGCATCACTTTACTCTGTGTAGGTGTGGCAATCCTTCATTCATTTATTTATTCATCAAATATTTATGGAGTGCCTACTTTGTGCCACATCCTAGTGAACAAAGAATAAGGTTTGGTTTGTGCCTTTTGGTCATAAAACTAGTCTCATAAGTTATGGAGCCTTGAAAATTATTCAGAATATATTCTCTAAAAACAACAGAATTAAATTAAAAACTGATAGCAAAGATCTGTCTAGAAAATCCTCAAATATTTGGAAATTAAACAACGGACTTCTAAATAATTTATAGGTCAAAGAAGAAATTACAATGGAAATTAGAAAATATTTTAAACTGAATGGTAATGAAGATATTTTAAATCGATGGAAATAGCTAAAGCGGTGCATAGAGGGAAATTTGTACTTTTAAATGTTTCTATTAGAAAAGGAGAAAGGCTGAAAATCAATAATCCACACTTCCACCTTAACAGGACAGAAAAAGAAGAGGAAATTCAACCAAAATTAAGTAGAAAAATAAAGCTAATAATGATAAAAATGGAAGTCAATGATATAGAAAATGGACAGACAATGGAGAAAAGTAACAAAGTAAAAAATTGGTTCTTTGAAATGATTAATAAAATTGGTAAAAAATATAATAAGACAATGAGAAAAAAGAGAGAGAAAACCCAAATCGCGGTTGTCAGGAATGAAAGAGGGGTCATCACTATAGATCCTTGAGGCCTTAAAAGGACAGCAAAGGAATGTTATGAACAATTTTATGCAAATAACTTCGAGAACCTAGATGAACAGTAAATCTAATGCAGTCCCTCATCCCAGGAGATATTGCGGAGATTTTTGACATTATCACAAACTTGAAAGATACAGGAGTGGTGACTCCTCCATTCCCAGGTAACTGTCCCAACTGACCTGTGAAGACAACAAATCATTTGGAGAATGTCAGTAGATTCTTGAAAAATTAAATAGTTTGTACCTCCAGTCAGCTGCTCTCCCAGCTGTGGGCTCTGTCTAGTTTGCTACAGGACTGCCCGTCATGAATTGGGTGTTGTGGATCAAGCCAGAAAGCTGAGTGCGCCCAGCAGCACTTCTTCAACAAAGTAAGTGGGACACATGGGACTGACCTCGAGCGGGCCTAAAGGTACCAGTAAGCTGCGTGAGCAGGTAGCGCACATTCTCGGTGTTCCCATCCTTGGTGTGTAGCTTCATCTCCTTCAGCTCACTGATACAGCCTCCCAGTGGGGAGGAGCACCCTATGACCAGGTGCATAAGGAACCAAAACATTAAATCTGATTTGTGGGTGATTCTGCACTATATGCAAGCTGCTGTAACTATTAACCCAACTGCATGTGATAACAGGACAATGATGAAGAGAAATTCTCCCTGTGGGCAGAATTATAAGTGGTACATCTTTTTGTTCACATTTCCTGGGAAGAGAGATGTCTTGGGTTAAGAGTCTAAAGTGATTCATAGTCAGTGGCTAATGATTATCTGGATGGGCAGAGACTAGAAAAGAATAATACTGAAAGACTGGCAATAAGAAACTCTAAGGGCAGGGTAAGCAGATGGAGACTTTTGACATACCGACAGTGGGTGACAGGAGTGGTCTGCTCCAGGTGCAAGCAATTTTTAGAATGTAAATCAACAAAAAGTTTTTGAGGAGGAGTATTGTATCACTGGCATTGTTTAGAGTTGTCAGCACATAGTGTTAATAAAAAGAAGACTAATTTACAGTTGGCTTTATTATTATTTTTAAATTCTCTGTAAACAATGTATCCCCTCTTGCCACCTGCACCTGGCAAGCCACTCCTATTGCCCTGCCTTTGACCCAGAGTGTGACAATATTTGTGCCTCATAATGCTCACCAAGGGCCCTCTCAACAGAGGACTTTCTCAATAATCAGATGGTCAAAGGATGGGCCAAATGACCCATTCCATGAATGTCAGTCACTAGCCACTTTCCTTGGCCACTCTAGTGATTGCTTAATGAGCTCATGGAAAATATGGAAGTAGGGATGGAAATTACGTATGAGATCTGCCCCCTACCACTGTGGAGCTCTCAACACACCAGTAGCAGATATCAACACCGAGCCTTACTATGTGACTGTACCTCAATATCACTAGCCAGCCACCCGGTGGCAGAACAAAGGTATTAGACTCCTATTGTTGCTGGAGGCAGGAATGTATCCTCATTGGAGTAGATGGTCTCATATGAGATTGTCCTCCTTAAAGCATTCAATTTATAAAAGTAGGAAATAAAGAAATGAAATTTAAGATGGGCATAATAAATATGAAAGCAGAAATACTTTTCTTTTAAACTATAAAAACTACAAAAAGATTCTAGTGATAAAATAAAAAAGACATAGATTGAAAAGACATGAAATGGACAAAACTTTTGCTATTCCGCTTACAATTTAACAGAAAGAGAGAGAACACCAAATATATTTGGGATGAGAAAGGCAACAAAATGACCAAAAGAAAGAATTATTTGAGCGTTCTGTCTACAAATGTATATAAATAAACTTAAAAATCTTGATGACATGTCTAATTTTCTAAGTAATTATAAATTACAAAGTTGACCAAAGGAGGTAGAAAATCTGAAATGGGATAATAAAAGAATAAAATAGTTCTCAGTGAAAATCACAAAAGGTAGAAAACTTGTGGAAGACAAAGAAAGGAATGAAAAACAAGGGCAACAAGTTGAAAACAATGACAAATGTGGTAGATGTTAACCCAACTACATCAATAATCACTTTAAATGTCAGTGGTCTAAATGCAGCAATTAAAAGACAGATTCTCAGAGTAGATCAAAAACAAGATCCAAGTATATGTTGTCTACAAGAAACCCACTTTAAATGTACAGACATGTAGATTAAAAGTAAAGGGATGGAGAAACATATATCATGCTAACACTAATCCAAAGAAAATGGTAGTAACTATATTAATTTGAGACAGAGCAGACTTTAGAGCTAGGAAAGTTATCAAGCATAAAAAGTAGCATTATATAACGATAAAGAGGTCAATACTCCAACAAGGCATAACAATCCTTAACGTATATGTGTCTAACAACAGAGCACCAAAATATGTGAGGCAAAAACTGGTAGAAATGCAAGGAAAAATAGGTGAATCCACCAGCACAATTGGAGATTTTAACACCTTTCTATCAGAAATGGATAGATCTATCAAACAGAAAATCAGTAAGGAACTCAATAGCACCATCAATCAATTGGATATAACTATCTATAGATTACTTCATCCAACAACAGCAGATTACACATTCCTCTCAAGCTCACATGAAACATTTACCAAGATAGGCCACCTTTTGGGACAAAAAGAAAACCTTAGCAAGTGTGAAGAATAGATATCATACAATGTCTGCTTTTAGACCATAGGGAATTAAACTAGAAATCAAAAATAGAAAGATAGCTGGAAAACTCTAAAATACTTGGAGATGAAGCAACACACTTCTAAATAACACATAAGTCAAAGAAGAAATTGCAGGAGAAACTAAAAAATATTTTGAACTAAATTAAAATGAAAGTACAGCTTATTAAAATTTGTGGGATGCAGCCAAATCAGTGCTTACAGGGAAATTTTTATCATCAAATGCACGTAATAGAGAGAAGAAAGATCTGACCTTAACAATCTAAACTTCCACCTTAGGCAGTTAGAAAAAGAAGAGCAAATTAAATCCAAAGGAAGCAGAAAAAAAGACACAATAAGAATTAGAGCAGAAATCAATGAAGTTAAAAACAAGAAATCAATAGAGATAATGAACAAAACTAAAAGCTGGTTTTTTGGAAAGGTCAATAAAATCAATAAGCCTGTAGCCAGGCTAACTAAGGAAAAACGGGAGAAAACACAAATTACTAACATCAGAAATGAGAGAGTGACATCGCTATCTATCCCATGGACATTAAATGATAGTAAAGGAATATTATGAACAACTCTATGCCCATAAACTAAATAACCTAGATGAAACTGATCAATTACTTGAAAGGCATAATCTGCCAAACTCACTCAAAAAGAAATAGACAATCTGAATAGGCCTCTGGCTATTTAAAAAATTGAATCATTAATTAATAACCCTCTAAAAGAGAAAGTGTCAGGCCCAGAAGAGTTCACTGGTGATTTCTACCAAACATCTAAGGAAGAAATTATAACAATTCTCTACAATGTTTTCCAGAAGATAGAAACAGAGGGCATGCTTCCTAACTCATTCTATGAGGCCAGCATTACCATAATACCAAAACCAGACAGAGACTTTACCAGAAAACTATAGACCAACATCTCTCATGAACATAGATGCAGAAATCTTCAACAAAATATTAGCATATAGGATCCAACAATGCATAAAAAATTACACACTGCAATCAAGTAGAACTTATTCCAGGTATGCAAGCCTGGTTTCACAATCAAAAATCAGTTAATGTAATCCATCACATCAACAGACTAAAAGAGAAAAATTGTATGATCGTATCAATAGATGCAGAAGAAGCATTGGACAAAATCCAACACCCATTCATGATAAAAACTTTTAAAAAGAAGGAATAGAGGGGAACTTCTTCAACTTGATAAGGAGCATCTGAAGAAAACCTACAGCTAACATCGTACTTAGTGGTAAGAAACTCAAAGCTTTTCTACTAAGATCAGGAACATGCAAGGATGACCCCTCACATGGTTGCTTTTCAACATTGTACTGGAGGTTCTAGCTAATGCAATAAGACAAGAAAAGGAAATAAAAGATATAGAGATTGGGAAGGAAGCCATAAAATTCTTTGTTTGCAGATAACATGATCTTTTAGGAAGAAAATTCGAAAGGATTTACCAAAAAACTCCTGGAATTAATAAGCAATTATAGGAGAGTTTCAGCATACAAGGTCAATATATGAAAGTCAATCACTTTCCTATATACCAACAATGAATAAGTGGAATTTGAAATTAAAAACACATTACCATTTGCATTAGTACCCCCCAAAATGAAATACGTAGGTATAAATCTCACAAAATTTGTACAAATTCTATATGAAGAAAACTACAAAACTCTCATGAAAGATATCAAAGAAGAACTAAATAAATGGAGAGATATTCCATGTTCATGGGTAGGAAAACTCAATATCGTCAACATGTCAGTTTTTTTACAACTTGGTCTATAGATTCAATGCAATCCCAATCAAAATCCCAGCGAGTTATTTTGTGGATATCAACGAACAGATTCTAAAGTTTATATGGAGAGGCCCAAAACCCAGAATAGCCAACACAATATTGAAAGGGAAGAACAAAGTTATGGGACTGATATTACCTGACTTCAAAACTTAATTTAAAGCTTCACTAATCAAGACAGTGTGGTATTGGTGAACTAATAGACAAATAGATCAATGGAACAGAATAGAGAGACCAGAATGGAGCCACATAAATGTAGTCAACTGATCTTTGACAAAGGAACAAAAAGGCAATACCTTCTGACCAGAAAATCTTTTCCACAAATGGTGTTGGACATCCACATGTGAAAAAATGAATGTAGACACATTCCTTATACCCTTCACAAGAATTAACTCAAAATGGATCATAGACCTATATGTAAAACACAAAACTATGAAACTCCTAGAAGATAACATAGGAAAAAATCTAGATGTACCCATGTGCAGGTTTTTTTGTGGATATAAGTTTTCAATTCATTTTGGTAAATACTAAGGAGCACCTTTGCAGGATCATATGGTAAGAGTATGTTTGGGTTTGTGAGAAAATACCAAACTATCCTCCAAAGTGACTGTACCATTTTGCATGCCCACCAGCAATGAATGAGAGTTCCTGTTGCTCCACATTCTGATCAGCATTTGGTGATGTCAGTGTTTTGGATTTTGGCCATTCTAACTGGTGGGAAGTGATACCTCATGATTGTTTACTTTTAAATTCTCTAATAACATATGTTGTGGAACATCTTTTCATATGCTTCTTTGCCATTTGTATATCTTCTTTGGTGTGGTGTCTGTTCAGGTCTTTTGCCCATTTTTTAATTGGGTTGTTCATTTTTCTTATTGTTGAGATTTAAGAATTCTTTGAATATTTTGGATAACAATCCTTTATCAGATATGTATTTTGCAAATGTTTTCTCCTAGTCTGTGGCTTGTCTTCTCATCCTGTTGACATTGTCTTTCTCAGGGCAGGAGTTTTTCTAATGAAGTCCAGCTTATCAATGATTTCTTCACGGATTGTGCCTTTGGTGTTTTATCTAAAAGTCATTGACACATCCTAGGTCACCTGATTTTCTATATGGCTACATGTCCATATATTTATACTGCTGTATAGAGAAAGGACTGGCTACATGTGCATATATTTATACTGCTGTATAGAGAAAGGACTAGAAAGTTACAGACCAAATTGCTGACTTTGGGTCATCTTTCGGGAGGACAGTTGGTTTAGAATATTGGGAAAGAAGGTTGATTTTATAGTTACCTGGCTCCCATAATTCAAAACCTTTTCAGCTGTCATAGCTTTTGGCTGAGTAATCAATGCAATAACCTTGTTTCTCTTGGATTTTCTCCTGGATTTGCCTCTGAGCTCCTTTAGCAGGCACTAACAGACAAGAGGGGTCTGAAAGGACATGCAGCATTTGAATTGTCTCCCCATCTTGGACAGATTAACTTTGGGAGTTGCTATACTTTAGTTTATTTATTCACTTATTTGTCATTCTTTCATTCTGTAAATAGTATGTTAATCAATCTGGACTCAAGGAGTGTTAACATTTATTCATCAGACCTAGCCACACCCCCATACTCTGGATGAAAATCCAGGTTGATCCTATTACTTCACTGCTCACTCAGGGAAAAAATGATCTTGCAATCACTTGTGTCATCAACACAGCCTCAATTCAGTAATGAATTGTCCAGTCCTACATAAAATCAAACTTTGAGCTTGTGTAATGTTAAGTCATCTCTCCTCTCCTGGTTGAGTCCTGCTTCTGGCTGACCCTTCAGAGTACAAGAGGGACCACTGTCCTTTTCTTCGTTCCTACCTAGCGTTTCTCCTCCTCTCCCCACTCACTGCATGGAGCCCAGGCAGTGGGAAGAAGGCGAGAGGCCCGGGAAAGTTCTTCCCTGCCTGCTGCTGTCATAAGCTGACTTTGCCCTCTGTAGATCTTATAACTCCTTCTGTGGGTCCCTCAGAGGCTCCGCTGCAGGGCCTCTGCAAGTTCAGCTCCTTTGGTGTGGGCAGTGTCCCTTCTATGGCTGGGGACTCTGCAGCCTCAATGATCACTCGGCTTCTGCTTCCTCCTACTTTCTTCTGACCTCCAGCAGGGGCTTGTTTAGAAAGGACAGGGTTCTTTATTTAATGATCCCAGGACAACATTCTTCTGTGGGTTTCGCACAGTTGGGGGCTCTCACAGCACTGGCTTATTCTCAGAGGACCCTGCAGTGATTTCTCTGTCCCATTGGCTGTTAGCCAGCCTCCTGCCTTTTTCGTCTCGCAACTTGTAGAGGACAGATCAGTCTCTCCAGATGCTCCCTCTGGAGCCCCTCTCACTAGAATTAGAATAATGGGCAGGAACTCCTCTCCCCCTCCCCTGTTGGAAGGAGGGCTAAGCAGTGGGAGCCACAGACAAAAGTGGACTCCAAGAAATCTTCTTCCCAAAAGTCCCCCTTTAGGTGCTTTCAAGTGATGGATGCCAAGTTCCAATATGTCAGAGCCTCGTGGAGGCCTTGTCTCTGTCCTTCTAAGTCCCCATTGTGGATGAACATATTCAGAGTTGAGAAATCGGTTCTCAAATTTTTCTTTAAGTGTTTACATCTTGCTCCGCACCTTCAGTTGGAATTTCCTTTCTATTGTATTTTGGTGCCGCAGTAGAAATTTCCCAATTAATATCTTTTTTCCATTTATTTGCTTATTTATTGACTTGCAAACAATTATTGAGCACCTTTTATATGCCAGATATAGCTACAATGATGAGTCACCTGAGAGGTTTAACTTCTATGATCAAGGGAGTGAACAAAATGAAAAGGATAGTTTATCTTCAGTCTGTGATTAGGGACCCAAGTTCAGAAATGTCATTTGTTCTCCTTTCCCCCTATGCTGCTTTGTCTTGTTTTCTTGGAGCAGAAGCTCTTATACCACATAAAGTATTTGGATTAGCCTTGATCAAAACATTTCCTCCTGGGCAAAGGGAGAAATGAGGAAGCAGCATCCCCGTGCAGCACACGCTGAGCTACACCCATAGCATGGGGTTTTGGAATGAGAGAAACATGGATCTGAATCCCAGTTTCACCATAGGGCAAGTTTCTTGATCTTTTGAGTTTTCTCAGTAATATAGTGTGATGGTTAATTTTTTGTATCAACTTGACTGGGCCATGGGGTCCCCAGATATTCAGTTAAAGGTTCCTCTGGGTGTGTCTGTGAGGGTGTTTCTGCGTGAGACGAACATCTGAGGCGGTAGACTGAGTAAAGGAGACTGCCCGCCCTAACGTGAGTGGGCCTCACGCAGTCAGTTGAAGGCCTGACTAGAACAAAAAGGCTGACCCTCCTGAGGGTCAGAGGGAATTCCTGTTGCCTGACTGCCTTTGAGCTGGGACGTTAGCTTTTTTCTGCCTTTGGACTTGAACTGAAACTCTGCCTTTTACTGAGTGTTGAAGCTATCAGCCTTTGGACTAGAACTGTAGCATCTGCTCTCCTGGGGCTCCAGCTTGCCAAGTGCAGGTCTCGGGACTTGTCAGCCTCCATAATCACGTGAGCCATTATTCCTCATACATAGAGAGTTTCCCTAATATAAGTGGGAGCAATATTTTTTACCTCATAATTTTGTTATGATGATTAAATAAAAATGAAGTGAAACAAAATGAACACAAAATTTACCATGTCCAGCTCAGAGGGGAAAATGATCTCATGCCATCTTTCCCCTTCATATTTTAGCAATTGTGGCCTAGATGTCCAGATGGAATCGCAGAATTATCATGTATTGATTGTCTGCAATATGCCAAACTAAGTGCTTTACATACTCTATTTCAGTTGACTTTAATCAGAGCCCTTTTTTCCTGGTTGAAGAAACTGAGGTTTGGAGAAGGTAATTTGTCTGGCATCACACGTGTGGCAAATTATGGAACTAGAAAAAAAAACGGAACCTGGGTCCAAGGCTACACTTGTCATCACATACAGTGCTGCCCCTGCTCTGGCCCCACAGCTGACAGTGTGCTTGGAGACTACTCCCCAGAGAGAGAAAAGAGGCTTCTGTCTAGACTGGTGGCCCCGATTTCTCACTTTAAGGATGGACACACTCATTATCTATTTGAAGTTATGCCCTTAAACAAAACAAAACATGCACTTAACAGAATAACAAAAAGACATATCCTGTGCCCATGAGAAGCTCACGCTGAGGAAATTGCCATAAACCCAAAGCCTACACTTCCTTCAGAGGCTTTTCTCCAGCTCACAGCTTTTCTCACCTGTCCTCGTGCCCTGTCATCTTCCCTATGCCAAAATTCCCACGGTATGTAGATTTGGGACCAATGAATCTCATCCTTGATGACGTATGTCTTCATTTGCTCAGCAGGGTGTCCATACATGTGCGGCTCACCTCACCCTCCAATCTAGATGGGATGGTCCTTGAGGGCAGTGGCTGCCTCCTGCTAGTTCAGGGCCAGGCACAGGAACACAAGGTCTGCATGAGGCTTCAACTCTGTGTGACTTAGGATCCATTCCTGGGAGCTCGTAAAGGCCTGGCATAGTGGCTGTCCTACCTCCTCCTCAGGTGTGCTTAGCTCCTTTCCACATGCCGATAATAATGGCAACATCAGCAACTACCTATCTTGCGCCAGTCACTGTGCCAGACACTGATAGTGGTGAATGTAGAATGAGCCCCCTGCCCCTGTGAGTTTCCATTTAGAGTGGTGGAGCGAGGAGGATAGAGAAAAACAAAATAGAACCCAGCATCGAGCAAGTAATAACTGAAGAGAAAACTAACAAACTGCAGATGTGCTAGGAAGGAAACAAAAAGGTGATGAGAGAGAACAATGGGGTGTGGAGGGGCCTTTAAACAGGTGTCAGGAAAGGACACAAAGGGGAGGTAACATTGAACCTGAGACTGTGAGGATGAGAAGGAGCCAGCCCCTCACAGGGTCAGGAGAAAAATTCCAGTCAGAAGAAGACAGTCCCTGAGGCGGAAAGGAGCTGGACTGCTCAGGGAACTGAGAGAAATCCAGCGAGTCTGGGCGCGATAGGGGAGGGAGAGAATGGCACTGGGTGAGGTAACAGAGAGGAGGACACGAGCTAGGTCATGCAGGGTCTTGGAAACCATAGTACGGAGTTTGGATTTTATTCTATCTAAAGAGAAACCACTGAAAATGTCTTAGGATGGGGAGTAACGTGAGCCAAACTCCATTTGAAGATGATCTTGCTTTCTTGTTGCAGTGTGGAGAATAGGTTGGAGTGGGACAAGAGTGGAAGCAGGTAGAAAATGCTGCATTGATCTTGTTTGAACGAGCAAGATTTGATGGTGATTGCAGTTCTGGTGGTGGTGATGGGACCGTAGAGAAAGTAGCATATTTGCCGTATAATTTGGAGACAGAATTAGTAGTATTTGCTAGTGGATTAGATGCGGGCTGAGGAAGTTGGGAGAAAAGAAGGATGTAAAGAAGACTTCTTGATTTCTAGGTTTAGCAAATGATTGGAAAATAGTGCCAATTTCTCACAGGTGAGCAAGTCTAAGAACACGGTGTGTGGGCAGGGTTGGGGAGGAATTGGGGAATAAAGAGTTTTGTGTTGGATTTGTTGTTTGATATTTCTGTGAGACACATAAGTAGAGTTGTAAATAAGGGCATTAAATATGTTAGTCTGAACCAATGGTTCCCAAACTTAAGCAAGCATCCGAAGCACCTGGAAGCCTCGATAAAACAGATTGCTGGGCCTGTGGGTGGGGCCTGTGAATTTGCATTTCTAACGAGTTCCCAGGTGATGCTGATGCTGCTGGTCCAGGATTCCCACTTTAAGAACCTCTGGTCTAGACAGAGGATAATTCTAGGAGTCTGGAAGTCATCAGCGTGAAGATAATATTTAACTCCATGGGACCGGATGAGATGGCTAATGAGGCTGTACAGAGCGACGTGAGAAGGAGGCCCCACATGAAGTTTTGAGGAGGGGTCGAGAAGAAAGGCCCAGGGAAGGCAGGATCAGAGAAGGAGAAGGCAAACCAAGACAGTGTGGAGTTTCAGAAGCCAGAGGGATTGAGGGTTTCAGGTCTAGATTAATTGAACGTGACAAATACTGGTGAGAAATAGAGTGAGAAGAGCGTGGTGAAGCATCCATCAATTTATCAATATTAGAACCACTGTCAGGAGCAAGTACCTCACAAACATCATCTCAATGAATCCTTCACAAATCCGATCAAAGGAGTACTGTTAGCTCCGTTTTATAGTTACGGAAAGTGAGGCTCAAAGATTTTAGGGCAAGAAAGGGCCTAAAATCCAGATTTCTTTCTGCTAATGTCCTAGGGAATGCAAAACTTGCTACATCGTCTTCTTGCACTAAAATCTACAAGGCAGGCTGATTTTTGGCAAAGCTGTGAAGAAGGCATTCTGTTCACTCCTCCCCATGGCACCCAGTACTCTTTGGCTGCTCCCGGACAGCTTGCAATGGTGCTCCCTTCCCTCCACGTTGACCTGCTGTCCCGATTAAGCCCCTGTGCCTCCCAACTTTCTCATCGGCTTTCCAGACTCAAGATCAACCTGGACCTCATTCCTCAGTATTGGCATAAACCCACCTATGACCAAACTATAATGGATAAAAGTGGGTACTCATTGGTCGTGTACAGTAAGGGTTTAGCAACCAGCTTTCTGAAGAGGGGGAAAAAGCCCTGAATTTCAGTGTTTGGTGATTTCAAACCACCAATGGCTGATTTCAAGCACCAAGGTGACGTGAATATTGGGAAGAGATGCACGTTGTTGGCTCTCTTGAGCCATTGGAAGCTAGTTCCAGCACACTGCTGGAATGATTTAAAATGTTGATTTTCATATCACACTCTACACACAGCCTTCTGGAGACAGTGTATAACCACAAGTTACGGGAACTTCCGGCCATCTGCCCAGCCAGTGGCAAGAGATGTTAGGAACAGGGAGGCCTGTGCACAGCCTTTAACCCATATCTCGAGGGCCATCACCACTTCCTCGATGTCCAGTCTAGCCCTGGAGCAGAGGGGATGTCCGTTTAAAAACTGGCATTCATCTCCCTCTTTGGTTTCCAGGGTTCAAGAATGTACTCTTATGAGGATTACAGGCTTGTTCTTCTTTGGTGTCAGCAGGCGTTTATGATGGCTGTAGCAGGAATGAGAGTTTGGGTCTGGAATAAGCCTTGCTGTTTCTTGCCAGGCTGCCGAGGTTTACGGTGGAGACCAGACATATGTCTTGCTTACGCCCATACACTACTCTGTTTCTGGAATCAGAAGAGGAGGCCACATCCTTACACAGGCAGGAGTGGCTGCTGAGGGCTCAGTCCCAAGGCACAAGGGAATGTTAACTTCCTCGTGTAACTTCCGTTTGCTCTTACTCTTTTATTTCTAAAAGCACAGGCCACAAAGTGGTCTCCCGGGAGTTATGTGATGCGCTATTACGCTGGATGGCGTTGAAGGTTACCTCATACTACTTAGCGAGTAGAGGATTGAGTTGGTGCGGAGCAGGGACAAGTGGGAGGAGTTGGGGCCTCTTTGGGAGGAGGAGGAACCAAGCTGGACCTGGCGGTGCTGACGTGAAAGGGGAAGAACACGCTGTGAGGTGGGTTGGAAGAGGTGTTTCTTTGCAGCCGGATTTTATGACTCTGTGATTTGCAAGTGGATACAGTGAGCTTGGCAACAAACTTTTCTAGGCTCAAGGTTGTTTTTTCAAGTTGGCAGATGGAGAATTCTGAGAGTTATACTTCACTGCTTTTTAGGGAGCTGATCACATAGGTCAGGTCTTAGCTCCTAAAGGCAACTGGAAGGATCATGACACTGGCCCAAGAGGCTTCTAGAGAGCACTTAACCACAGGCCGTGGTTCATTTTTATACCAGCTTCCCAAAGCAGTGCTTCCCTTTCTGGGCAAATTCTTGTTTCTCGGACCGATGGTTTCATTGTATATAAGTTACACAGACATAAACAACCATAGGCTGCCAAAGATGCTCTTAGGATGATGCTTGGAAGTCACACACTTCCATCCAGCGCGCTCAGGTACAGATTTGCTCACACATGCATGCATGCAAGCAAATGTGTCAAAGTAACACTGATATTTACAATAATACTTTGTGATTCTACACTGCCTTTCATCTGTAGATCTCAGGGTACTTTGCAAGTATTCATTAATTCTCCCAGCACTCCTCTGAGGGAGGTAAATATTATTATCCTCCTCTTTACAGATGAAGCAATTGAGGAAGATAAGGGCCTCACCTCAGGCCAGTTAGGGAGTGTGGGTGGAGGGCTGGGATTAAGAGTTTAGAGTTCCTAGAGATGTTCATTAGGGAAGAAACCCAGCAGTCAAGACTTGGCGGCTGCTGTGGCACGCCACACACCAGCTGTTGGCAGGGGTCATTTTTTCCTCTGAAATCCATCACTATGGCAGTAAAATCTACTGCCTATGAAATGTCTACTCTGTATTGAGTGCTTTAGATATGTTATTTCCTATCCTCATATTGAAACTAGCATTGTCCCCGTGGCACAGATGAGGAACTCATATAGGAGTGTGGTATCTTCTCTAAGATCACACAGCTAGTAAGTGCCTGGGCTAGGAGTCAACCCCGATCTGCATGTCTCCCAAGCCGTGTGCTTCCCCCAGCACGTCCCTCATGCTCATCTGAAAACTGCAAGGAGGCACCTTTCTATCCATCCAAGTCTCTTCCTTTAGTCTTCCAGCCTTTACTTGTCCTAACTGTCTACCAATGTGTCCACATTCTCTGCATTTGACTAAGTTTAGAGTCCGACGCTCACAGCATGTCTGATCTGGACGGACAACTGCTGAGCACAGGAAAGGGGGGCCCAAGGTAAGAGGCATGCGTGCTAAACTAGGAGAGGAAACTTTAAACGTTACTTAGTGTTATTTCTGGTGCAGGACATTGTGCACCTCAGAGACATAGTCCACCATGCCCCTCACTGAGCAGGAAGTGGATCAGCTTGACCTGGGCAGCTGCCTCTGGACAGGATTCACAAGGACCAGCTGGGCCCACCATGGCCTGGTTGAGGGTAGAGGGGCTTTGGAGGAGAGGAGGCTCCCAAGACTCAGCCTACCAGATAGAATCTGCACCTTTTGGAATTAGACTAAGAGGCCAACTTTGTCATGTGATATGAATTGTAAGCAAGATAAGGAAAATCAAGTTTGAGTCACAACTCATTTGAAACTGTGTTTTTCTTGGATAAGTGAAAACTAGCTTATAAAAGTCAGTGATTATACAGGAATCTGAACCCAGCTGACCTGTCTGTTTGGTTTGATTTTTTTTTATAATTAGTTTAGTTGTGATCCCAGTGTCCTTTCCCAGCCATCTCCTCTCCTCACACAATCTATACTCAGTTTCCACCACACTTGCATATGCTTAAAAGCAAGACTTTAAAGAAATTACTAAATAAAAATAGATTCTCTTAGATTCAGAATCCACGTGCCTGTCGTGAGTGTGCCTGTCTCTGCACAAACATGGGGGACACACAGGTCTGTAAGAACGGGGCAAAAAGAGAAGACATACTGTCTGTGGAATAGTCTTCTGTTTGCGACAGGGTGACAGTCATCCCAGTTTGCTGGGGAACGGACGGGTTCCTGGAATGCAGGACTCTCAGTGCTGACACCCAGAAAGCACAGGTATACTGGGACAAGTTGGTCACCTTAGTTCATGAGGATGTTAAACTGAAGGAGACCCAATCTAAGTTTTTAAGGCATCAAATTTTTTGAAATGCACCAACTATTAACAGACACTTCTCAAAATACAAATGTAAGCCCACCTTCACCTGCCCCATGGAGTAAATTAGCACCTACGCAATTTATAAGTAGCCATAAATATTGGAAAGCCTTTAGCAGAAGTCTAACATTAATTTTTGTCTATCTTTGAAGTCACAGAATAAGGATGCTGCTGGTGGTTTGGTTTTTACTGTGAACGAGAGAAACAGACAGAAAAAGTACCCACGGTGTATTCCATACAGCCATATAAACACTTATGAAAAGTGTTAAGTGGAGGGCAGAGCTGGGAATAGGACTGTAATGGTAACGGACTGAGTGGCAGAGCCTACACCTGCTTCACGTGAATGCAGGGAGCTCCGGGGAGCCCAGAGTCCGTGGGGAGCAGGCGGACTGGGGGATGTGCCTCCATCCCCGTGCTCACCCACATCATCAGGAAAGGGCAGAAACCCCTCCTCGTAATCCTCTCCTGCAAGACAGCAGGGAGTGTTAGCATATTTGGACTGCTTCACATTCCTTCTTGCCTACTTTTGAGAACATACTACATTTTAAAACTTGTTGGTTTCTTTCATGTTGTATTTGACCCTATGTAATTGCATTCCTGAAGGAGTAACAGGCTCCCCGAGTGATTTACGCCCTGTATTAAATGTCAGTTTTGAAGAGACACAGTTAACAGTTTGGTTTAACCTCTTGCCTCCCTCTCTCTATTAGCTCAAAACTGAATTTGAGCTCCAGCTCTTAGGACTCTGCGGGAGGGATAAAAAGATAAAAAATAAGTTGAAGCAGCAGCAATGTTGAAGGGAGCTTCTTAGCTCTTGCCGCTTTCCCTCTGTGTAGCCAGTCACCAGGCCAGAATGTGAAAACATCCCTTTTCTTATGGCGATTCATAAATTGTGTGGATGGTGAATCAGAACCACATTCTGGACTAGCTGGGGTTCTGTTTCCTACTGCCACCCACTGCTTCCGCCCTGGGGACACAACAATCGCCATAAACCATGGTTCTACCTCAACTATGCAGCACCCAATGAGTAGCGGGTTTGATGAAACTGTGGGGAAAAAAATCTTTGTAATTATCATATTTCATTTTACTTTGTTTATTTTATTTACATACTTAGCTGCTATGATGTTATTATTGGTTAAATCTTTCACTTACCCATGTAGATTCACTTAAAGTATATTTAACAACTGCTTAATCACCTGTTGTGAACTAATTATTGGGAGAACCCTTAAATAAAGCGTGAGGGAATAGCATAGGCCCTTAGGTCTCTGTGTGTGGGCCTGCATGTGCATGTTTAACATCTAGGAGTAAATACATCTTATGTTATAACCTGATAGATAGCTAAAGCATCATTATTACTTTCAGAAGCCCATATAAAAAAATATGGGACAGGGGCTGGCCTGGGGGCCTAGTGGTGCCCTAGGGCAGCCTGGAGTTTGCAGGTTGGGATCCTGGAGTGGACCTACGCACTGTTCATCAAGACACACTAAGGCGGCATCCCACATAGAATAGAGAAAGATCAGCACAGATGTTAGCTTAGCAACAATCTTCCTCAAGCAAAAAGAGGAAGATTGGCAACAGATGTTAGCTCAGGACCAAGCTTCCTCACACACACACACAAAAGGGACAAAAGAGATTTTATGTTAAAAACAGCTGTTTTCACAGAGCACGAACTAAATGCACCCTCTGCTCTGCCCGTCTCTCCTACCCTCCCAGCTTTTCTCCAGTGTCCCTATTCCATTGGGCTTGATTGGAAGTGACTGCAACTTATACTAGGGAATGAAGGAGGTAGGAGGTAGTGACCATAAGGACAGTTAGGCTCAATTCTCTGGGGTATGAAGATGTAACCTACTGTTCTCACGTCAGCACCTGAGACCTTAACCCTGGACTCCCACTTTAATGCCACTTATAAACCAAAGCCTTTTAACCTGGGACTCTATGTCTACGCGGAGAAAATTCAGGCTGCCTTATGAGATGAGAAAGTTTGACTGTTTTTGCATGTATTTATCTCAATCTTATTCCCCAAGTTATTTAAGGTGGTTCATAAAATAGATCAAATAAAATAATAAAGAAATCAGGGCAAAGGGAAAATGGAGGTAGAAGAAACAAGACAGTGTCAGAGAAATGAGTGTTCATGAATGACATTTGTCAAGTCGAGAATAAGCCAGTCGTCCATTCCTACCCCTGCTGCAAATAGTCATTCCTGCAAACATGGTGTGTTCAAGGAACAAAAGCTCGGAGCAGCGCTGCTCAGGGGACACAACTGTGTCTTGTGTCTCATTCAAAGTGATTTATATTTTCTAGTTACTAGGTCCTGCAGAGATGGGGCTTATCTCCCAGAAACGATAAAGGAAAAAACCTGAAGTTAATATTCCATTCAGAAATATGTATATCTCCAATAGACATCCTTTATATTTGGTTATCATTGCTCTTTTCTCTTAGTGTGTTACTATTATTAATACAAGGATTATTTTTATTACTATTCTTATTGTCATAATTCCAATGACTATGTCATAATGCTTATGATAGTTAGAAATCTGTGGGCCAAGTATCTTATGAGAACCATATTTTACGAAGCTACAGAAGGAGCCTACAGCAGCAAGTTCACTGTCCTTTTATTTGAATCGCAGCAGCACGGAAAAAGACTACCGCAGAGTCTTTCTTGTCGTGCACACGGACAAAAAATTCTCACCGGAGCAAGACCCATTGTGTTTGATGACATTCAAATTTCCATCAGGAAAAAAATCCAGTCACGACCATATAATAAACGTGTGCTCTAAGAAACAATCACTCGGAAATTTAAGAGACCTCATATCCAGCACCGATAATCCCCAGACCTTTCTTTGAAACCCTCTCACCTCAACAACAACATTCTAATTAGCATCATGCACAACCAACCACAAAATTTCAATGTGTGCAACTACCCAAGGGGCTGAGCTTGCAAACTGTGAAGGTGTTGAGATCTGGGCTCGCCTCCCGGCCCTCGGCGTCCCTACCTGTGGGGAAGGCTGCTCAGCCCCTCTAGCTTCAGTTGTCTTCTAGAGCATGTGGGGCTGAGGGGCAACCAAAGCTCGTAAAGTTGTTGTTGGGATTAAACCAGATAGTGTCTGTTAAGAGATTAGCATAGTGTGTGTGTGTGTGTGTGTGTGTGACTGAGTGTGGGTGTGTAGAGTGAGCACTGAAAAAGTGTCAGTTACATTTATAAGCACTATTTTCTCATCTGAATTAAAAATTTTGGAGGAGACTTTGAACCTCATTTAATGATTTATTTCATGATATGGTAAGGCTACTAATTGATGCCAATGCTTCCATCTCTCTGACCCCTGGCCCTTGGAATTTGAGACAGAAATAAAAGCACATATTAAGTGCCCTGGGCAAGTTCGATTCTTACAGCGAGTGTACTCCTTTGTAAGGTGAATATTCGTTTATTTCCATTCTGAAACTCCAGGTTGTCAGATATTGGATTTTCTTAAAGTAGTTTTCACAGGGCAGGGTAGCAGTTCGCAAAACTATGAAAGAGATTTTTTATTTTATTGTTGTTTGAATTTGCGTCTCTCTCATCTGCAACGTGGTTGAGCATCACTTGCTATGTTTAGTTGGGAAGAAATGTTCCTCTTCCATGAAGGGTCTGTTTCCATCCTTTGCCACCCTTTGATTGGATAGTTTGTCCTTTTAATTATTATTATTGTTTGAAGAATTCTTTATTTCTATTGTTGGCAAAAATTTTTATTATTTGCAAGAATTTTCTTTATGTTTGATACTAATCCTTATTATATAATCATATTTCTAAGGATATATCTTATCTCATATAAAGTATAGCTCATGAAAGTAATTACATTCATTGCAGAAAATACAGAGAAACAAAAAAATATCTTTTGCATAACTCCCACAGCTAGGGACATCTTGATGACTATCCTTTATAGTCCTTCCAGTATGCAAATAAACATGTGTGTGTGTGTATATTACAAAAATGTATATTACACATGTGGTTTTATAATCTGCCTTTCCCCTTATTTATCTATCTTGCTCATGTTTCTATGTCGCTAAATACTTACCTACAACATAATTTTAGTTTCTAGATAGACTTCCATTATCTCTGTACCATAATTTATTTAATAATCTCCTGTTTTCAGACAACTTTTTGCAATTATTTAAAAAACCTATGTGACACAAGTGTGATTATTTATTGGACATTGTCTTTGCTGCTGGGTTGGTGGCGTGCAGATCTTTCTGGTTGCAGCCCACAATAAGTACACACTACTCTGTGACTCAGCACGTGTCTGCACACACACGCTCGTACACACATGTAAGTGGAAAAAAGTCATGAAACAAAACTCATTTTCTGGTAATTTCTATTCTATTCTGTATCATTTTTAAAGAAATTCTGGTCACAATCCACTAAATTTATTTCATAGCTCACAGTCTTTGCCCTGTTTGAAGACTGTTAAGTCAGCAGTCCCGTGGGAGCAGGGGCTGTGGTTGGCGCCTAGCAGGCATTAATATCTTGGTGTTGAATGAACAGCCTGGTAGCTAAATCTTTGTGTGCACGCATGCTGACTGCTTAGGCAATACGTTTGTCAGGGTTCTCCAGAGAAACAGGACCGATAGGAGATATATGTGTATCTCCTCTTGGTTATACAAATATATAGAAAGAGATTTATTGTGAGGAATTGGCTACACAGCTATGGAGGCTGGGAAGTCCCACAGTCTACCATCTGCAACTGGAGGTCCAGGAAAGCCAGTGCTGCAATTTGGTCAGTCTGAAGGCCTGAGAGCCAGGGGCCCAATGGCAGAAGTCTCTGTCCAGGCACAGGAGAGGATGAGAAGAGGTGTCCCAGCTCAAGCAGTGAGGCAGGGAGAAAGGAGGGAATTCCCCATCCAACTCAAGCCCCAACTTGTCTAAAAAGCCTTCCCTCAAAACTGCAGCCCAGGTAGATTGCTTTTTCCTCTGAGCCCCCAGAGCAATTCCAGGCAGTATCTCAGTATTTAGTACTTAGTTATATGCTATCTGGTTCTGGAGCTGTCTCAGGGTGTTAGTTGTTTCCCCCAACTATAGTGTAACTTTGAAATCAACCACCGTGTCTTGTATTTCCTTTGGATCCCTCACTGGCTTGGCTTATAGTAGGTTGTTAGTAAATATTGGGTGATTAATTGATCCAAGTGTAAACTGCATGGAATTTGCATTGAAATAAAATTACGTTAAGAAAGATAAGTTTTCCAACTTTCACAAACTAAATTAGAAACGAATCAAATATTAAAATATTAAGAAATTAAACTACCAGAATAAAATATTGTTGAACTTATTTATAATCATGGAACAAATGAAATGAGCCCAGCCTTTCTAAACAGGACACAAGCCTAGAAGCCATAAAAAGAAGAAAAGATGAATACATTTGGTAGCCCAAAATTTTTAAACTTCTTTATGGCAAAGACTTTTTTAATTTATGAGAAACATGTAGAAGTCAAAAAAATGGTGAACAACCCTCCCTTCACCCCCGAAACTGTAAGAGGGTGGCAAATGGCCAAGTCTTCCCCTTTTGGCCTTTGTCCTTCACTCATCTACAAAGGATTCCTTCACCTCAGCTGATGATCTCGGTCTTACTCCCTCTTGGAATTCTGTTTCCCTAGGTATGTCTTCCTCCTTTCTCCCCCGTCTCTATTTTCCTTTACACTCTAATTCTTGAATATGCAAGAAGGGAGGTGCTTTGTGCTCGTGCCACAGGAAAAAGAATAGTTTACTCTGAATGCTGCAGTTGGCAGAACTATTAGACAGGTGCCTCTCAATGGGCATACCAGCCGCCTACAGCTGGAATATGTCAGAGTGCAGACGCTGCATGGTGGCCAGTGGTTAACATCATGGGCTAACGTGTGGGTGGCCAACCCCTCCTGAGTGACCTGCTTTACCCTAAAGTCAGTATACTAGGTGCCCCATTGAGAGACATTTTTACTATCGCACTCCAGTGTGTAATCTTGGAAAACTTGGAACATCAGAAATTTCAGGCAACATCTCGTTTTAGGGTGAGAACTGAAGCATGTACAGGAAGGAGAAAGCCATGCATCAGTTTTTAAATGTTTGTTTGATTTCCAGTTCTGATTTTATTCAGAAATACAGAGTCAAACTGGGAATGTAATTTTTTTCTTATCACTAAGAGAAAACTTAAGTTTTAATGTTGCCAAGTAATTGAAAAAGGGTTATTGTCTAGAGAGAAGACACTTGAGAGAGGAGAAGGCAGAGGTGAATAGATGAGCTCTGTGGGATGGTATTTTTGAGGATATCGCTAATAAGGATGTCATATAAATAAGGAAATCACTGAAACTGATCTCAGTTCATTTTAGCTTCTTTGGGAACGCATTAAAAAGTATCATTGTTTATCAAACGGAAAAGAAAAGTTGATAGTGAAAGAGAAGCTTATCTTTTATAGAGTATAAACTATTACAAAGAATAAAGAGGAATTAAAACTATCTAGTTAGAGTACCTGAGAATGTTCCCTTAGAAATGCCAAAGTCCTGACATTCTGATTATTTTAAAGAGCAGTGAAAAAACACAAACATAAGAGAGATGCTTTTTCTTCCTTGAATATGTTCTGGGAAACGAAATTTTCTCAAAACATTTTTATTTAGGAAGTTTTTATTTAGGAAGAGTTTTTTTATCATAAATTTTTTTTTTTATGATAAATATCTCTTGTTTTGCTTCCATGCACCTACAGGCAAGATGAAAGGTAATATGGAAGCTGCCCTCCTAAATCCAAGGCAGTTTCTCAGCTGCCAGAGTGAGCTTCTGGGCCACAGGTCAACTAGCCCCGTAATGGTTGTTTCCTCAGGGTTCCATTCAATTGGGTTAGTGTAAACAGTCCATTATTTTTACTGTTTGGAAAGTAAACATATTAAGAAAAATTGAAAATATGATCCATCATCTCTATTTGAATGTATCTAAAAATACTTCTCTATGGCATTATGTCAATTGGGAGGAAAGTGGGATTCCTTTGGCGATGATATAAATGTATTGAAGATATGGATTTACTGAATTATTAAAAGAGGCAAATACACGAAAGGAAGAAATGAAATACAAGACAATGGGAAGTGCCTCAGTGGAGGAATGAACAAAATCATTATAGAAATTTTACCGAGAAGAAGCAAATAGTGTCTTGATCGACCCGGGAGGGTGTCATAGTTGGAGGGAGATTGTAGAACCTGGCAGAGGAATAAGGGAGGACTAGTTGTGGATCCCTCAGGATTCGTTGACATTAAATGCTGTGTGACTCTGACCTTTTCAAGTACAAATGGGAGACTATTCTTTTAAAAATAGAAGCAAGTGTTGCTTGAAACTTATCTTTCTCTCCTGAAGACAGTTTTGATATTAGTGTGAAACTTTGCTCATGAACAAGTTTGTCTTGGTGTTTGTAGCCACAGTTTAAGCAACTGTTGTGCCTGGGAGAAGTCTGCCTTACAGCATAAAAGGAGACAAACACGTTCTAGGTGTGGTGGCCTCTTAGCCCAGCCGGCTGGCTCTCACCAGCTGAGCTTCCTTTGCCACTGTAGAGGCTGCAGTGCTGTCACACCACGGTACAGAACCGGGTAGGTGACAAATCTAAGAGCTAGACGAGAGTGTGACCTGGACCTGGGGCTGCCTAGACAATAAACAGAAGACAAGAGTTTCTATTGCCCTACTCAAGGAGCTCCAGTCAAACCTGATACTTGTGCTATTTGGCCTACATTCTAAGATATGTGGTTACATCAAAATGCTTGCTGACAGCAGTCACTGCTTATTCTAGGGCAGGTGTTCCTAGCCAGGAATCTAGAGTCTTGAGGGTGTCAGCCAATTCACTGAAATTGTATGCGAAATTTGGTGTGTAGATGAGCGTATATGTTTTGTTAGGGTGTGGTTTATCAGATTCTCAAAAGGGTCATGGTGCCAAAACAAAAATAAAAACTGCTTCTCTAGAACAGGAAAATTTTTGAGGATTTTTCTAATGAGCAAAATTTGATAATTTCTGGCTACCTTTTTTTTCAGAAGAATTAAGTTGAACAAGTTAAAATTTCATTGCATTTTCCTTTTTGTACAATTCTTATTGCATAAAAGTACAGAACAGTGTTTTTGTTCATCCAGATTTAATCTTTCTATGTTGAAAACAAAAGTGTGTGAGTTAGTTCACTAGTTACAAATGAAATGCATATGTAAAAATTCTATTTAAATGGAAATGCTCTTCCATACATCAGCATTCTATTTAAATTCCAGCTCTTCGAACCAAAATATCTCAAAGTTCATCTCAGAAGGAAAAAAACCCTGGCCCTCCCCCAGCCCATGCTTAGGAAGTACAAAATGACCAAACTTCTTATCACTGAAAAGTACATTAGAACACCAGTCAATCACTTAAAAAGTCTAAAAAAAAAAAAAAAGAGGTATAAATAATATCAATATAAGAAATAAAATGTAATCATAAAAATGTTCAGTTAAACTCAGAGAAGATAGAAAAAGAGGACATAGAAACCAGGAACCAGTGCGCTGAAAACAAAACAGCTAGCAAGATGGTAGACTCCAAACCAACGACAGCAACAATCACTTTAAATGTGAATGATCCACACAGCAAAGAACAGAGATTGTCAGACTGGATAAAATAGCAAGATCCGATTACATGCTGTCTGTGACAAGCGCATTTTAAATGTAAAGACAGATTAAAATAAAAGAATGGAGAAAGATTTAACATTAAAATGCTAACTAAAGGAAAGCTGGGGTAACTATATGAATTTCAGACAAAGTAGACTTCAGAATCACAATGATCATCAGGGATGAAGAGGGACGTTACATAATTATAAAGGAGTCAATTTTCCAAGAAGTCATAAAAATCCTAAATGTGTGTGCATCTAATAGCAGAGCTTCAAAATGCATGAGGCAAAAACTGACAGAAGTAAATAAAGAAATAGACAAATACACAGTTATAATTGGAGACTTCAACACTACTCTCTCAGTAATTGATAAAATAAATAAACAAAATAAATAATGATTTAGATGTCCTAAATAGCACTATCCAGGAACTTGACCTCGTTGACTCTTACAGACTACGGCATTCAACAGCAGTGGAATACATATTCTTCTCAAGTGCACATGGAACATTCAGCATAGACCGTATCCTGAGCAAAACCTTAAGAAAACCTTAAGAAAGTTAAAAGAATAGAAATCACACAAAATATGTTCTCAGATCATAATGGAATTAAACTAGAAATCTACAATTAAAAATATATCTGGAAAGTTCCCAGATGTTTGGAAATTAAACAACACACTTCTAAATAACCCATGGGTCAAAGAGGAAGTCTCAAGGGAAACGGAAAGCACACCTGTGTGCAGCTGGGGCTGGGTGTGGTGTACAGGAAGTTAGCCCGGCCCACCAGCGAAATGGAAGCGGGAGCCAGGCCCTCAGGCCTCTCCGAGAAGGATGCTTTGAGATGTGGGATGAAGTTCAAGCAAGGGTGGAGTTGTGGGTGTGGGCTGGGCGCTGCGGCGGGAGAACACTTTTTGGAGAACATTTGGGCCCTGGCGCTATTGTTCTCAGCGCTACCGCACAGCTCTTCTTTCTCTAAACATTTTGCTTTAGTAAATGCAGTAACTTCCCCTGGGCCAGACGCAGAACAAAATCAGAGGATACAGCACAGCTTGCAGGAGAGCACTCCTTTCTGAGCTCTTGCTTTTGACCCTTTCCCTCGGACCCTCGACCCTCGAACCATCCCATCCTGTGCTTTCCCCTTATGATCAAACTGCGCAAATTACATTAGGTGGCAGACAGGACACTAAGTATTTTACAAACATTGCTTTGTCAGCCCACACAAAAACCCTGTCAGGGAGATATTCTTATCTCCAATTCACAGAGGTGTAAACTGATGTGCAAAGAGATTAAACAGGTATACAGCTGCCAAGTGGCAAAGCCAGGGTCTGGCCCTATTGCGTCTGATTCCTGATCCCTGAGGCTCTCGGTGTGCTTCCGGCTGTGGGTGCTCACTGCCTGGCTGGTAACTTTGCATTTCTGAGGGTTTACAAACACCATGGTCTGAGAAGATCTGATTGAGAAACTGTTGCTTTCTTGGGCAGAAATATAGACCATTAAGAGTGCCCAAGGAGGGTTTAGGAGGAGTTGGGGCAGCAGTCACAGTGAAGCAGAACCATGAGACATGAAGAATCTCTTCGCTAACATCAGTCTAGGTTTGCGGTTCACAGCCCTGCCACCTTCAGTGGCCTGCTCATCTGGCTCTTCCTCAGTGGGCCCTGAACAACACACCAACAGCAGAGAGGAAAAACTCACTCTAGACTCGCATTCTTCAAGTTGGGCCTTCTGTGATTACTCATAAAACATTGAGATTAAAAGCAAAATAAAATACTTAAAAATCTGTAGTCATTCTTCTCATCAAGCAATAGAAATATCGAAGGGAATGAAGGATGTTAAAACTGATAGAAAACTATGTAGGCAGAAAAAGTAAAACATAGGGCACATTGTTGGTGGCATGAAGTATGAAACGCGTGTACCTCACGGCAGGTATTTCGGCTCTCCTGCTCTGGAGTTAAGACCACCTGGGAGCCAAAACTGGTTCGCTGCTTACTGGCTGTGTGACTTTGGGAGTCTGTTACTTTCTCTTCCTTTGCCTCAATTTCCTCTTCTCTTTAATGGGGCTGAGCACAGTGTTTATTGTCACCCAGGGCTATTGTGAGGACTAAGTGAATAGATAAATGTAGTAATCGGTGTTCAATACATTTTTAGCTGTTATGATTATTTACCCAGCACTATCACGGAATGAAAACCACCTCTGGGATGGTTCAAGACCCAAGGAAATGAGGCTCCACATGTTTACCCTCCTTTGAGACCCTAATCAAATGGACTTTCTTGAATTTCCTAAGAGAATAATCCTTCCCTCTTTCTAAACTTTGGGTAAACCACTGGTTTGGCGTTCGTTACACTTGGAGTCAAGTATAGTTATTTGTGTAGCTTCTCGCGGGCTGTCCATGGTGGGAGCTCTCTGAGGGCAGGAATCGGGTCTTGCTCATCCCTCGACCCTCCCCTCCCATCCCCTTCCCTAGCCTGTAAACACAGATCACCCAGGAGAGTGCCTGGCACTTAGCTAGTACTGAATAAATCCTTGCCTAACTGAACTGAACTGAATTGAACCGCAAAGACTGGGCCCACCGAGGAGAAAAGAAACTGAGAAAGCCAGAAGAAAACTGGGAGTTTGCTGCCATTTGTCTGCAGAAACAGGATTGCCTCGCTCATATGTGTTTGAATGAAAGGCGTGCCACATCACAGTTGTTGTGGTTGAAAGGTAACAAAAGCACGGAGCAGTGGGGGGCAAATAATCCTTTACAAAATATGGACTGGGCAGCTGGCTACCTTGTAGGAATTCCAGCCCCCAGTATTAGTCTGTACCAAGCTCGGAGATCCCTGAGAAGCTTCTGATAAAGCTACAGTTGGTGCAGCCTTCCCTGTGCTAGTTAGCATGAGCTCAAGGAAACTTTTCAGCAGACTACGGGGAACTTCCGGTGAGCAGTTCATGAAATGCATAGGGGTCGTATGGGACAGGAGCGTCTGTGCAAGCCTGAGCCAGGCCCTGGTAACCAGAAGCAATTAGTCGTATTGCCATGAATCCAGAGGGACCAACCCCAGAGGCATGTTTGTCCTGCAGTGTAAACACATACGTGTGCTTGCACACACACTCTCTCAAACACTCATACACATGCTCTCAAACAGACACACACAACTCTCTCAAACACACGCACATGCACACTTTTCCAGTAGTCATTTCAGAAGCTGCATTGACAGAGCAACTGAGCAGCAACCATTGGCGTGGGTATCCAGGAACTGCCTCTGTTCTTTACGGAACATCACAGTGCCGAGTGGTTTCAGGGTTTGGTCCCTAAACCAGCGGTTCTCACTTTTTCATGCATTTGTCAAAATCTACCGTGGAGCGTTTGAAATGAAAACTCCTGGGACTTGCACCTTTAGAAATTCTGACTCAGCAGGTCTGGGCAGAGTCGAAGAATTTGCATTTGGCGGACAAATCAGTAAGACGCCACCTATAAGGAATAACACTTTGAGTAATGATTTTCCGAAAACTTATGGCCACTTTTTAAGGCCTGATAGGTCTACCGTACATTTTAGCATTGAACCAGTGAGACCAATGAGACCTCAGTGGCTTTGGGAACGCAAACACAAAAGTTGAGTTGCAGTCTGGCTGTCCTCTTACTTGGATGCTCCAGTGTGCTTCCCTTCCCGTGTTCACATCACAGGAAGGGCTGCGTTTAAGGGCGGACCACCATACACAGTTACACCTGAAAGGAGCAGACACTCCTCTCTTGCTCTAGGTGGCCACACCTAGTGTCTTGTTTTATCTCAGCAGAGCTGGCACTTGACCCCTAGTCTTTTGATGATACCAAACCCAAGGTGTCCCACTGAACCACAGCTGTCTTCCCTGGGTGATGGGGAGTCTCATAAAATGGAGTCTTTGTGTCAGGTGATATTAAAAATGTTTAGCAACCAGTAAAACAGGTGTGGGTGCCCTCAGAACTGATGCAGACAAGTGCCCCCACCCTACTCCGCTGGCCCCACCCACTGGAACTGGTAAAGCACCCTTCAAGATGCTATCACATGGGGTTCAGGCCCCTAATTAGGGGTGGGAGAGAGAAACAGGAAATCATCTGCTTTCACTCAACTTGCAGGAGAAATGACAGTAAATAGAAAACTATGACAAAAAAATGCAAGTTCACTCTTTTCTTGAGATAGAGTAGAAGGGCTGTATTACAAGGCTGGGCTCTGTAGGAACGGTGACAACTTTTTCCCCCTAAACAACATCTCAGACTCATGGTCTGACAAGTGTTCCTGTGTTTATGAAGATAAAGGGTCAGAGTATTTTACATCATGACTCTCCCACAGATTGGTGACAAACGCTTGCCGAATCACAGGCATCATTTGGTAGTCACTACTATGCTTTACTCCAAGATCTATCCCCAGAGATAGCTACAAAGTCACCAGGAGGGGTTTGTTTCCTTGCTAGGAAGAATTGCCCTCCTTCTGGGCTCAGATGCAAGCACCTGGAATGAGATTGCTGGGAGGTTTA
Organism: Equus asinus; assembly: GCF_041296235.1. NCBI lineage: Eukaryota > Metazoa > Chordata > Mammalia > Perissodactyla > Equidae > Equus > Equus asinus. The sequence goes on along the minus strand of NC_091796.1, from coordinate 65,217,890 downwards.
ACAAGGTGACTCATTAAGTCCCAACCAGCCTTACACTTTTGCCGAGACCCCGTCCAGGTCGGCTGTCCTTTGACCCTCCGTCAAGGCCTGTAAGGAACCCCACATGAGTGGAGCTTGGTTTTCTGGGCAGATTGCGGTTTAGAAAGAGCTCTGGTCAACCGCAGGTTTCCTTCTCTCTTTCTCCCATCTCCACAGTTCCCAGCTGGTGGGCATTTTACCTCTTCTCTACTGAGTTTCCAGTCTTAGTATTTAATCCTTTTATATTTCACAACTCATGATTCTCTATTTTCTTACTTTGAACTTGTCTTTTTGATAGCAGTTTCTAGCCTTCCTTTCTTTTGTAGAACCATTTAAATGTGGAACACTATTGTCCTAAGTGCTCCGTTTTTGACTTAAAATGACTTCTAATTTAAAATCATGACATTCTGATTTAAAATCCCACACTTAATATGGCAATGCCTAATGACCATACCCACAAGGTATTTAATGTAATTGGGAAATATTTTATTCTGGCTTCCCTTCCCCAAAAGCATTCCAACGTCTCTCATTCCAGGAGCTAAAATAGAAGCTTGATCTTGGAATTAATTGGAGATTAACACGGAATCTTAATTTTAAATGTATCAAAGGAAAGAAAACAATTTAGACCCCAGTGTACATCAAAGGATAATTCTCTCTGGCAATGTACGAGGGCTTCGCGCAGCCTAATCTCTCACCACACCCGAATGCTTCCATAGCGACCGCACCACAGAAGCCACAACAACAGCTTTAGTGCTGTTCCCTCACGCAAAGAACTCTCCCCAAGCACCGAGGCCAGGATTTAATTAATTACGGCTATTTACAAATTCAAAGAAGCTGGTTACACATGCATAGAAAATCTCCACAGACTCAGCCAGTGGCCTCTCTGGAAGTCATCGATGAACTGCCTTCTGATCACTGCTCTTGAACACCGATGGGACAGTGGCAAGGACGCCATCTCAGCCTCGGCCCTGCTGCAGCCTCTGCAGTGGGGGAGGCCCGTAAGGCACCGGGGCGCTGGGCCAGAGGGATGCGTGAGAGGCCAAGAACATGGTGGGAGACATGCAGAGTCTGGCCCCAGCTGCGTGCGGGGTGCAGAGGGGTGTCAAATGTCAGCGCTGCGGCCAGGAGACTCCTGGGCACAGACCTTCCTCTCCTGGGCAAGATCTCACGTGTGTTTTTCTTTTTTTCACTTATTTGAAAATCTTGCCGTGCAGAGGAAGGATTATGCGCTGGGAGTGTTTCATTTTCAAATGTTTTTGCACAGAGCATTTTGCCTCTCACCAATATTTCAATGACGAATAGTGAGTTTCACTAGAAAAAAGTTTTTCATTTAAAATTTGAACACTACAAAATCAAAAAGGGTTCAGCACGCCTAATTCTGAAAGACAGAGAATTCTGGCTAAAGTAACCATCTTTTACTTAGAGAATAAGTCTACCAAAACTCCATCATCTGAACCTGAGTCAACCTGCTTATAATTTGAGACTTTGGGAGGGGAGCGGAATTAGGACTTTAAGAGGTAAATTTTTATTTCACTAGGATACAAATATTTTAAGTGTATCTTACTTTCTGACCATGTTTTCTAAAAAGGGTATTCCTTCTACTTTTCCTCCTCTCCGTCCTCTTTTTCTTTCTTTTCCTTTTTTTTTTAGTGAAGAAGATTGGGCCTGAACTAACAGCTGTGGCCAATCTTCCTCTTTTTGCTTGAGGAAGAGTGGCCCTGAGCTAACATCTGTGCCTGTCCCCCTCCATTTTCTATAGGGTTGCCTCCACAGTGTGGCTTGATGAGCGGCACGTAGGTCCGTGCCGGGGTCTGAACCTGCAAACCCCAGACCACTGAAGCGGAGCGTGAGAATTTAACCACTACACCACTGTGCTGGCCCCCTCTTTTTCTTCCTTTTCTAATAAGTTTAACTAAAACCAAATGTAAAAATGATGCTCAGTACCACTCAATTGAATCCCGTCTTCTCTAGTGCTCTCTGCTCTGAGTTCCAAATGCTAAGCCCCAAGCATCTTGCACTGAAGTGCAGATCCTGTTCCTCAGGGCGCAGAGTGCATATTGTGGAGACCCCTTCACTTTGATTCTGAAACACCTCTCAGGGGCAGCTTTCCTCCACTCTGGGGACAGCCAGCTCCGAAGGGATTCCCCTCACGCTGGGAATGGTTTTTATCGCTGAGAAGAGGTTTTAGCTTGAACTGATCCACAAAAACATGCTGTTAGGAAGTGTTTTCCTGGGTATAGCATATCCCTTAAAGCATTTTTCCTACGAGGAAATGTTAAGCTCTTGAGAAATGAAAAATAAACTCTTGTTCTCCAAGATAAATTATTGCAATGAGAACTTTCTCCAACCTTAAAAATTTAACCCTCACCTCTGGCTCTCCACAGCGGGGGTTTCCCTAAGTTGTTCGATGCATTCTGTGTTCTCGGGCCTTGTTTTGGGAAAGGACAAGGGAGCATCTCCAATGGCTGAGTGGTTACCTTATCATCCTTACACTGCAGCCTGGGAGATCTTTAACTTGTTAAGCAGTGGCACTTAAGTCTTGAGAACACCCAGAAGTTTGCCCCAGGCTTTAGACATTCTCAGTTAAAAAAAAAAAAAAAAAAAAAAGAAAAAAGAAAGGCCAGCTTGGGTAACAACAAAGCAGAAATCAAATAAGCCAGGTAGTTCAATTCTGATAAGATTGGAGAGCTGCAGATCAGGTAAACTGACCTGCAAACAAGGGCCCCTGTATCCACAGGGGCAGCCTCTCCTTTCCAGCTGGGCTCAGGGCCTGCGTTCTCGGAGGGCACTTACTCGCACAAGTACCGCTGGAGACAGGCTCTCCCAGCTTCTCTCAGCAAGGAGGTTATTCTTTCACTTTTACAAACATTTTAAATCACATCTTTTACCTTTCCTTTGTGAATCTATACCTGACTCGTGACAGTCTCTAGGCTATGTCACAAAAACTGGTAGAATCATCAGTTTTAAGGAGGTTTTATCACCAACAGTTTATGATGTTATAATTGAAATGAAGTAATAGATATAAGGAATGCTTGGCCTCTGAAATGACACCCCAACCCCTGCCAGAGGAAAGCCCGCTTAAAAAAGAAAGAAGAGAGACGGTAGGAAAATACTCAAGGAAAAAAAAAAGAAAAAAAAAAGGAGAGAAAAGATTGTAGGAAAATGCTCTTAAGACCCGAAAGTCAGAATGCAGGAAGTTATCCCTTTATTAAGACTCCACAAATTCGTCTTATTTTAAACATTTTATAATAAAGCCCATATGTCAGAGCAATGATGTCAAAACCCTGACACTACACTGGTAAATTGAAAAGCTAATGGAAAATGAAAGATTTTATTCAACTTTCTTTAGTTTTGTATTTTGCTGAAAGTGTTGCCTAAAAAATAAACAAATCAAACAAAAGTATACCAGTAGATCTAGTTTTAACTTTGATAAGACAATTCTAAATATTTTACTTTACAGTGTTTTTGTTTTCAAATTAAATGAGATTTTTATATAATAGCAACTACAAAAAGAATGCAAAAAAAAATGTAGGAAGACCATTTCCTAGAGTTCAGCAGTCCTTGACCTTAAGAGGTGCAATTGTAGTTGATTGTTCTTTATTTTTTTAGTTTTCAGAATTTTCCAATTTTCTATAAGTAGTATTTATTGGATTTTTTTTTTGTTTTTTGAGGAAGATCAGCCCTGAGCTAACTACGGCCAATGCTCCTCTTTTTGCTAAGGAAGACTGGCCCTGAGCTCACATGCCTGCCCATCTGCCTCTACTTTATATGTGGGACGCCTGCTACAGCATGGCTTTTGCCATGCGGTGCCATGTCCGAACCCGGATCGGAACCGGTGAACCCTGGGGCGCCGAGAAGTGGAACTTGCGAACTTAACCACTGCGCCACGGGGCTGGCCCCAGTATTTATTGTTTTTTAAAATTTAGAGTAGTTTTCTTTAAAGTATAAAAAGTTTCCAATCATGTTATTTCATTCTTGAGTGTTTTAAATGAAGTGTTTGATCCTCTTTCTCCTTCCCCTCCCTCTGCTCATCTCTGGGCTGTTTCTCCTCGGTTGCTTTTTTCCTCTTCTCATTTCCCATCCTTTTTCTGCTCTTTCTCCTTCTTCAGCTGGCATCACCTGCTGGGAACTGAGTTGCCTGCCTAACCCTGGGATGCTTTCAGGAAAAAGAGGCCAGAGGGAAAAGGAGACCCATCTGTCTTACCCGGACCAAGAAAGCTCACGAGGTCACAGAATGTCAGAGCTGAAGGGTTGAGAGCAACGGCCTCACTTTACAGAGGAGGGGACTAAGGTTGACTGCAGAGTGACGCGCTCAAGGTCACAGTGCCTTGGGGCAGAGAGGAAATTAGAACCCAGGACTAGCCTTGCAGCTCAAATCTGTGAAAGGGATGAGGCTGCTGAAAGCAGCAAACACGGAAGCATGCAAAGAACCATGCAGACACCTGAGGCATGAAGCGGGATGGATTTTTCTAGGAAGGCACTATTGACTCTGTTATGTTTTGTTTTCATTCTCTCACCTTAAATAGAGATGTAAGCACAGAGGAATGCGTCTCTACTGTAAGAAACACAGCACTGCTAAAGCATGGAGAAACATAGGCTGACCTGTGGCCTCAGTGTCATAGGAAGCAGAGGAGCCGTGGCCACCACATCTCCAAGAGGCCGCCACCCCATCTGGTTACTTCCAAGTAAGAATTCAGCCCCAGCATTGCTAGTCTTCCGATTTGACAAGTGAAGTGAAAAATTAAGATTTTTGTGTGAAATTTCTCAGTTTTAAAACATTTAAACATTTAAAATGCAAACATTTAAAAGTACTATTAAGACAGGCAAAATATGCAGAAGTTTGCAACACTTGATGTAGAAGGTTAGCACAGGGCAGAGCTGCCTCCGAGGCTCAGCGTGAAGGTAGATGTTATGAGATCCTTGATGGAGGAGGGGGGTAGCTGTCTACCACGCTCACGGTTGATCTCAGAATTAAATACACCTGATCAGCACAGGGGTAGACAAGGGCACTGGGCATTCTTGGCAACCACTCTTCATGTGCTTTTCATATCCTGCCTGGCTTTCTTCCCCCTCTTTTACACTGAAACAAGATGAAAATTGTTGCATCTTTGGCATATAACTAATACACATACTCTCCCTAACCACTGGTAGAAAGCGGTGGCAGTGGATTGAGATCTGCTTGTGGAAACTTGAATGGAACACACAAGGGTCCCTGAAATGTGTGAGCCTTGTGCTCTGAAGACCGCAGAAGAGCATCCTTCTTGCCGTGTGTGAGAGTCTGGTTCCACCTTGTTCATTTCTCACTCTCCCTTAGAAAAAAGGAAACCCTCTCCTCACCACAGCACTTGTTTATTCATTCTATATACCTAAAAATTGGCAAAAACCACACCATCCCATTCCCTTTTAAATCAACGCATAAGAAAAGGCATTGCTTTTTAAACAAGGGCAATGAAGTTTCAGCTTGGCAATCTAACCTAGAAATAATGATCAAAATTATAGACATGTTTCTTTATATGTTCCTATTTTCTCCAAATTCTCTGCAATGAGTGTTTATTATTTTTATAATCCTGAAGGGAAAACGTTAAGAAAGAAATCCAGAAGGCAGACCAAACTCTACGTCTATTTGAAGAATCAGATGAGCCAACAGGTAGTTTAAGAAGCTCCCAGTGAAATGGAAAGACCTTCAGTTGAGGAGCCAACAAACCTGAGCATTAATGCCAGTTTTGCCACTCAACACTAATCTCTGAGCACTTAGGCTTTCCTTCTGCTAGATGGGGATAATAATGCCAATATTTCAGGGTAATTGTAAAAGTTAATGATAAGTTATGTGACACTTGATAGTTTGTGAATAAAAGGTAGTCATGGCTTATACGGTGATTTTCTTTAATGCACCACTCAACATCAGATTAAGTGGACTTCGGGAAGCCCTGGTGAATATGTGAATTTGTATGTGTTGGCGAGACCAAACCACCCTGAAGTAAACAGACAGCTCTAGAGTTTGTCTTTATTTCTCCCGCCAAAACATCTCAGCAGGGAACCACAGAACCATGTTGGATAGTTTGGGTTCCTTTACAAATTCTTTGATAAAAATTTGAGTTTTTCTTTTGTTTTGGGCACCAAACCATTTTTAAAGAACCAGCAGTTTAATTTACAGAGTTGTTTGTAAATTCAGTTGCTTTTATGTGTTCAGATAAAACAATTATATGCCCTTTTTCTTTTTTTCCAGACTTCTTTAGCATAAGCACAATCTTTTTGAACTAACTTGGATCTTATACTAAAGATTATAACACTTTTAAAAATGCTTTGCACATAGTAAATAATAAATACTTGTTATGCATGATTAAATGCTCAGCCTCCTTAAAACTTGCCACAGCGTGATAGAATCCCATGGAAAAGTCTAGACGTTGTGCCTTCAGTGAGGCTTGTCCACCCTCCAAAATTAGGGAGATGTCAATATCGTCAGGGCTGATTCCATACTCCATCTGAGCATTTTTCCAGCCTGCTATTTGCTGCTGTTCTTTCATAGCATTGAATTTACAATTTACTACACCAGCTGAATATGAGAGCTTTTTCCTCTTTTCTTAAGAAATGGTTAAGACTGACCAAAGATTTATGGGCCCATCTTCCTCCAGCCACCACCTGTGTCCACTGTGGGCTTCCCTGTCTCTGGCCTAGACTATTGCAATTGGCTCCCATCTGGACTTGCTGTCTTGATCCCCTCGTGCACACAAGTGCAGTCTTTGTAAAATGCCGATCTAATCCTGGCCTGTGACCTACTAGATAACCAGAGCTATTGAGCACTCACTGTGCCTGGCATTGTGTTCATCACTTTACATTCAGGATCTCATTTAATCCTTGTAACAATCCCAGGACATAATCCACATTTTACAGAGAAGCAAAGGAGACTCAGAGAGGTTAAGTAAATTGTGCAAGTAAATTGTAGATTACATTTTGGACTTCATTCATCCACTTAATTACACACACCCCTCCCTGACTACAGCCACAGCAGCATGATGGCAGAATGCACTAGGCATGGAGACACATTTGTCACATGTTTTCTCCCCTGTCTGGGACGCTCTTGCTCACTTGTGCTCATACTGGTCCTCTCCACTGTGAAGCCTTCCCAGACATCCCTCCAACCCCCACTGTGCCGACATTTCCCCAGCATGCCTCTGCCATTGTTAGTTTGTCTATCTCTCCCTTTTATCAAATGTCATGAGGGCTGGGATTAACCATAATGTATTTGTATTCATTGACACAAAGCTTAGGAAGTAGTAGACACAATAAATGTTTGTAAAATGGATGCATTCTGAGATTCTCAAGAGTGTCTTGCTGATGTTTATAACTCTCCAACCAGGCTACATGCTAGGAGGTCAGGGTGGAAGGGAGAGATTGACTGAGAGGCAGTTCCAGTGGGCTACGCAAGTAGGGTGTCACAAGTCATGGAGCAGAGAATCAGTAGACAGAGATGTCAAAGCTAGAGACAGAGGAACCCAACTGGGGGCCAGCTGGACAAAGAGGGGGATTGGATAAGGAGCAAGTAGAGATGGGGTGGTGTTTTAGTTAGAGTTCTCCAGAGAAACAGAACTCAATGTAAAAAGGAATTTATTATAAGGAATTACAGCTCACACAATTATGGAAGCTACAAGTCAAAAGATCTGCGGCTGGCCAGCTGGAGCCCCAGCAGAGCCTACAGCATAGTTCAGTCTGAACGTTAGCAGGCTTGAGACCCAGGAAGAGCCAATATTTCAGATCAAGGCCAAAGGCAGGAGAAAAACTGATGTCCCAACTCAAAGGCATTCAAGCAGGAGGAGTTCCCTCTTACTCCTGGGAGAGTCAGCATTTTTGTTGTATTCAAGCCTTCAACTGATTGAATGGGACCCACCCACACCGGGGAGGGCAATCTGCTTTACTCAGTCTATCAATTCAACTGTTAATTTCATCTGGAAACATCCTCACATACAAACCCACAGTAATGTTTGACCAAATGTCTGGGCACCTTGTGGTCCAGCCAAGTTGACACAAAATTAGCCATCATAGGTGGGGAGTGTGATGGAGTAGAGTTGACCTAGGAAGACCCTCATGGGCACCATGTTCCAATCAGAGTCCCTCTTTTACTTGCAGACTGGAGTGGTCTCATCTGATGTGGATTCTTCTTAAAATGTTCATCCCCGACAGTCAACAGCCTGAGGAACACACCATCTGCCACCACTCTGCCCTCAAACCTGCTGCTTCTGCATACTTCTCTCCTGAAACTTCTAACAACATAGGCTTTATCTTGGAGTCACCCCTCATTCGTCCTGCTCCTTGGTTCGAAAGACCTCTTAAGTCTTCCTGTAAAATGCTTCTCACATCCCTTAACTCCCTTCATTGTTTATTGCTACTTTCCTATGTTAGAGGGGTGGCTCTTCAATTTTTAAACAGGAACGAAGTGGGTGTGGGGGGTGGTCATAGTCTGGTTGCAAAGGAGGTTTAGGGGTCTAGTTTTGAAGCTGCCTCCCCAGAGCAAAATGAAATTTTCTTTAGGTTGTATGTTGCAAATTAATAATACAGCACAGTTTTATATAAGTATACCTTACATAATTTGAGAAAGTGTCCATAGTGTATATCAAATTATACAAATATATTTGTTAAATTTGTGGTAGAGATTAGGACGGGGAGATCCCACTTTGTACAGCAACTATTAGAATGGTTTCTTGAATGGTTCCTTTGACCCCAAGCGCTCTCTCTTTTCTTGCTGCCAAATCTCCCTGAGGCCCAGCTTCGGTACCGTTACTACTCACCGACCCTCACTGGCTCCTCACTGCCTGCTACGTAAGGAACGGTCAGTCTCTAAATGGACTCTTGACCCTTCAAAATATGAATCCCACTCATTTTTTGGCCTCACATCCCATGGGTCACCATTGCCCCCTGTACCAATCAGGAATAAATTTGGCTGAAAGTAACAGAACATCCGATGTATCCTGGCTTAAACAAATAGACAGTTGTTTTCCTCACATAATCAGAAATTAAGGGGGCTGCCCTGTGGCCGAGTGGTTAAGTTCGCGCACTCTGCTTCAGCGGCCCAAGGTTTCGCTGGTTGGGAGGCTGGGCGTGGACATGGCACTGCTCGTCAGGCCATGCTGAGGCGGCATCCCCACATGCCACAACTGGAAGGACCTGTAGCTAAAAATATACAACTATGTACTGGGGGGCTTTGAGAAGAAAAAGTAAAAGTAAAATCTTAAAAAAAAAAAAAAGGAAATTAATAGCGGGGCTGGCCCCGTGGCCGAGAGGTTAAGTTTGCGCGCTCCGCCGCAGGCGGCCCAGTGTTTTGTTGGTTCGAATCCTGGGCGCGGACGTGGCACTGCTCATCAAACTACAGTGAGGCAGTGTCCCACATGCCACAACTAGAAGGACCCACAACGAAGAATATACAACTATGTACCAGGGGGCTTTGGGGAGAAAAAGGAAAAAAATAAAATCTTTAAAAAAAAAAAAGAAATTAATAGGTCTGCAGTTCCGGGCTGGTACAAGTACTCATGACAGTCTCAAGCTCCTTCTGTCTCTGTGTTCTACCATCCCATCGTATGGCTTTTCACCTTTCGCTTGTCACCTCATGACCTCAAGATGCACTTCCAGGCATCTCACCCACATTCCAAGTAGGAGAAAGAAGAGACAGCAGAGGGCAAAAGTTGAAAGAAAGTACATGCTAATTGAGCCTGTCTTGCTTTTATGGATAAAGTGAATGGTTTCCCAGAATCCCAAGTCTGCTTATGACTCAATGATCAGAAGGGTGTCCCACAGTGGAAGGTGACTAGGGGAGGCAGGGCTGTGGATGTAGGTGGGCCAGCCAGTCAGCAGTACCTGCCACACACACACCCACTCTAATTAGGCAGCTCCCTCACCTTACACCATATCTGCCTTCACGTCATTCCTTCCACCTTGAGTGATCTTTGCCCTGCCCCGTCTCTGCTTATTGAAGGGCTTTCATTTTAAGTCCTGATAAGATACCACTTCCTCCAAGAAGTCTTCCTAGTCTCCCCCCAAACCTCTCTGATAAAATTTCTCCCTCTGAGATCAACCACTGTTTGTGTTTCTGCGATACCTAAGGCCTCACACTGCACACAGTTAATTATATGTGTTTCATCTCCCCATCTACATTTTGAGGTCCAAGAGGACAGGGAGCATGTCCCATTCATCTTTGTATTTCCAAGGCAACTCAGCACAGAGTAGGTATTCAATAAGGGTCAGGAGAATGCATGCGCACTCTGCAGCATTCCGTTCTGAACAGAAGCGTCTGCAGCACCCACACTGTGTCGATAATGGCCCCTCTCATGCGAGTTCAAGGAGACCATCTGCAGTCCTCTGTGAATACTGGCTGCTGTCTTCTGTCCTCAGCCAAAGCAGGGACATCTGTAGCGGCAATGTGACTAACTAGCCATGGTGTTTATGCTCCTCTGCCCAAATGTGCAGCGGTTTCCTGGGTGGGAACAGAAAGATCAGACAAAATAACACCAATTTCAGCAGGAGACTTACGAGGGTATTAGGGTCAAGTTAAGAACTTTGAAGTTGTGCTACAATGTAAGCAATAATAATATTAATACCATTTATTAAACCCCTTATGCCAGACACTGCACATTATCTGCATTATCCCATGGACTCTTCATAAGAACGTACTCATTTGTTAAATAAGGAAATCAGTGCTCAGAAAGATTAAGAAATTTGCCCAGGGTTACATAGCTTGTAAGTGGCAAAGCTGGGCAGACACTCATTTCTTAGCGCAAGCCTGTGAGGGAGGGGTGTGAGTTCTGTTTTACAGACAAAAAACTGCAACCCAGAGAAGCCAAGTGCTTGCTCCAGGCTGACAGTGTGGTGGGACAGGCATGAGCTCTGGCGTGAGACCACCGGGCCTGAGTCGCTGTGTAACCGGGGCAAACTGTTGAAAGTTTCTAGGCCTCAGTTTTCTTATCTGTAAAATAGCACTAACAGTTGCTTCATAGGTTCTTACAAAAACAAAGTGAGTAAGTACACTTGTAGCCTAGCACCTGGTCCAAACCTTAGCCAGGGCCTCTGCCACGAGCCTATGTGACAGAGTAGCCAAGGACAACATACCTGATGTGCTGAGCAGAGGGGAGCTGGGCGTTCAGATACACTTTGGTCCTTCTGAAGAAAAGAAATGAATTCTACTTTCCTGGCTCTCAGTGGTAGGAGTCCTGTTTCCTCCAAAAAAGGACCCCTAGATCTACCAACTCCATGCAAAAAGTCACACTGTTTGAACAGAATGGCTCCGTCTGCATTTCTGTTCGCTGCCAGCATTAACTGACCCAGAGAACTAGCAGGCTGCGGCTTTGGAATTGATTGGGGAAGGCCCTTCATCTGGTGTGCGCTCTGTGGAGTAATCTTTGATATTTCCAGAGTATAATGCAATTCTGTTTAGTTTAAGCTACTTTCTTCATTTTGGTGGCTAGTCTCCAAAGATAGTCCCGCAATGAGCCATGCCTCTTGGTATTCACACCCTGTGTAGACCCTTCCCTCACTGAATCTAGGTGGGCTGTATGTAATCAATAGAATGTGGGAGAAGTGACATTGTATGCTTTCTGAGGCCGGGTCATAATAAGCCTGGTATTTGGGTTCTTTGAAAGCTCACCCTGGGGGAAGCCAGCTGCCGTATAAAAAATTCAACTACTAGGAGACCACCATGCTGCAACAAAGCCCAAGCTATCCATGTTGAGAGGCTGCGTGGAGAAAAAGAAATACCTGGCCTATCCACAGCAATTTCAGCCATCCAGGTGAGGAGCCAACGTGGTGGGAAGAAGCCATCTAGGATATCCAGCCCGGTCAAGCCTTCAGATGTCAGTAGCCCCAGCTGCCATCTGACTGCCACTGCTAAGACCCCAAGCAAGGAGCGCCCAGCTGAGTCCAGTCAACCCAGAGAACCACAGAGATGACAGTCAATCGTTATTGAAGGCCCTCTGTTTGGGGGCTGTTTCTTATGAAGCCCTAGCTGGCTGACACGCTTGTGACTCCCGAAAGCTGTGGGTGCCGTCGCAGTACACTCAACTCCAGACCACAGACGAAGATTTGAAGCTGCTTCTTTTTATGAAATTAGATTTTGTGGTAAATATACAAATCAGAACCAATTGAAGCGTGTATGCAAAACTTTTGTAATTCTTTCCATTTTTCTTAAACAAGAAGAGAAATACTATTCTAACACTGCCTAATATTATATTATGTTTGTCTGTTTGACTGTCAGTTGTCTTCCCTTTTTGAATATAAGCTTAAAGCTGGCAATGATTTTGTCTGTTTTATTTTCCTTGGTATCCTCAATGCTGGCAACAGTATTTGACTTACAGTAGGTCTACAATAAATATTTGTTGAATTAATAAATACTTGAGCAGAGAGAAGATGAACGTATTATAGATGAAGTTAATGTTATAAAATGTTCATGTAATAAATATATTCAGCTTATAGAAAATTTCTCACATTGGCTTCAAGAGTAAAATGTGACATATGAAATATGAAGATATTTATGATATATTAAGCAAAAAGGTTGACTTTTAAAAGTTAGTTTGCAAATCAGTAAGTGCAGCATAAACCCCATTAAAAAAGGTTTTTAAGTGTATATTAGCAAAAAAAGAGGACCAAAGGATTTTCATCAAACTAGTGATAATAGTTATCTCTGGGTGAAAACTTCCCAAGGGAATTTTGCTTTTTCTTAGTGCCTTTCACACACTTTCTAAAATGTTTAATATAAAATTCTTTTAGTTTTGTAATCAGGAAAAGCGTTATTTAATAAAACTAAATTGGAGCATTGCTATACTTATTTTTTACGTACATCCCATCTGAGGCCATAAAAATTAATGTTTTTAAATTCCTCCTCAAGCAGTTGAACACGTTTCACGTGGATTTGTTCCAGTCACAGCTTTTCTATCTCCCAATAGAGTCCTAGCACAGCACTTCTGCCCACACAAAGAACAAAATAAAAAGTGGAAGTAACTCATTTGTGGCTCAAGTAAATTCCTAGATCAGTTTCTGCAGATCGCATCACTGTGGGCTTCCTCATGGAGTTATGGACGCTGATGAAAATGGAGCATTCCTTGGCTATAATCTGAGTTTCCCAAATAGAGCAAGAACTACTATGTCTCTGAGTATGCAGAAGGAAACTTCGCAGCCCATTGTAAAAGTCATCCATTACTGAAATAAAATAGAACATGCTCAGGGTAGCAAATTCTTGTTTGCTTAAATCTCTGAGGTCCAAACAAAAATGCCTTGAAACTCACCAGAGAATGGAAGGTTCTTGGTTTCTTCTCCCCTGAGACGAGAGACACCCTTCTGTTGGAGAGGTAGCACACGGGGAAGGAACAGGGCCTTGTCACTTCCCCATTTGGAATGTGTTCTTAGTAGCAAAACAGTGACAAAACCACCCATTCTACCTATCTTTCTATGATTTACTGTGATGAACAAATGCAATGAGTTTATGCAAGACAGATGTACTGAAGACCGGTATGCTTGCAGTAATGGGTGGCAGGAATTCCAGTTCCTTGCATGGACAGTAGTACCTCTTAAGGTGACCCCCCCCCCCTCCCCGGTTCTCTAAATGCTCCATCATTGGGAACTAAGCATTATTTAATGGTGAAAATGCTTTCAAGAACATAAACTAGCCTCATTGATGACTGGACACTGAATTTATGTACCAGAAAGGCTTCTCAAATCTGGGTTTCCCCATAGATTTCTTATCTGCATTAACGCATAGGAACAACGGAGTTGTCCTTACCTCCTCTTTCTGTTCATCTCTCACCTGGAAATTCTTGTCAACTAACCCTCAGAAAAATCCTCAGACTCTAGTTTCTCTCCTTTTCCAGTGCCATGCCCAGGGTTCAGGATCTCACCGTTTCTCCCCAGGACCAGTGCACCAGCCTCCTAACTCCACTCCTGACAGATGCTGTACATCTTTCCCACCAGATTAGGGAGTGTTCTCTGAAGACAAAGAGCAAGTTTTATGGACCTTGAAATTTCCCAAAGGACATTGCTCCAAATAGGTGCTCAATAAATGACTCTTGCTCACTGGTTTGCTTACCTGGATGAGAGTTAATATTTGGGGTGGCAAAAGCACTGAGACTGAGAAACTGAAGACCTAGGTTAAGGCCCTTTGTATCAGTTACCTATGGCTGCATAACAAATTATCCCAAAACTTAGTGGCTTAACATAGAAACAATCATTTAATTACTTCTCACATTCTCTGTGGATCAGGAATTTGAACAGGGCATAGTGGGGGTACTTGTTTCTTCTCCATGAGACTTGAGTTCTCAGGTGGGAAGACTTGAAAGCTGAGGGTAATGCAACCGCTGGGGACTGGAATCATCTGGAGGTGTCTTCCTTCACATGGGTGGTGGCTGATGCTGGCTGTCAGTTGAGGCCACAGCTGGCTGCCGGCCAGAACACCTACACATGGCCTCTCCATGCAGCCTCTCTGCTTGGGTTTGTTTGGGCCTCCTCACAGCATGGCAATGGCAATTGGGTTCTAAATGCAAGTGATCCAAGAAAATGAGTTGAAAGCACTATCACTTGCATGGCCTAGTCTTGGAAGTTACACAGCTCAATTCCACTGTACTCATGAGCTTACCTAGGATAGTAGGCAGAATAATAACCCCATAAAGATGTCCATGTCCTAATCCTGAGACCTGTGACTATGATACCTTACCTGGCAAAAGGGACTTTGGAGATGTGATCAAGGACCTTGAGATGGGGAGATCATCTTGGATTATCTGGGTGGGCCCAGCGTAATCACGAGTGTCCGTATAACAAGGAGGTAGAAGGGTCAGAGTTGGAGAAGCAGATGTGATGCAGAAGCAGAGGACAGAGTGATGCAACCAGGAGCCAAGGAATGCCGGCAGCCTCTAAAAGCGGAAAAAGGCAAGAAAACAGATTCTCTCTAGAGCTTCCAGAAGGAATGCAGCCCCACCAACACTTTGATGTTAGCCTAGTAAGACTCATTTTGGAATTCTGATGCCCAGAACTGTAAGATAATAGATTTGTGCTGTTTCAAGCCATCAGGTTTGTGGCAAGTTGTTACAGCAGCAACAGGAAACTAATATGGCCAGATCTGAGGGGAAGAAACACAGACCCCCATCTTTCAATAGGAAGGGTGCCAAAGTCACATTCAAGCGCATGTGGGATGAAAGACATTGTTGCAGCCGGCTTTGAAAAATACAATGTGCCACACTCTGCCTCTCAGGAGGTGTGTAACTGTGGGTTGATTTCTCTGGCTCTCGGTCTCCTCATCTGTAAAATGAGGGAATTGACCCTTCTGGACCTAAAAGTTCCTGGTCCCATGATTGAAAGGGAGATGTAGTATTCCCACGAGAAGTCGTAATAAAACATGGCTGATTTCCTAAGTCCTTCCTTGATATTCACTACCATTTATATGCCACTCTGAGTAGAATGAGAATGGAGTGCCTGGACCAGAAAACCTAGTAAAGTATGGGTGATGAATTCCCTAGGAGATAAGCTTTGAGGCAGGGTTTTGGTTTTTGTTTTAGATTTCAAGATATTTAAAGAAGGAGGGAAGGAGATAGGGAAAGAAGGAAGGAAGAAAGTAAAGAAGGAAAAAAATGATGAATTCTTTGAGGCAAACACCATTTCTTGTTCATTATGGGGATCCCAGTACCTAATGCACAATCTAACACGCAGATGACCTCCAAAGGATGTTGAGTGATAACAAAAAGAGAAGACAACTCCAGGCCCACGAGGTCTATGCCGGATAAGTGTTTGGGGGGGCCTGACTCTTGCCAAGTTACCAGGTCAGAATCCTCTCACCATTTTACTCTGGAAGTTATTTCAATAGTCTTCTAATTGGTCTCCTTTATGCTCTCCTTGCCCTAAACATAGCAGCCAGAGTGAGCCACTTCTCTGCTGAAAACTCTCTCCGGAGGCTTCCTGACTCCCTTGGAGTCGAAACCAAAGCCCTTTCCAAGGTCGCGAGGTGAGTGAGGCACCAAGGGAGCATGACCTGGCTCTCAGCGGCCACCTGCGCTACATGCCCTGAGCTTGAGTACCTCCTCACCTCCCGCGTGGCCTCCCTCGCCTCACCCCAGGCCTGACATGGGCTAGCTTCGCCCTTCCCCCACCTCTCTAACCTCATCCCCAGATACTCTCCCCGGCTCAGCTCACCCCACTCAAGCACACTGGCCTCCTTGCTGTTTCCTGAACACCCCAGGCCTACTTCCATGTCACAGTTTATGTTGCTTTTCCTTTTGACAAAACAGTTTCCGCACATATCTGTGCCTGGCTCCCTCGTCTCCTTCAGGTCTCTGCTCAAATTCCCCCTTTTCTGTGAAGCATTCCATGACCACCTGGTTAAAATTCAGCCCTTCTCTGTCTCTCTTTGCCACTTAATTTTTATTCTCAGTACCTATTGCCATCTAACATGCTATAGATTGTTCATATTCATTTTGTTGGTGATCTGCCTTTCCACCTAGACTGTGACACCCAGGACGACAAGGACTTTTATCAGTTTTTCACTGCTATGTCTCAGTGTCTAGAACAGTGCCTAGCACATGCAGATGCTCAAAAAAATTTTGTTAAATGAATAAATATCATAGGAGACAATTTAAAGTCATAGAGAACAGAAAAATTATAGGATTTTAGAATAAACAGGGGCCTTATTAAAGGGATCAGCAAACTATTGCCCACAACCTGTTTTGTATGGTCTACAAGCTAAGAATGGTCTCATGAGCTGAATTGTGTCCCCTCGAAATTCATATATTGAAGTCTTCAGCCCCAGTAACGCAGAATATGACCTTATTTGAAAATAGATGTAATTAATTAGGATGGGGTCATACTGGAGTAGGATGGACTCCTAACCCAATATGACTGGTGTCCTTACAAAAATGAGAAATTTGGACACAGACATACAGGGAGCACGCCATGGCAAGATGAAGGCAGAGATCAGGGTGAAGCCTCAACAAGCCAAGGAATGCCGAAGTTTGCTGGCAAACCAGCAGAAGCTTGTTCCTGCTGGAGAAAGGTACAGGACAGCTTCTCCCTCACAGCCCTCAAAAGGAACCAACCCTGCTGACACCTTGGTCTCCAACTCCTGGCCTCCAGAACTGCGAGACAATAAATTTATGTCGTTTTGCCACACGGTATGTGGTATTTTGTTACAGCAGCCATGACAAACTAATACAAATGGTTTGTGCATCTGTAAACAGCTGTAGAAGTGGGAGGAGGGACAGCTAATCTTTGACAAGGGAGCCAAGAGCATACGATGGAGAAAGGAGAGTCTCTTCAATAAATGGTGTTGGGAAAACTGGACAGCCACATGAAAAAGAATGAAAGTAGACCGTTATCTTACACCATGCACAAAAATCAACTCAAAATGGATTAAAGACTAGAATGTAAGACCTGAAACCATGAAACTTGTAGAGGAAAACATAGGCAGTACGCTCTTTGACATTGGCCTTAGCAGCATATTTTCAAGTGCCATATCTGACCAGGCAAGGCAACAAAAGACAAAATAAGCAAATGGGACTACATCAAACTAAAAAGCTTCTGCACAGCAAAGGAAACCATCAACAAGATGAAAAGACAACCTAAAAATTGGAAGAAGTTATTTGCAAACCATATATCTGTTAAGGGGTTAATATCCAAAATATATAAAGAACTCATATATCTCAACAACAGCAAACTAACAACCCAATTTAAAAACGGGCAAAAGATCTGAACAGACATTTTTCCAAAGAAGATATACAGATGGCCAACAGGCATATGAAAAGATGCTCAACATCACTGATTATTAGGGAAATGCAAATCAAAACTACAGTGAGATACCACCTCATGCCTGTCAGAATGGCTATAATTAACAAGACATAACAAGCGTTGGAGAGGATGTGGAGAGAAGGGAACCCTCATATACTGCTGGTGGGAGTGTAAACTGGTAGAGCCACTATGGAAAACAGTAGGGAGATTCCTCAAAAAATTAAGAATAGAACTATCATATGATCCAGCTACCCTACTGCTGGGTATTTATCCAAAGATCATGAAAACACAAAGACGTAGAGACATATGCACCCCTACGTTCATCACAGCCTTATTCACAATAGCCAAGACTTAGAAGTAACCTAGGTGCCCATTAAGGGATGAATGGATAAAGATGTGGTGTATATGCACATTGGAATACTATTCAGCCATGAAAAAGATGAAATCTTGCCATTTTTGACAACATGGATGGATGTTGAGGGTATTATGCTAAGTGAAATAAGTCAGAGGGAGAAAGTCAAATACCGTATGATCTCACTTGTAAATAGATGATAAGAACAACAACTACCACAAACAAACAAATAGATACAGAGATTAGATTGGTGGTTACCAGAGGGGAAGTGGGGATGGAAGTGGGTGAAAGAAGTGACTGGGCATATGTGTATGGTGATGGATTGTAATTAGTCTTTGGGTGGTGAACATGATGTAATCTACACAGAAATTGAAATATAATAATGTACACCTGAAATTTATATAACGTTATAAACCAATGTTAACCTCAATAAAAAAAAAAGTGGGAGGAGGTGGGAGCAAGAGAGGGGGAGGAGGGGAAAGGAGAGGAAGAAGGAATTATGACAGAGGCAGCATGTGGCTCACAAAGCCTAAAATATGTGCTATCTGGTCATTTACAGAAAAACTTGTTGACATCTAAAGTTTAGAGATCATATAGCCCATATAACTCATGAAGAAATGGCAGCCCCCAGGAATAAAGTTACATATCCAAGTTCATACACAGGTTTAGCTATACCTAAAACCAGGCTATCTGACTTCAAGGCTATTTTTTAAAAATCACACCACACTGACCACTGCACTTTTAGAAATCATTTCATCAATTCCCCCTCGTTTAAGTCAAAATGTTACTGAGAAGATGTTTTCATCTATTACTCCAGCCCAGCAATCTGAGTCCCGTACAGAAACATACCATCATTCCTAATTTTTTGGAGCACAGTGCCTACTGTGACCCATACTTTTTTGCTTTTGCTTTTGGGCTTTGCCCTCCAGCAACTCATTTTCTGTGATCCTGGTTCTCAAGCCATAATTACAACATAATTAAAGATCAAGAACAGATGTCTGCCTGCTCTCTGGAGCTTCCCCAAACTATGGAGTGTAGGGTTTGGTATTATGGACTTTATGCTAAAGAGAAAGAAAATAGGAGAACTATCTATTGAACAAACCCATAGACCAAGGCTAAAGGCATGAGAAAGCATTTAAAAGAAAGTGGCCCCGAGCTTGTGGTCATTCCTTTATTGTACCTGAAATGCAGGAAACAGCAAAATAAATCTGTTTTGTCTTCATCAGCTCCATGATTTGGTTGTATAGACAAAAAAAGAGCTAAGTTTTTGCTAACTCACCTTGGGTGACATATTTAACCATTGGGGTGGGGGATCTCAGTTTTGCCATCTGTTAGCGGCCAAGGATCATAGTTCTTCCTACAGTGGGTTATGGAAGGGGTTGCCAGAGTGGAGGGCAGAGGTGTTCTTTCCCTTCTAAGGCTGCCTAATTAGTTGAAACATAGATGCCGCTAATAAGGAATTATGTGTATAAATTTCTGTTAAGATGCTTGTGAACCTGAATTGTGGAACAAGTGAATGGGTTAAAGACAATTTTCCAGAAAAGGGTATATGAAGTTGAGAAAACTGAGCATCCCAAACGTGGCTGCTCTATTTCAAACTCTTCTACTTTTGCACAGAATACACAAGTGCCATAGGAATTAAATTTACCTAAATATGAACATAACTTGCTCTTTTTCTAATATCCCCTCTTTAAAGCAGGGCCCTTCTCAGGAAGTGAAATCTGGTGTTTGTTAGCTGAGTGGCTGTGGGCCGTTCACTTAACCTCTCTGCCTCTCTTTCTTCAAATGTAAACAAAAAGGGGGGAAGAGGAGGTATATAAACTATGTATATAAGCCATAGGTTGTTTCAATGATTAAATGAGATAATGAAACATGGACATGCCTAACATTGGTCAGCAATCCAAACTGTGTTCATTTTCCTTTTAAGTATATGGCTGAAGAAAATATGCAAATATTCACATAATTATAATTATTTCCGTAGTTGTTTAATTATAACTAGCATGTGGCAACCCATCAGCATTTATTTTCATAAATGCCACTAGCCACATGTTTTGCGATTTGTAAATTCGTTTCGCATATACTCCAGCATCTGATTTATAAATTAAGAATCTCAAGAATCTTAGGTGGTGGGTACAGCTAATATGGGGCAGAGCAGGGGCCTGGGTTCTGGGTCCTTTCTGCTTCTGCCAGGGTCCTTTCCCCTGTGTGTTTTGGCTCTAAACAGAGAGACATTTCTGTTGTCTCAGCTAAGAGTCAGGAACACTTTGCTCTTGGGTGTGAAAGCCATGGACCACTAACCAAGGTTTGTGTGTGTGCAACTTGGAAACCTTATCCCAGTGAGAAAGATTTACCGCGTGCACCAGATGCTAGAGGTTTTTAACCTTTCCTGGGTCCCAAATCTCTGAAAATTTGATAAAATTATGCCCCACTCTGTGCACTTTCACACTTACCCCCAAAATTGTCTGCATAAATTTTGCAGTTCATAGATCCCCTAAAATCCATCAAGAGACCCTAAATGAGGCCATAGAGTAGGTTTAAGAATCTCGAATTTAAAGAGATTAACATCTCATTGAAATGCAACAAAGAAACCAGCACTCACTTTTATACTCCCCTAAGGCCTTTAGTTTTTCAGCCCTCAGTTTCTCCCCCCACCCTTTTTTATTCTGGATTCTATCTTAAGTTTGGAAATAAAACCAGACCATCCAAACTCCTCAGGTTCTAGCTAAAGAACTAGTCGGATGCAGAAGTGGCACAGAACATTTTGGTGCAAACTGAGGACGTATTTGCCTGTTCCCTGTAGTGGACACCTTAATGTGGAGGGAGTGAAGAAGGAACACAAGATTTTCGGAATGAAAATCAGAATTCTGAGGCAAAGACTTCAACACCCAGCCTGCCATCTCTTTGTACTGAATATGTTTCCTTTTTAACTGGCTTGAGGGAAGTTTAGGGCCCCCCAGGTTGTTTGGTAATGATCCACCAGCCCACTAGAAACTGTCTGAAGCCCCTTCCAGCAATCTCATATCTCCTGCTGGCCTTCTCCATGCCAGGTCCCTGCTCCTCCTCTTTCTGGCCTTTTAAATCTCACCTCCTCAGAACTGCATAAACTGGCAGGTGCCGTTGCTGGGCTTGGCAAGTAGAAACAGCAGGTCCCAGGAGCCCAGACACCTGGGGAAGCGCACGCTTTAACTTACCTGATGGGAAAAACCAGGCTCTGCAGCCTGGACAACCTGTTTTAAGATGAAACTGGTAGTGGAGGGGGTAGGAAGCTAGATGGACAAGCTTAACAAATACTATGGAAATTTAATTTTCTGCAAGTATAATTGAGACTCTTGTACTCTGTGCCCCAACATATCTAAGGTGTATGTGCCTGTGTGTGGTGGGGGTGGGGGTGGGGCTGCAGGGAGCAGAAGCAAAATTCTCCCAGGAACCACGTTAGGACCTCTCATCTCTCTCTCCTTTCTTCCTTCCTCCCTTCCTCCCTTCCCCGCCTCCCTCCCTTCCTCTCTCCCTCTCTCCCTCTCTCCCTCCTTCCTCCCCTCGCTCCTCCCCCTTTCCCCTTCCTTTTCCTCCCTCCCTTCCTTCTTTACTTCCTCCCTTCTTTTCCGGGAATGGTCTAGAGTTTCCAAAAAAAAAAAAAAAAAGAGGTGGGAATTCTCGCAGTCTCAGGAGCGTCTTGGGCAGCTGGATGGGAATTCTGTGCGGGTGGCTTGCCTGGGTTGTCCGGGTGCTCGCTGTTTATTCAAGTGTGGGTCAGATTAGCTACCTGGGCACAAATCCTGCAAAACGAGTCTGAGAGCGGGGCGAGCCCTCGCAGGCAGGAAGGTGCAGCCACCAAGCTAAAAATAACGAGAGCCAGAGGCCGGCGGGCGGCGCGGTGGAGGCAGCGCGGCCGCGTGAAACGCGCTGGCCAGGCTGTGCCGCCGGGAGGCCGGTGACCTCCGCCCACCCTGCAGACACCCTGGGCCGCCTGCTAGGGCGTCGCCGCCGGGACGCGCCAGGAGTGCCCGAGGGCAGGGCGCCGCAGCCTCCCGAGAGCCTCCTCCCTTGGCCCTCGGGCCTCAGGGACGCACGTTTCTTTAGGGGACCCTGGGAAGGCCCAGCTCCCCGTGTGACCAGAGAGGGCAAGGGGATGAGGAGCTGGAATAGGTCCCCACTTGCCGGTTGGCGAGGAATGGGGGACACAGGCTGGCGAGGCTCGTGTCCCCGGCCTGCTGCGCGTCTGCAGTCGCGAAGGGCAAGCGTGGTTCGGAGGGTCCGGGTCCCGCCGCTCAGTCCCCGCGCCCTGCAGGCAGGGCAGGCGGGGAGGGTCCTCGCTGCTCTGCACACGCAGCCTGGCCCCTTTCCTGCCGGCTCTCCCCCCATGCTTTGTTTACTCGCAGCTCAGCCTCTCAACATCCCGTCTTCATTTCTCTTAACTCCTTGAATTTGAGTTTGCTGATCTCTGAGCCTAGTCCTGAGGACGCGAGGCCCCAACGGACCACACCCCGGCCACGTGCGCTTGAGACCTGTCTCTAGGCATCTGAACTGGGACTGGGCTTTGGCGAGGCATCCAGAGAGGCGCGCTTTCGGAGTCCCATTTTCTCTATGACCAAGCTGCCCCCAGCCACCCCTCAGGCCCAGGGCTCCCAGAATCGGGGATGCAGCCTATTTCCTTATCGGAAGCCATTACTTCTCTTTTGGGGGTAGTGCATTTCTGTCCTAATAAATACTATCTGGTGTCCTGGCCTTCTTTCCCCAGAGACTGTGGCTTTGCAATGCCCAGACCGAGCCTACAGCCAGAGCTGAGTGAGGGGAGCTCAGCATAAAGCGCAGATGCCTCCCGGAGCTTCTCCTCTGGCTTCGCCTCCGGTCCTCCCCTGGCTGGAGGACAGTGCAGGCGCGCCAGACATCTGGCCCTCCACCTTCGGCTGCTCTGCTCCCCAGAGGCCAGGCCTGGGTTGGTGCAACTGCTCTTCTTTGCGAGGCCCTATAATGGATTCCCTGAAGCCAGAGGTCGGTTCTTCCTTCTGCACTGTGACCACCAGGAGACTACAGTCTGTGCCTCTTGCTTGCCTTGCTCAAGCCCTTGGTTACCTGAGGTGACTAGGGGGACACTGTCTCTTGCTGGTGGGCTTCAAATGATGGTCAAAGAAAATAACTTAAAAAAAATCACTTCAAGTGCATATTTTGGTAAACTTCTATTAAAATATAACACTAATAGAAAAGTGCACGAATCTCATGTATACAACTTGGCAAATTTTCACAAAGTGAACATCAACAAGCTTTTTTGTGTTTATTACAGCTATACATAATCCCTGAGGGGGTTACAAATAATATACCTCTTTCTTTTTGGTGAGGAAGATTGTCCCTGAGCCAACATCTGTTCCAGTCTTCCTCTATTTTGTATGTGGGATGCAGCCACAGCCTGGCTGATGAGCAGTGTGTGGGTCCACGCCCAGATCTGAACTGCCAACCCCAGCTGCCAAGCAGAGTGTGCGAACTTAACCACTGTGCCCCTGGGCTGGCCCCAAAATACATTTATTTTTGAAGAGAACATTGATGAAAAAGACTCTTTCCACCCCTCAAGGACCATAAAATATTTAGGCTATTTGTAAAAACATCCAAGTTTTATTTATATAATAAAAACTTAGATCACACACCCCTTTGGACAAAGCTTTCCTTGCAAAAAAACTAGAACGCTGTTAGCATGAATTGAGGGGAGAAGGTTAGATGGTATCGCCCCGTTGACATCTAGTTGGGAAAGCACAACTCATTTGACACAGCCCGCTGGCCACGCAGGACTCAGCTCCTGTTTCCAAAACTCATCCCGTAGTGACACTGCATTTTTTATCCAGGTCATACTGTTCACACAACAGGGAGAGAAAGAGAGAGAATGAGAAGGATGTGTGTGCTGAGAACAAAGACATTCCAAGGTTTTAACCTTCTTGATACATTCTATAATGATTTATTTCCAAACAGCAGCCCTGCTGTAGACTCAGGTGGATGCAGTTGACCCTTAGTTAGGAGAGGAAGCCTGAAACAGGGAGAAGCTAAATATCCTCCGCTCTGCGCCAACCCATGCTCTTTGTGATAACCCCTCCTTAGAAAGGGAGGAGTTTCAATATCCATGCCCCATCTCCCATTAACATGTTAAAATGTCAAGATGTAAAAGCAGCCTTTCAATCCATTTGAACTGTCTGGGGTCTTGATTAGAACTCTGTCCATTTTCTCTCTTCCTCCCTTCCTTCCTTCCTTCCTTTCTTCTTTTTTTTGCGAAGGAAGATTTGCCCTAAGCTCGTATCTGTTGCCAATCTTCCTCTTTTTGTATGTGAGCCACCACAGCATGGCCACTGACAGACAAGTGGTGTAGGTCCATGCCCAGGAACCCAACCCAGGCGCTGAAGTGGAGCACACCGAACTTAACCATCAGGCCACCAGGCCTGACCCTCTGTCCACTTTCAGTGGTCTGTTTTGAAGGATTAAGAAAAAAGAACCGGGGGCTGGCCTGGTGGCACAGCAGTTAAGTTCACATGTTCTGCTTTGGCAGCCTGGGGTTTGCCAGTTTGGATCCCAGGTGCGGACTTATGCACCACCTGTCAAGCCATGCTGTGGCAGGCATCCCACATATAAAGTAGAGGTAGATGGGCACGGATGTCAGCTCAGAGCCAGTCTTCCTCAGGGGGAAAAAAAAAGAGGAGGATTGGCAGTGGATGTTAGCTCAGGGCTCATCTTCCTCAAAAAAAAAAAAAAAAAGAAAAGAAAAGAAAAAAGAACTGTATTCCAGAAAGTAGCAAGATAACAAACCATTTGAGGCATAGGGAACTGAAGTAGTACTGCACTTTATTTTAATTTATTCATGAGAAAATAGAATCCAGGATTATTTCGCTTTTAGTGAGGCATATCAAAGATTGACAACAGTCTCAAATGTTTGGAGAAGGTACACTTTGCAAGCAGGTTTAAATGTCTTCTCCAGACCAGGGTAAAAGAAACGGGTTTACATTTTAGCAAGAAGCATGGAGGAAAATTGTTAAAAGTCAGAGGTGTTAGAGATCAGAAAAATCAGAGCTGGAAAATGCTTCCGATGTGTCAACTAGTCTGTTATTTCCTTGCTCTCAGTAGTTGATGACTGTCCACTTTGATAGTTATTAGTGACCTTGGCAGAGATGTGTCCACGGGTCAGCTCTATATAGACAAATCTTGAGGAAAGCTAACTCAGCGTGTGCTGATGCACATACAAGGGCTCTGTTCCATCAGCACCTGAGATGTGTGCAGCACCAACGGTTACAAAGTAAATGTGAGACAGAACCCTTGCTTTTAAAAAGTTTATCACTAATTGTAAATAAAACTCAATACCAGAGTGGCTCCTCACCTACTTTGTTCATGAATCATTATCTTAGCAAAGAGTAATAATAATAGCTAATACGTATTGAGCACTTACGAGCCTGCCATTTTATTACATTAACTCATTTACTGCTTATAAGAACATTACGAGACAGAGATTGCTATTCTCGGATTATGAATGAGGAAACTAACACTCTGGAAGTTAAGCCATTTGATGATGATTTTAACTACTAGAGCTATTGCTTCTTGGTCTTGGGCCTAAGAAAGATCTGTGAGGAAACTGGTCAGTGCTTGAATTTCACAATGAAGAAAACAGGGCCCACCAGAGGCAAGCAGCTTCTTTCTCAAGATCACAGCCTTTTCCCAGGAAAGTCACATACATTGTCACCCTAAGGGGGGCTATGTGATCAGATCAGGAGGAGATAAGCTTCTGGGTCCTGATGTTGTTCTGTCTTCTAAGAACTGGGAAAATACCCCCAAATCCTCTGTAGCAGCACGCCACAAGGATGGAGCAGCAGTTGGTGCCTCGGCCTTGGGAAAGTCTCCAGGGCGGGCCTTGTTTAGTCAGAAGCTGTGGCCATGGGCTCCATCCCTCTGCAGGCCCAGCTCACTGGCATGTGGAGGTGGACACAAACTGACCTGGTCTGAACTTTGGGTCTGCCACCTACTAGCTATGTGACTGAACGACTTTAGAGCGACCTCTCTAAATTTCAGATTCTCATCTGTAGAACACGGATTTTATGAGGGTTGTTGTAAGGGCCAGACAGTAAATATGTAACAAATGGTAAATATTAATAAGAGAAAAATGAATGGCTTTGGCCAGTTTTGGAAATCCGTTGTAATTTTTGTTTCAACTTAACTATCTTACTGCTTCTCTAAAGTCAGCAATGATGCTGGAAATTCCTTCCAAGTACCCCTCCACAGCTTCGACAGGCACTTATTTGGCAAAGAAGGTTTAAAGACCTGATGTGATGGTTCACTGAAGACCCAGAAGCAAGAGCTCCTCCCTCTGTAGGATTAGAAACCTTCTCACTTGCAAAGACCTATTTGGTGTGTTCTAAGCATAGTAAGACCGTAATTACCATATTTAACAGTTTATGAAGCACAAGCCAATATTTTCCTTGCCTGTTCAATAATGTCTAGGTGTCAGCCTTTTAGTGGTATCTATCAGTCATGAAAATATACGTGAAATAACTTTTAAAATAGTAGTTCTCAAGCTTTAGCATGCTCAGAATCGAGAGGGAACCTTGGGAAAAATATAGATTTCTGGGTCCAGATCTCAGGCAGGCAAGGCCAGGAGGTCTGCACCATGTCAGCCCTCCAGCCTTGTTCTGGAGCCGACTGTCCTCAGAACACACCCTGAGAATGGCTGTCCCAAGGGCTTGCTTTCCGCTATTGTTTCTTGATGCTCTCCAGGAAAAGCCAACAATCGAAGGCCCTTCCTTCAGCAGCACCCCAGAGGAGCAACAGTGGCTCTTGTGACAGCAGAACTGTCAAGGGTACAGTTTCATTTGGTCCATCTGTGTTACATTCTATGAAAACACCAAGATTCATAAGTAAGCTTGAAATGGGGAAAAGACTGAACTGATTCCTCTCACGGGCTCTGATCACTGGGCTGTGACTGATTTTGCTCTGTCACCAGCGAAGTGAGTTGTTCTTGGTCATGAGAGAGAAGAAAGAAAAGGAAAAGAGGAGCGAGTAGAGGGAGTTGATAATAGATGGTTTGTACCCATCTAAAATGTGGGCTAGCAATAAAGCTTTCCCAAAAGCACTGAAGCTGAGTCCTCCCACCACACATCTAAAGGTTCATCTCAGGGTGTAAACAAGGCATGTCGGGTGGCTTAACCAGACACTCCTGGACTGTGAGTTTCATAGACTCATGGGTGGGCTGTGGGTCACTTTATTATCTGGGCCTTAATGAGATAATATCTGGGGCCGGACCCATGGCCAAGTGGTTAAGTTCATGCGCTTTGCTCCGGTGGCCCGGGGTTCTGCAGGTTCAGATCCTGGGCACGGACATGGCCCTGCTCATCGAGTCATGCTGAGGCGGCGTCCCACACAGCACAACCAGAGGCACTCACAACTAGAGTATACAACTATGTACTGGGGGCTTTGGGGAGAAGGAAAAAACGAAGATTGGCAACAGATGTTGGCTCAGGTGCCAATAAAAAAAAAGAGAGATAAAATCTGCCATCCAAAAACATTTGTGTTTAAGAAAGGAAAAACACTATTATCCGGTGCCTTAAAATAAAATAAAATAAAGCCCTGCTTTTAAGCACAACGTATCAGTTGATTTCGAGTTTAAATATTGAGGAACACATTTTGTTAATGTCTAAAACAATAGTGATTGATTTAGGGGCTCGGCGACCATTTAACCCACGCTGACTGCCCCCGATGGACATCATGTAACTATCTAACGGAGTTTTAATTTTGCGCTGTTATTATTAATAGTTCATGTCCTTTTGATTGCGCTGGAAGTTGGGGGCATCCTGTCAGTCATCCTTTCAGGGGGTGGCATTGCCCTGCCCTGTTTAACGAGAGGCTCTTAGAGGAAGTGGGCCCAGGAGTAACTTACAATGAAAGAAGATAAAATTCCATTTAAAAAATTAAATCATTTTCAAACTGAAAGGGGGCCTAACCCTTTCATTCTGCAGCTGAGAGCACCGAACGAAGGACACAGGAGTGACAGGATGTGCCAGAGCCACACAGCTGCTTTCGTTGTCTGGTTCACTCTGGGGCTCAGAGCCCTCACGGGCCTGGTGGAAAGACCAAGACCGCAGGAGGCCTGGCCTGCCACAGTGGCTTCTCTGATCTCATGCGCGTCCCCCCTTGGTCGTCTGCCTGCCACACAGGAAGTAGTTCCTGTTTTCCAAATACTGAAGGTGTGTAAACGTAAAGTTTTTATAGACGAGCTACCCTCGACCACTATCTGTTTCAGTCAAGACCTAAATGCCTTGCTGAGGCAGTGAAGTGTAATGTCCGCCAGGGAAAGAGAGCCAGGACAGGAAGTGCTCCCTCCTGCAGCCGGCCCCTGGCTGCCCCGGCTCTGGCCTGTGACCCTCAGCCCATGGCAGCAGCCTTAGCTCTGGGCTCCAGAGCAGAGGATGGGATTGACATGGGGCTCTGGGCCAGTCTCTTTAATCTGGCCCTCCTTCCCCTTCTGTGTTTGTAAGCAGAGAGGAGCCGCTGTCCCCCTCGCTGCTCTGTCAGAGGCACTCTGAAACTGGCTCCTCTGTGGGAAGGCGTCAAAGCCACATATGCCACCTCCCTGCTAATAGGGTTACTAGCACTGGCTTGTAGACAAGGGCCAACTCCTTATCCCCCTTCTTACATTAAAAACAGACCAAAGGGAGGCCAGCCCAGTGGCACGGTGGCTGAGGTCAAGTGAGTCACTTCTCCAGCGCCTCCGGGGTTTGCAGGTTCGGATCCTGGTGGACACACACTGCTCACTGGACCATGCTGTGGCAGTGTCCCATGTACAAGGCAGAGGGAGGCTGGTGCAGATGTTAGTTCAGGGCCAATCTTCCCCACCAACAAAAAAAAACAACCCAGAACAAAGGATATCTTTTCTTGTCTTCCAGTGGCCCAAAAGTTGTTGCTTCTGTGGTTACCTCCTCAGAAGGTCAGTTTGCTGAGGTTGAGGATTCGGAGGTGCACCACAAACAAACAACAGCAAAAATCAACAAGAGCAACAACAGATGTGACTGCCCTGGCAGTTCTTAAGAGGGCTTCTGAGTTAGAAGTCTTTTCTAACTGTAAAAACATGGCCCTAGCCTGTCTCCAAGCCACCTCTGTTCTCAAAAGGGTTAGGCCTGGGGGGCGGGAACTAGACTGTTTATTGAGGCCTTCTGATGGTCGTTGCCAAGGCTTTCCACAAGAAGCATTAAATAAAATGTTTTGGGGGCTGCTGGTGTCCCAGCGGCTGGGTTCCTGTTCTCCACTTTGATGCCCAGTTCGCTGGTGCGACCCCAGGCGAGGACCAACCACCGCTCATCAAGCCCTGCTGTAGCAGACGTCCCACGTATAAAGTAGAGGAAGATGGGTAGGGATGTTAGCTCAGGGCCAGTCTTCCTCAGCAAAAAGAGGAGGGTTGGTGGTGGATGTTAGCTCAGGGCTAATCTTCCTCAAAAAAAAAAAAGGTGTTTTGGAAGGAAAGTCACCTTTTAATAGCGGAAGAAGTACCTCTTTTGGACACATAGCTCTGCGCACAGCCTGTTTCACAACGTTTGGAAATCCTTTAACAGTTTATGGAAGGCCACCCTTTAAACCAATCCAACAGCTCCCTTCTCCATAACCTGATTTTAGAGGTGTTTCATTATCTCTAATTACTCGGAGTAAATGATGATTACTCAGTGTTTTAATCATCAGTTTGGGTAGCAGTTACTCTAAACTCAGGGAAGCCCAGACTCCCATGGGTACTTTTGGAAGATACGGGGACTAGTCGGTGCATGCTCTCTGGTACCTCTGCACGCGGTCCCCAGGTGAGCCCCAGCTGCCTCCCCAGCCGAAGGCAGCGGCGGCCCAGCCCCTGCGGCAGCCGCGGACTCCGGCGCTGCTGGGGCTTCCGGGACCCAGGCCTGCGAGGCGAGGCCCGGCGGCTGGATGGGAGGATGTGGGCGGGGCTCCCATCCCAGAAAGGGAGGCGAGCTAGGGAGGAGGGAAGAAAGGAGGGGCTGCTGGGGAAGAGGAGGAGGAAGGAAAGAAAGAAAGAGAGAGAGAGGGAAAGAGGAGGAAGGAGAAGATGCAAGAGGGCAGAGGAGGAGGGAGGGAGGGACGGAGAGCGGAGCCCGGTCCGGAAGCTAGGTGAGTTTGGCATCGGAGCCGAGGGACGGGGGCCTGAGACGCCGCCGCTGCTCCGAGCTGAGTATCTCGCTTCTTTCCCTGATGGGATTCGCGTCCGCGCCGTCTTGAGCCTGCAGCGCCCCAGTCCTCGGCCCTCGCCCAGGTTCACTGCAGCCGTTCAGAGGTCCCCAGGAGCAGCTGCTGGCGAGCCCGCTACTGCAGGGACCTATGGTGAGCAAGGCGAGGTGGCGAGGGGCGCCGGGCAGAGGGGTCCGTGGCGCATCCTCGGGTGGAGAAGCAGGGGTCTCAGGCTGTGGCTGTAGCACAAGGTGGCCTATTTTTTTTTTTCTCCAACGGTGGTGCTAGAGGTAGGGATGCTGGCGCTGAAAGGCACTTCCATATCTGCCACTGCCTGTACCCAGGCCACTTTCTCCGTCCGGCAGCCCGGGCGATTTCCCCCTTTGGTCGGTTCGGGGCAGGAGAGGAGAGAAGAGAAGCCTTTAGTTGGGGGTCCTTGGGGAAGACTGCGGGGTCTTGAGCCTTACACGCTGCTGGTGGACTGGCCTTTGCCATCCCGGGACAGGAAGGGCCGGGAGAGAAATGAGAGTGTTGGCTCTGAGGTCCGGAGAGCGAAAGGGAGCTGAGGGTGGCGAGGTGGAGAGAAAACCACTAACGCGGGCTGGTTCTGCGGTGGGGAGCGCAGGTCAGCTGCCTCCGGAGCTTGTGCGCCGCCGGAGGGGCTGCGTAGAGGGGGACGTCACCAGACCCGGTCCCCAGCCGGCAGGCGTCCCCGGGAGAGCTAGCGAACTGCCGCAGCACACACGCCTCTTCCACGAGCTATTTTCGTAGACTTGCAGCATCCAAGGAGCCTCTCCTCCATCATTTCACGCTGTGGGGTCTGTAGGGACGATGGTCATGGTGCCAGGCACTCCAGGGAGCGTTTTCCTGCAGTGTCGTGTCCTATGGGGAGTTGGTGGCGAGAAGCACGGCGGACGCGCGGCTCTTACTGGCCCTCCCGGCCCGGAGCCAACGGGACAGGGTCCTGGGATTCCCGGGTCGCTGCAGGCCCCTCCCCGTGGGAGCTGGGCCCGCGACCTCGCAGGTCTCTTGGGCACCGCTTAGGTGGTGAGAGTCGCGGTTTGTGGGCTGAAGATGTTGTGAGCCGTTAAAACCCCAAAAGACATAGACTTGGTAAACTGAGGCTACCTCTGAACAAATGTCGGCGTTGGGAGAAGACTCGGGCAGGGAAGTAAAGGACAGTCGCCACGAGTTGCATCCCCGTCCCCCAAGAAAAACTTCTGGAGATGAAAGTTCTTTTCGGCTTTTATCTTTTTTAACTTAAAAAAAAAAATGGGGAGAAAAACGTGATTAGCGATGAATCCTTCCGAATCCGAAAGTGAAATACACCCGGCTCTCCCCAGCTCCTGGGTTTCAGCGCGGCGCGCGCTCCCGCCGCCGTCCGGGGAGATTCCTGGGAGCAGAGGCTGGTCCCGGATCCCGGGCGCCCGCCCCTTCCACCGTCCCTTCGGCGCGGGGACCGGCCCTTCTCCATCTGCTTTTCCCATTTCTGGAGCTCCATCCATGGGGCTTTTTTAGGGTTCCAGGCGTCTCAAAAAAACTCTGCTCTCCCCAACCCTTTCGCAGTCAGCCCCAGCGGTGGCGCAGGAGGGGGAAAACCTACAGCCGCTCCACAAGTGGCGCGGCTCGGGCCAGGCGCGGACGGTCGTGCAGGGGCGCCCGCGGGCTCCCAGCCCGGCCGTGGAGTCGGGCGACGCCGGACAGCCGCGGCGGGAGGGCTGCGCGCTTGATTCTTTCCTATTCCTCAAAGACGTCCCTCGAGTGCCCCCAAGAAGACAACCAAGTTTGTCGGGGGGAGTGAGGCGGGAGACCTGAGCTCTCAATCTCCGAAGAGACCCAAGGCGGGAACCGGGAACAGCCTCAGGAAAGGGAGGCGGGCGCAGTGGGCTTTCGAGCGGGAGTCGTGGGACTCGGGACCCCGGGGCGGGCCTGGGCTGACGCAGGGTCGCAGCGCAGGTTTTCGAAAAGGCCCTCGTGCTGAGCGACCCACGCGCGCAGCATCTTCGGTTAGAGTTAGGACATCCTAGTAATTCCTTGAGCTGTGGGCTGGCGAGATTCTTGAGGAAATATTTGCTGCGACTCTGCAGCTGGTGCAAAGGAGGAAGGGGGGGAAGGAAGTGGCAGGGGGAGGACTGGGAGGTTAAAAAATCAGAGAAGCTGGAGAGAGAGAGACACAGACGCCGAGGTCCAGCGCAGGCCGAAAGCTGTTCACGGTTTTCTCGACCCCTGGGAACGTGGTGGGATTTCCTTTCTGCGCCGGGTCGGGAGTTGTAAAAGCTCGGGGACATTAAGACCCGAAACATGTGAAGCGCCCTCTCCGCGGCGACGCCTCCTTTCGAGCCGGCCGGAGCCGTGAGCGCCGGCGTCCGCCCCTCCGCCGCCAATGGCCCCGCCGGCCGCTCGCTTTGGGGATTTGCTTTACCCGGGGGGACGCGGCGCGGAGCTTCTCCCCGTAATGGAGTCGGAGAAAAGAGGCTGGCGGCCGCTCCCTCCTCACTTTCCCACACCGATCCCTGGCTGATCACCTCCCCGTCTGGCCCCGCGCGTGTCAGGGTCCCCAGCTCTTGGCTGGGAGCTGAAGCGGCTGCCTGGTGCATCTGAGCGTTCGCCAGGGGACTGGCTGTCGCTGGGAGCCCTGGCGGAGACCCGGGGGAGGAAGCGGCGGGGTGCGCGCGGCTGTGTCCCGCAGCGCTGTCCTTTTTAAGCGCCCCTCGGTGGGGAGGCTGTGAGCGGCCGAGGCTCCGCCGCCCCTCCCCGCGGCCCCGCTGGAGCGGGTTCACGCTGGAAGGCGCAGCCCCTCCAGCGCGCCCCACACGCTCCGGCCTCAGGCTGCTGGCTCGAGGGCCCGGCCGGACGCACCGAATGCCCAGGCAGAGGCGCGGGCCGCCTTCCCCCGCGCGCGGCGCCCGGGGACCAGCCGAAGGCTCGGCCGAGCGCCGCCCCGAGCGGCTCGGGGCCGCGGGAGGCTCGGCGGTGGGCGCGGAGGCGGCCTCTCCGGGGGGCGGGGCGCGGGGGCAGGGCGTGCGGGCCCTTTCGCCGGCGGCCGCGGGGAGGGCGGCTCCTCCGTGCGCGGGGCGGGGCCTCTGCGTGCACGTGACCCGGAGGGGCTGGAAGAAAAACAGAGCCAGTCTGCGCCAGAGTCTCATTATATTCAAATATTCATTTTAGGAGCCATTCTGTAGTGCCATCCAGAGCAACGCACTGCCGCAGCTCCTCTGAGCCTTTCCAGCAAGTTTGTTCAAGATTGGCTGTCAAGAATCATGGACTGTTATTATATGCCTTGTTTTCTGTCAGTGAGTAGACATCTCTTCCTTGCCCCCTCCCGGGAATTCGCTCTGCCCTCTCCACCCCTGCTCGCCTTGTGTCCCTCCCATAGGACCTTCCTTCCAAAGTCCACACTCCGCTTTCTGGCAGCGCTGTCGCTTTCTTCTCGGCGGGGCAGCCTGGAGCTCTGAGCGTACCGGTTCTGTTTAAAGTGCTGCTTGCTCCCGCTCGCGCTCTCGGGTCGGGTGCCTTGCAAGAAAGGGGAGCGAGAGGGGGTAAAGAGATGAAAGGCCTGCAGCCCGGGGTTGTACCTTATGGGCTACGCACCCCCCGCCCTAAGTTGACTGGGGAGACCCCAGTGCCCCCGTGGCGCGTTCCCAGCTGCTTGTCAAAACTCACAGAGGTTGCTACCGGAAACATCCCCCCCTTCCTTGGGCGTGAGCGAGCGGGCGCCATCAGATGCTTTTTGCTGGGCATTTCAAACGCATCGGCCGCAGTAAAATAAACTGTCAAGCCGCTCGGTCAGCTGCCATCCCATGTTCTCTGACTTGGCCTCTGGACCCGGCCGCCCAGTGCCTTCCCCCTGCCCTCCTTTCCCTCCCTCCTGCCCTGAACCAGCTGGAAGTTGTGGAAGTTGGGCTCGGAGGGCAGAGGAAGAAAGGGGTTGGGTGGAGGAAGAGGGGGAGAGGCTGAAGGTCTGAAGTGGAGAGCGATGGCATTTTAATTCTCCCTCCCCCACTTTTTTTTTTTTTTTTTTACCCCCTCAATGTTAACTGTTTATCCTTGAAGAAGCCAAGCTGAGATCATGGCTCAGATAGCAGTTGGGACAAAAAAAGATTAACAGGATGGAGGCTATCTGATTTGGGGTTATTTGACTGTAAACAAGTTAGACCAAGTAATTACAGGGCAATTCCTACTTTCAGGCCGTGCATGGCTGCAGCTGGTGGCGGTGGGGGTGTGTGAGGGAGAAGGTACAGACGATCCTTCTGACCTGTTTTACATCTTGACCCCCCATCTCCGGCCCTGTATGCATATGCAGAGACATCTCTGTTTCTCTCTAGTTATTGGTGTTTATTTATTTTTTAACCTTCTACCTCCTCCCCCTCCCCAGAGACACCATGATTCCTGGTAACCGAATGCTGATGGTCGTTTTATTATGCCAAGTCCTGCTAGGAGGCGCGAGCCATGCTAGTTTGATACCTGAGACGGGGAAGAAAAAAGTCGCCGAAATTCAGGGCCACGCGGGGGGACGCCGCTCAGGGCAGAGCCATGAGCTCCTGCGGGACTTCGAGGCGACACTTCTGCAGATGTTCGGGCTGCGCCGCCGCCCGCAGCCTAGCAAGAGCGCCGTCGTCCCAGATTACATGCGGGATCTCTACCGGCTGCAGTCTGGGGAGGAGGAGGAGGAAGAGCAGATCCACAGCGTCGGCCTGGAGTACCCCGAGCGCCCCGCCAGTCGGGCCAACACCGTGAGGAGTTTCCACCACGAAGGTCAGTCCCTGGCCAGAGTCTGGGCGGGGGAGGGCCAGCAGGGCCGGCTGTGGGGCGGTGGAAGCCCTGGGGGAGGGAGGTCAGGTTACATCAAAGCCGCACATCCAGGAGGCTGGGGAACCAGGCTGCCTACCTCCAAGAATTTCCAGAGCTGTGGCTGAATTTATTTTTTGGAGACGGAGGGGAGGGGTTCGGCGGAAGGGGAGTGACACCACTCAGACGTGGGCTAGCCCCAGCAGTGTGTTTTTGCTATATCAAAGCCTTTTCTGCCAGGTTTTCTGTCTGTTTTTTTCAAAGCACCTACTGAATTTAATATTACAGCTGTGTGTTTGTCAGGTTTATTCAATAGGGGCCTTGTAATCTGATCTGAATGTTTCCTAACGGATGTTTCTTTTCCAAAGTAAATCTGAGTTATTAATCCACCAGCATCATTACTGTGTTGGAATTTATTTTCCCCTCTGTAACATGATCAACAAGGCACGCTCTGTGTTTCCAAGATCTGGGGAAATGTCAGCAACACACTCACAAGTGGAAGACGAGGCAAGGGTGGCTATATGCGTGTTCCTCCTGCCTTTGCTCTGTTGGCCCTTCTCTTTCTTTACAACCACTTGTAAAGAAAACTGTACACAAAGCCAAGAGGGCTTTAAAGGGAGTCTGATGGTAGTGGAGTAAGGAGTTGACCACATGGAAATTATTAGACATACAAAGGAGACTGGGAGATGCTGTCTTTGGTGCCTGTGGAAGGCTAGCTGAGTCTCGCTGGTTAGCTAGCTGCCCCATGTATCTGCTCCTTCAAATTAAAGGTATGCTTATGTCCCCAGAAAAGCTTCTACCATATATAAGCAGAATTCACCACTTATCACCCAACTCTGAGCTAGTTCTTGACTTTTCAATCTGTCAAAGAAGTTCATGTGTTTTTTTTTCTTTTCCTCCCCAACTGTGCCCAGAACATCTGGAGAGCATCCCAGGGACCAGCGAAAACTCTGCTTTTCGTTTCCTCTTTAACCTCAGCAGCATCCCAGAGAACGAGGTGATCTCGTCCGCAGAGCTTCGACTCTTCCGGGAGCAGGTGGACCAGGGCCCTGACTGGGAGCAGGGCTTTCATCGAATAAACGTTTATGAAGTTATGAAGCCCCCAGCAGAAGTGGTGCCTGGGCATCTCATCACACGACTACTGGACACAAGACTGGTCCACCACAATGTGACGCGGTGGGAAACTTTTGATGTGAGCCCTGCGGTCCTTCGCTGGACCCGGGAGAAGCAGCCAAACTATGGGCTGGCCATCGAGGTGACTCACCTCCATCAGACACGGACCCACCAGGGCCAGCATGTCAGGATTAGCCGATCGTTACCTCAAGGGAGTGGGGATTGGGCCCAGCTCCGGCCCCTCCTGGTCACCTTTGGCCATGATGGCCGGGGACATGCCTTGACCCGACGCCGGAGGGCCAAGCGTAGCCCCAAGCATCACCCACAGCGGGCCCGGAAGAAGACTAAGAACTGTCGGCGCCACTCGCTTTATGTGGACTTCAGCGACGTGGGCTGGAACGACTGGATTGTGGCCCCGCCGGGCTACCAGGCCTTCTACTGCCATGGGGACTGCCCCTTTCCACTAGCTGACCACCTCAACTCAACCAACCACGCCATTGTGCAGACCCTGGTCAACTCTGTCAATTCCAGTATTCCCAAAGCCTGTTGTGTTCCCACTGAACTGAGCGCCATCTCCATGCTGTACCTGGATGAGTATGACAAGGTAGTGCTGAAAAATTATCAGGAGATGGTAGTAGAGGGATGCGGGTGCCGCTGAGAACAGGCAGGCCTTGGGGACACACACACACACACACACACACACACACACTCTCACACACTCCCAGCCACTCACCCACACAACACACAGACTGCTTCCTTACAGCTGGACTTTTATCTTAAAAAAAAAAAAAAAAGGAAAAAAAACCTAAACATTCACCTTGACCTTATTTATGACTTTACGTGCAAATGTTTTGACCATATTGATCATATATTTTGACAAAATATATTTATAACTACGTATTAAAAGAAAAAATAAAATGAGTCATTATTTTAAAGGTAAATGATGTTCTCTTTCTCTTTAATCTTTTCTCTATTCCTTCTGCCCCATCTCTTTGGAATGTGATTTTTTTCCTGTTGAGGTGGGGCTGGGGGCAGGACAGAAGTCAGAGGGTGGTAACTGGAGGTGATTAAGTTGGAGGCACAGGAAGTAAACTGATGGTAGAAAGATGATAATTGCCAGGATGAAGTGTTTTCCATTTCTATTTAGTGTTAACGAGGATGCAGGGCCCTCCCCCATCTGGATGGCGCATGCCTTGGAGAAACAGTGAGGTGAAAGAAGTAGGACAGATTAAAGACTCAGGTTGGGGCTCCTTGTACATCTTCTGTTTTTGTTCACCTGTTAGAGGTTTGTCCCAGCTGACTGTGACAGGGCAGAATCTCAACTCTAGGGAAATGACTCCCACCTCTGCACCGCATTTCCATTATTATAGACACCAAGGTTACATTTTCAAACCCAACCTAATTTGCACACTCACATATTAACATATGTGTACGTGCGTGTTTTCTTTCAACAGGAGTTTTTTTCTTGTTTTTGTTTTAGAAGTGGGTTTTTTCCAATAAAACTTAATGTGCCTTCAAAGTTTGGTGACCACTATTTTAATAGACCTCTGGTGGAATTCTCGAGTTTTGCTTGACTCTTTTGCCTTGTCTCCTATTCCCCACATGAAAGCCTTCATCAAGTTCAACATTCCAACAGACTGGGCTAGGTGGGGGGTGGCAAGGGGATCAGATACTGAAGGGTCAGAATTTCTAAGCAGGCACTAGAAAAGTCTTCCACTATGTAGAATGTCTCGAGTCAAATGCCAACTCTCCTTGCCTCTCTGTGCTGCACCCCACTTCTCTGGAGCTGGGCAGAAAGTGATGTACTTGGTGGAGGTGATGTTCTGAGCCAGAGTTTCTTCAAGGAGAAAGCTTAGTTTTTGCCCAAACTGAAAAAGGAAAATGCTAATATGCTTGAGCAGCCTCTCTGAGTTAGGGCTGCCAGCAAGGCAGAGAAATGGCTTTTTGGAATGACACGGATATAGGGGCAAGGAGGACCAGAGGAGAGACCTTTGTTTTTCCTTATTTGCCACATGCAACTAAATGACGCCCTGGAATTTTAGCCTGCTCATTTCTTCTATGTGCATTTTTTTCTGCATAGGCTTGGATGGGCTTGGGGCAAAAGCAGTGTCTTTGTATAGTCTGTGTGAGGTGGGCTGACAGGAGTGCACTAGACATGAGTGGTGGTGGTGTGCGCACCCCCTGCATTCATGTACACACACTCTTCCATGTGCTCTTGGGTGTGGGGTGGGTTCAGTTTTGTTTTTAATTACTGAAGTCCTACAATCCTCCAAAAGGAGCAGCTTAGTGGAAACCAATAAAAATAGAAGTGGAGTGGCTGCCAACGCCCCAGCTCCCTGGAGAGCACAGGTGGAGAGAGGCGATCAGAGCCCCAGGCAAAGGCAGTGAGACTCCAGGGTTCCTCCAAAACCCTCTGCAAAGAGGGACACCCCCCCTCCTGCAGCCCCCCCCAGGTCACAGGCCCTTTGATTAATGGTATGGAGGTTGAATACATCATTTAGGAGAACCCCTGAGGTTCCCCTCAGGCGGCCTGGCTTTGTTTTGCCCGATTTCCAGCAACTTTCTGAAATGTCCTTGTCATTGAAAAGGAACTCGCAGATATCCAGCACTTGGACAAATTGTCCGAGGGGGAGTCTTGAGCCCAGTGGCTGCCCGCTCAGGTCACTTTCTAGCAACTACCCTTCCCCCAACCGCCTCCTCCTCCTACTGGCTTATTTTCAGGAATGGATAATGTTGTTTATTTGTTCAGCCAAATATTTGGTCTGGGGAATTTGCCGTGAAATTCTGTGAATTGCATATACCTAGTTAACAAAATAGTCTTAATGCCACAAATGTTAGCATGAAAAACAACGAGCTATGACCAGCTTTAACTCTTTAAATTCTGTTTGAGGGCAGAGTCCCAAGGCCTAGGAAGATAAGGAATTGAGTGTGTGTGGAAATCATTTAATTTAGGTTTCAGTATTTTATATTTTGGATTGATGCTCGACCCAGTGCCCTGTGAGTGTTGTGGGGTGGTTCTCCACCTTGCGTTTGGATCCAGCCTGCCATTTCCTCCCCTTCACATCTCTTTTTCCCAGAGTAATGTTCTCATTACTTAAAGGTGGGGAGGGAGAATCGCTCTTGAGGCGTCCAGCGAAGTCGTAACCACATCAGAGGCTGCTCCATCGATCCCTGCCCAACCCGTAAACGAACTGGCTTCCTAGGAGCTTAAGGAAAAAAGTGGGGGATGGGCCCGAAACGCATCACACATTCCCGGCTTTCGTTGCATAATTCGCTCAGAACCTGCCAGGTGACCTGCTGACTTTGTTTTCCGTCTTGCCCGGGCCTCATTCCTCCACCCTTTGCCGCCGGGCAGCCTACACCGAGAGAGGGCAGGGGAGCCGCGGCGCGGCGGACCCCAAGAATCCCGGCCTCGGACGCCGGTCCAGCCCGGCCCGCAGGCCCCGCCCGCCTGCGCCCGAGCTCCAGCCCCGGGCCGCAGGCACCAGGGGGCGTCCTCCCCGTCGGGACTGGACGGTGCACCTGCGGCCGCGCCCGAGCGCACCGCGGGCGGCTCCCCCGGCCCCTCCCGGTCCACAGGGGAGACTTCAGCGCCCCCGCCCTGGGCTGACCGCCCCCCTCGCTCCTCCGCCCTCGGGGAGCCGGCGCTCCGGAGACGTCCTGCAAAGACGGATCCGATCAACGCGCGCCGATCCTAAGGGCGGGTGCTCGGCGCATTTGGCGAGAGATGGGGTCCAGCGGCTGAGCAGTCTGGGGAGAAAGCTCACCCGGGGGCGGCCCGTACAAGGGGTCGAGAGCTTTAGGAGTTTCCCGTGGGGGGGGGGAGGGGGCGGAGAGCAGGAATTAGGGAGCGAGGCTCTCCTTGCACCCGGGTCACAGTGGGTCCCCATCTTGGAGCGACTGAATGGGGGCGTGGACGAGGAGGGAACAGACCCAGGCCGAGGGTCGGACGCACAGACCCGTCCACCAGCCGCCCGCTCGGCCTCCTGGGGCCGCGCAGAACCCGGGGCTGCGCTGCTGCCACGCGCTCCCCGGCCCACACCTGTCGGCGGTGGCCGGAGAAGAGACGAGGCCGGCGTGCGGGCGTGGAGCGGGCGGGTCGCCTTCGGAAACGTGCAGCCAGGCCCGGGTGTTAGACGGCGCTTCGGCTGACCGCCTCTGGGCCTCTGGCCCGGGACTCACAGGGCCCGCACCCTCGCCGCCACCCACAGGCCAGAGCTCCGAATGGTGACCCCTCAGGTGAATGGAGGAGAACAAAGCTTGAGGCCCAAGTCTCCAAGCTGTCGTCAGTTATACTTTTGCTTCAACACGGAGCGAATGGTACATACACACACAGTCTCTATTTAAAGTGAGAAGAATAAAGCAAGAGCAACGTTGGTGACCTTGCAGTCCCCGAGAACCAGAAGGTTGCTGGTACGCCCTCGAGGAGTTGAGGGTGACAGTGCGCTGTCCCATTAGAACCGATGCAGAGGCGTCAGCGTCCCGGTTGAGACAGGCTAACACAACTCTGAAAACTTAACTGGTGACAAGCTCGGAGTGGTGAGAAATGTGGCCCTGGTGGGATTGCAAGGGTCCCGCGTCCCCATGCTTTCCACACACAGAGCAGAATAAAGAAACGGCTCAAAACGGCAGTGGCCACCAGTGAAGAAAAGCGGCTGGTTTCAGGAAGAATTTTGGATT
This sequence comes from Equus asinus, assembly GCF_041296235.1. Taxonomy (NCBI): domain Eukaryota; kingdom Metazoa; phylum Chordata; class Mammalia; order Perissodactyla; family Equidae; genus Equus; species Equus asinus. The sequence continues at coordinate 65,177,020 of NC_091796.1, read as the reverse complement.
GCTCTAATATTAAAAAAAGAAAACACCACTGGAAACTTTGAAAAGTAAATAAAGGCGTGCCACATTTAGTCAATTCTAGAAAAAGAAATTAAAATATTTTCTCACTGAGGAAGCCATTTGATGTTACCATCTATAAGTCATTTTACTTAAGGTATTAACTGAAGCAAGTTCCAAATGTCTCCGCTTTTTCTCTGCGAATATTCTCTAAAAACTCCGAATGAAAATATAAATGCTATGTTGTTGAGAACAAACTACTCAGAAAATATAATACTCTAGGATTCATTACTATAGAAATGTTTACTTCAAAAATGTGAAATTTGAGGAAAAGAAGACAAGATGGAACAATAATTTGCTGAGTTATGTTACTAATGAGAATTTCTGAAGTCTAGCTTTCAGTCAGCTTGGCCACATTTTTCTGAGGAAAAGACCTCACTGATCTCCCTTGGCTTTTTAAAATTTGATTTCTAACAAATATTCAAAAACGGCGACCAGGCCTCCCACCCTGAGTTCCTGAGCCCCAGCCCAAGTGCAAGGACGTCCTAGTTTTGCGTAGTCTCATTGCCATCACTTTAGCGAGATTCTCTTCCAGTTCTCTTAGCTGAAGCTCTGGCCAGCCGATAATTTTCTAAAGGATCCAAGGCACACGGAATGAGAGTGTAAGACATTGGATCCTATTGTTTACTCGTGAAATTATTTCTCTGGAGCTCTGGTCCCAGCAACAGAGCCCATCCCCCGCATAGCTACCCAGGATCCACTTGAGAAAATGTATACCTGTGTTCATGGAAGCTTTACGCTGATTTAATTTTTCGATCCTTATCATTTGGTTTTCAAAGCAGTTTGTTATTGAGGTAAGACCCAGGAATAGAAGCCAAAGATATGCACATTGTGAGAGAGGGAGAAAGAGAGAATTTCTAATTCAATTCAGCTTACCTTAGTCTTCTATTGATGATTATGAAAAATAATGAGGTGCTCTTTTTCAAGGATAATAAGTATGGTTAAGGCTATGCCCAATACCCCTTGAATTCACCCAGCATTCCAAAGTAGAAAAAGGTGTATCTTTGGAGAACTGACTTATAAATCTTAAATTGGTCCACAGGATCTGTATAACCCAAAGCGACAACTTCCCCTCCAGAAAGTTCAGACTCAAGTATTTAATGTGCAATTAAATATCTCATTCCAGTTGCTTAGATGCAACTATCTCCTTCCTCCTTCTATTGTTTCCAGCTTTTATTAAAATGATATTTTAAAAAATTTTATGAGAAAGCAAATTTGCTTATAGTCTCATCATCCTAAAACAACTTTGTTTTTCTATGTTCTTTTTCAGTCTTTGTCCATATATTTACCTATTTCCATATAGCTTTTATTTTGTGTTCTGTTTTTCTTGTTTTCAGATAAATACTATAACCTTAACATATTTTAAATCTCAAATGTATGGTTTATCTATATATATTAATGGGGGTCATCTTCCCTCCTTTGTGAAAGTATGCTGGGTATAATACTTCAATAGTTATCTTCAGGTAGTTTTAAGCAGCCTGGCTATTATAGTAGATCTATGGCGTCACTCCCAAATGTCATTAAGATTCTTACTGACTTCTTAAGGCTCAACTTAAAAGTATGAAACGGAATGCTCCTTGTATGCTTTAAGTATCCTAAAAAGTGGATTATCTGACCTCTGGGACTCAGATAATTTTATTCTGGAGGACCTGTATTCACCTGAGTTAGTCATTTTGGGAATATGTTCCTTCTCTGGAGAAAGTCAGTTGTCACTGAGAGCAGGAGAGACGTGCTAAAGGTCTGTTTCATACACTCAGAAGCCATTGGAGGAAACTTCCTACTGGGCCCCATGTGCATCCCTTGTTTTCCTGCCTTGGTTTCTTCTACTGGTTTCTCAGTAACTGAGGGTGATGGGGAAGGGATGCAGAATTATCTAAATCGAGTAATTACCAAATTGAAACCTGTTCAGTTAGGCTACTAGGCTCAGGACCGACCTTGACACTTGCAACCTTCAGATTCCAGTTGGTTGGAGTCAAACACAAAGGTGGAGTTGCTGAGTGGTTTCCATGCTTCTTTTGTGTGCCTCACCCGGGGCAGACAAAAGATGTTTTTCCAATGGGACTCGCTCTTTAGGAGGCCTGACTCTCAGAGGAGCAAACTAATCTCAGGTGATTTTGAGATTTTAGGCAACTAAGAAAACTCTTAGAGCACAGAGAAGGAATTTGTTCAATAGTACCTTAGAAGAGTTAATTTACCTCCAAAAGGTGAGTTCCTTACTATCCTGAGCCCTCACCCTCTCTGTGGGCAGACTCATTGTTTGCACAGCGAAGCAATCCATTTTGGTGGGAGGAGGGGCACACCTTTAAACCAGGAGCCTCAGGAGTGTGATCAGAGGGTCTGATCAACCTTTCCCCTCCGCTAAACTGCAAAACTTCAGACCCTTTTGCTCATTATCTATTTTGAGATTGGCCAGCTTTTCCAGATGGAAGAGTTGTAGGATTCAGCAGACAGCTGCTGACAGTATTGTTGATTTCGGCCCGTTAGTGTGGACTTGCAGGTGGAAACTCCAGGAAAACAAACTCCACCAACGTACCTCCTCCTCTTCTTTACAGACCTTGCCTTTTATTTTTAGTAAAAAAGCCAAATAAATCAGGGAGGAGATTTTTTTCTGTATTGACAACACTTTGCATGGGAATTATACAAATTTGTCTTGATACTGTGTTTGTCACTTGGCTGTCTTGCTTGCTCTACCCAAACTCAACTACGCTTTGAAATCATGATCTCTGAGGGCCTACGCTATGTGTAGGCTATTGTTTATTTGGTTGTCACTTAACAATTCTCCAGAACTAGCTCATAATTTATTTTAACCAAATATACTCCACCTTAGAGAGCCACTACCATAAATAAAGAGAACTTTTCAGCATTCTAGGAGATTGAACACTCTGAGGTTCTAATTAGCGTGAGATCTGCTGGTACGTCTTTTAACGTGTCTACTATTTCCAAACTGGGAGATTAGTCACAGGGATCTGAGAGAAGAAACCAGACCTTTAATAAGCTCTCAATAAGAAAGGGCAATTACGAAAATATGAAAGATTTGCTGCTAGAAGCCAAACTGTGATTTTGAGTTGAGATTGTTACATTTTGAGCATTTCTGGGCAAATCTAAATCTAGCCACATCTCCCTAATATCAATGATGTGTGACAAATCATGGTGACTTTAAGAATAGTAAATTTAAGGAAATGTTGGAGGAAGAGAGTGACAAACAAGACAAAATGATCTGTGGTCTCTTCTGCAGTGTCCACCCATTGACAACGTTTATAGGCTTCTGTGAGAGAAGCATGGCTCTGGGGAGGGGACTGTGACCCGGCAGGGGATAGTCAGGAAGGGGCTTCTATTTTCCAGAGAATAGTTCACGAAGAAAATGCATTCAGGTTGTACATCCATAATGAATAGAAATACCCAGAATTTTAAACAGAAAAGTAAGTCTCTACTAAGAAAAACATCAATTTATAAAGAATTGAGTGCATCTCTGTGTTGTAATGCTGGGGCATTATTTTTTTAAAAGATATGGATATGTGGACAGATAAAAGCCTGGGCATTGGTGGGAAAATTATGTTTATGATAAAAATGAATATGCCCCGTATGTTAATTCAATGCAACATCTACTGAAGTCTTCTTAAACATGTTTATGGCACTTGAATGATATTCAGATGGGTCAGTGGATGGGGAAGACTATCCCCTCAAATTTTAAGGCAGCTGTAGTGGACTGGCCCTAGTAGATATAAAAAAGGTTATAAAATGAGAATTATAAGAAGCCTTTGTCATTAGGTTATCAATTGAAAAAGAGATCAGTGAAAGAAGCAGATAGCTCAGAAGTAGATTTATAATATTGTTAGAGCTTGACATCCGAAACTAGAAGCTATATAGGAGCAGGTGCAGGAATTACTAAGAAATGCTACTTGGTTAAATGGCTATCAGGTGAAATTGATTTACTATGGAGGCATACAACATACTCAACTTCAGAAACATTGAAACATATGAGCGAGTTAATCATAACTTGTTTTTATGTTGCCTATCCAAACTGTTGAAGAAACACACACTCAGACTACTTAAGAAATTGAGGGTATTACTAAAGGTAAAGAAACGGGGTTTGATAAATAGAGATTTTTAAAAATTTATAACAAAATAAAATAAATATAAAAAGCAAAACAATAGAGTATAAAAAGTACTTGGTACACATTTACTACAAAATATAAAATTTATGGCTGTAATCCAAGGTCCGTGTGAACATTCATAGTCAAAGCAACTGAAGAGACGCTTTAGAACGGAGGTTGGCAAACTGTTTCCCTAAGGGCCAGGTAGTCAGTGTCTTAGCCTTTGTGGACTGTGGGTCTCTGTGACAACTACTCAGCTCTGCCCTGGTTGCTCAAAAGCAGCCACAGAGAATAGTAAACAAATGCACATGGCTGCGCCTCAATAAAACTTTGTCGACACAGAAATTTGAATTTCGTATAATTTTCACGTTATGAAATAGTCTTTAAAAATCTTGAAAATCTGTTGATTTTTAAAGACTATTTAAAAATGTCAAACTATTCTTAGTTCTTGGGCTGTAAAAACAGGCAGCGGGCTGCGTTTGGCCTGATAGCAGGAGGCTGTCAACTCCTGCTTTTGGCTGGTGTTTCCCAAAGCATTTTCCTTCAAACAATCGCTCAAGAGCTCCTTTCTGGAAACAGAACGCTGGACCAAGTACATTTGGGAAACCCTGGGAACAGTGTTACCCTCTTGGAAATCAACAAAGAACATTCACATGTTAAGGGCTTTGAGAGGGAGAAACCTACTTACCAGATCTTCACCCTACAAGGTCTTTTGCACTGTCTGGCCCTGGCCTGTCTCTCTGAGGGCACTTCAGGGCTTTTCATCCTTGTTAACGAGATTCCAGGCACAAAGGCATTCTTTCTGTTGTTTAACCACCAAATATGTCCATTCCCACCTTGGGTGTCCTTCTGTCTGCTCTCCCCTCTGCCTAAAACGTTCTGCTGTGAGAGCTTCACAAGGTTGGCCTTCTTGTCATTTAGTTCTCAGCTCAAATGTCTCCTTCTCAGGAAGGCCTTCTCTGAAAACAGCTGCCTGCTTCTAGCATGCTTGACCACAGGATCCAGTCTGTGTTCTTCACTCGGTGTTACATGGAAATTTCTCCCTCTCTCTGTGTATGTGTATCATCTCCTCCCTGCAGCGAGAGGTCCTTGAGAACGGGGACCTTGCCCCTCTCGTCCTCCGTAGATGATCCTGACCCTAGAAGAAGTGTCTGCACCTAAGATATGTGCCATATAATTTTATTCAGAGAGACTGAGAGATATGGAGATAGAGATGGAGGGGGAGACGGAGAGAAAGCATTTCACAGATCACGTTTCATATTTTGGAAAATACTATTTTGTGCAAAAGAAAATACAAGTGCTAAGTTCCCACTTGAAAAAATGCACAATGTCTCTAGCAGTTACAATGCAAATTAATACAACTTGAAGTTTACATTGCAACTCAAAGCTTATTCGAAGTAGCTCATGTAATTACACCTGTCAATTGTTGATGTTTCTGTAAATGGATCCATTTTTTTTTTCTGGGGCATACAGATCACCTGCAATAAAAACTATATTGTTTATACTCTGTGACACCTTGGGGAGCACACCTCAGAGAAATAATCTGAAGAGGAAAACAGCAAGTTTTTTCCAATAAATCGATATCAACACTGGTTATAATAGCAAAAGATTGGAAGCAAGCTTTATATGGTTGTTAAAAATCACAATAGTGTAAATTACATCAATACCTGGACTTGTGTTTATTGAGCAATGTTAAGTGAAAAGAGAACACAAAATACATGTCCTCTGATTACGTCAATGTGAAATGTGCATACACTTGCTAAACATAGACAGACAAGAAATTGCAACAGAGCAAATTAAATTTCATGTTTGTTGCTGTCTCTTCTCTGTAAAGTTAAAAAGTTGACAGAGGAAAAGAGATTGGCGCTTGTATGCGCTGAGGAGAGAAAACCTCTTCTGTAGGTGCTTTAATTTGTCTGAGGTCAGAGAGGAGACTTAAATATCCTGAAGTAAAGGTGGCAAAGCTTGTCCCGTTCCCCCGTGCAAGGTGAGCTGTGGCGGATGAGCCTGTGGTCCCAAAGGCGTGTCTCACTTACCTCACATGGGTGTCCTCGGAGGCCTTTGAGAAGCAGAAGATTCCTAGGTGCTATGAAGTATTTGCATTAAATGGAGTGCTTTGGCATAAATTACATGGAAAACACTAGTTCCTAAACCTTGAATTTATTAGCTTTGTTCTGTTGGTTTAAATGGTTAACAAACACCTGCTGTTGAAAACTTTCCAAAGCAAAAACTTTCCCATACCTGGCCATGCTAAGATTAGCTAAGTGGGGAGAGCCTGGCCCCGGATGTAGAGAGTGCTCTGGACTGAATGTCAAAGTGCCCATCTGAGTGTTCTGCAGACGAGGCTGTTTGATCCACAGTGCGAGGATCCATTGGTGTGCACGCGAGCTCCGTGGATGAGCACGAGTTCGGGGAGAATGGCTGTGAAATGATAGGATCCACAGCACCCAGCTGCCACCCAGCCTAGCCTAATAGTTTGCACTAGGAGTGGGCGTCCTAAGGATTGTAAGAACTAATTAATGTTTTTGAAGACTTGTCCAGATTCATAGGAGAAAAGCACTGTGTTAAAAAGCACCATGTGTTCTGGGAAATATCTTTTTTTTTTTTTAACTGAAAGTTAGAGCTGATTGGGCAGAAATGTCATTTCAAGCTAGCATTCATTTTAATTCTTTTGAAAGTTTTGGGCAAATTCTTTTCCCATCTTATAAATCCTGTCTATTTGGAGTATGGTGGCTATTTTGCCAGCATACAGACTTGTAGAATTGGGATTTGACTGGGCTTAATGTATATAAAATATCATCCTCATTCTCATCAATGAGTAAATAGAATCAGTTGTCCAGTTCATATATGTCATTATACCACTTCTTTATAGTGTGCAGAGTAAGCAAATATAGTCTCTGCAAAATATAGTAGTTTACAATCCAGGAATAATTTTCACCAAAATGTAAAGAAACATGGTGGCTAGATATGTATATCTGAATTGTTCATACTTAATTTTCATCTTGGCTTAAAAAATTTAAAGCATGATATAAAAAACATGTTTTAAGAACTATCAACTGAGATTTGTTTATTATTTTAATGCAGCTAGTTAGCTAGCCAATCCTTTGTGTGCTTTCTTTTAAAGAGATTATTTGAACACTGAAGGAAGAAAGTAAGTATGATTAATGTAAAGTTGCAAAGTTAAAATAAATTGTACCTGATATTTCTAATAGCATTGGCTCACCTATATGGCATAGTGTATGGAAACATTTTTTATTTAGTAGATTACCTGTGACTGTAAATATAATATAGCAGGAGAATAAATTGCTAACTAGTATGTGCTTTTATGGCTTATCAGCCTGTGTTCTAGGTGCTGTATGGAACGTAAGTTTAACACAATTCTTAGCTACTGAGCAGCATTGCCAGTGTCCTAATCAACATCATTAGGCAGACAAGGTGGCATCATCCTATTTAATTCAGAATAATTGTTTTTTAATATTTAAGAGTGATCTTTCTTTGTAATTAAAGGAGATGCTTAGAATAGCTTTAATATTACACCTTAATTTTCTTGTAACAAATGCTTAACTCAGCAGTTCATTCATGTGTGTTTCATTAGGCTAAACACATTTCGTAGCAGATCTGCAAAACAGGGAAACGTACTCAGGTACTGGAGACCACAGATAGCAAATGTTTTAGTGCTGGCTTTTAATTCTGTTTACATTTGATTTAAATTATTTGATAGCTCTTTACACTTCTTTCTCAGGTGTGCAAATTATTCTCTTCTTTAAATTGCATTTTCAATAGAAAACTCTACCTTGTCTGTTAACCTAGGGAAATATGAAGACATTACAAAGAATCTTGTGTCATCCATTTGTAAAGTGATTGATCTGGAAAGAGGCAAAGAATACTTTACTTGGAAACTCAATTTATTGCATGATTTCATATTGAATAGAATATTAATCTACACTATTTATAATTTTCAAAATGCAAAGAAGCTTCTGAGCCCTGTCTCTGGAATGCCTCCAAGTGGGGAATTAGGCTGGTAACCGAGGAGGCCTGTGAAGGCAGGATGGGTGTGTCAGGGGTGAATCAGAACAGCCTAAGGAAGGACAAGATCAAACCAAGAAGAAAAACTGAAATGGAATTTGATGTGATGAAGAAATCTAATTCGTAGTTGAAAGCAAAGCCATTTGTTTTTAACCTTAGATTTTACGTTTGGTGAGCTAGAAACCAGAACAGATAATATATATTGTGGTAGGACAGAAAACATAAATGGCCTGAGAAAGAACTGTGAAGGCTCACAGAACTGATCTGGTGGCATTCACACCTACAGGGGCTGCCAATTAACACCCTGGGATCAAAGAAGAATTAGCTGAAGTCCCTACAAAGAGTGAGAAAAACATTCTAAAGAATTCAGGGTTGACTGACAAGATGCCTAAATAAAATAATCAATGTATTTTTAAAAAGAGAATTAATCAGCCTGGCAATTTAACTTTAATATGAGGAGATACTCAAGTTTATCACAAATTGTCTTAGCATAAGTTTTCATATTTTCATAGAGCAAGTGAAATTTGAACTAGCCCTTAAGGGTTCAGGACTAGGTCCTGTCAGGAGTTCCTGACCTGCTGTTGCCCAAACGAACTTTGAGGCAGTTTTCCACCACTGTCCTAGACTTGCATTGCTTTTCCACATAGACTTTGCCTGCAGGTTCCTCCTGGGACCAGAATAATACTGAATTATTAGGGCAGTCATCTGTGGCTATGCCACAGATGGAAAGTAACTGATTTTGTAAATTGACACCTTGACCTTGCCCCTGAGCAGACAATGATATAACCAACTTAGCTAACTAGTCACAGACCTAAGTAGATGAGTTTGGTTGACGGAGGGGAAGCAATAAATTATGTTTGTATTGACCTTAGTAAACCTTTTAATTCTTTCCCACATGATATAGCTCTCAACAAATTGGGAAAATATGGCCTGGAGTCTAGGTAATTGCACGACTGCAGACCAGTGGCCAAGGCCTGCAGCATCGGTTTCATGCCCCGGTGTGCTCAGACTGTTTCATCACCTGTAAGGAATGGTAGGGCACTTAAACTCCAGTCCCTTCCCTCCCATGGGCCCAGAGGATGCTGACCTTGTTGTGCCTACAATGGTGGGAGGAGGGGACATGGCCTCCTGCCCTATTAGGGAGGAAACGCTGCTCCAGGTGTGTTGGGGGTCAGGGCTGACATGAGGAGGCCTGAAGGTTACTGTTGCATTTCTCCAGCAGCTGGGCTCTCAGAATGGAAAGAAGGACCCAATTTGCCCCCTTGCACATTCATTTGGCTGCTGGTTTCTGTCAACTTGAGTGGAAATCTTCCTGAAGTGTCCTGGGCTTTTTTTGTCTGCTTGTTCACGAAGTTGCTTCGCTATCTCTTACCTAGTTACAAAGGGGAATAAACTAAAAACTTAAATGGCTTCCAAGTTGGAAAGTCTGTAGAGTCTGTAGAAAATTCACTCCCTCACTCAATCAATACATAATTGTTGAGTAACTACTACCATGTGTCACCACTGTACTTGGCAGTGGGCATGCTGAATAAGATCCAGCCTTTGCTCTGGAGGAACGTCCAGTCTATGTGACGACACTGACATTTATATATATAAGGACCCTATTAGTTTGCTAGGGCTGCCGTAGCAAAATACCACCTTTTGGATCGTTTAAACAAGAGAAACTGATTTTCTCACAGTTCTGGAAGCTAGAAGTGCAAGGTCAAGGTGTTGGCAGGTTTGGTTCCTCCTGAGGCCTCTCTCCTTGGTTTGTGGATGGCCACCTTCTCCCTGTGTCTGCACACGGTCTTTCCTCTGCGTGCATGCATCCCTGGGGCCCAGATTTCCTCTTCTTATAAGGACACCAGTCAGATTGGAAGGGCCCACCCTACGGGCCTCATTTTAACTCAGTCATCTCTCTAAAGGCCCTGTCTCCAAATACCACCCCATTCTGAAGTGTTGAGGGTTAGGGCTTCAACATATGGATATTGGGTGGACATAATTCAGCTCATAACAATGATATGATGGTGAGATAAGTGTTAACGGGTATGGAAAGTTTTAGATGAGCTCAGATGGTGTCTTGGCAACAGGACGAACATTAACTCTCAATATAACTAGGGTCCAAAGCAGGTGTCACTGTGGCAATTCATAGATGGAATTAGCTGTGCAGTCACGATTATCTGGCTAGTGTCAAGTTTAAATCTGAATCTCTTTGAGGCGAGACTAACACCTGTGTCTTCTCCACCTATATAATACCTGTTTAGTCCTTAGAGGTAATGAAGTTTGCAATCCCAGGCTGAATTCATAAGGAAGAAGAGAAACATTTTCCTAACCATTCCATGATTTGCCAGGCCCTCCAGCCCACACGGAGTTTGTTAACTACATTATTATACATCTAACTGTTACTAATTTATTTTATCCATTCCTCTCCACCCATTTTCATTGAGTTCTTCCCCAACCAAGCAAGAATCAGGGATGGGCTCTTTATTGATCCAGACACCTCTTCACAGCTGGTCCTCTGGCTACTTGAAGATTTAGCCAAAATTTTGAAACTACTACTTAAGGTCCTGCTAATTTCCTAAACAGGGCTTTCCCTGCGACTACAAAACTGCGTCTTCTCCATTCTCTTCTAATTTAAAATTGCACATGGCTGTGACTGCTGATAACCAAGACCTACCTCATGTGCTCCTTTAACGTTTAGCTCCACTGCCAACTGGCAACCTTCTTGGGATGTCCTGGTTAACATAACGGGGAGACAGGATCTGATGGCTGACCCATATCCTACATCAGGCGGCACCATCATTGTGGTGTGGATGAAATGGGCAAGGTGCACCGTGAAGGACGGGTCAGTGAGCAGGATATATCTAGATGCCCGAAATACTTTATAATCTTGGTCTTGCCTATTTTTCCATGATGGCTTAGAAATAACATTTCTAAAAATTACATTTTTTTCAAACCAAAATGAAAATATTTTATGTGAGTTGTAAAAAAGAGTTTTAGTGGTAATCAAGAAATGCAAATAAAGCAAATACGAGTTATCACATTTGAACCTTTCAGTTTGGCAAAGAATTAAAGATTAGTGATAAATTGTGTTTATGTATTTGTTAGAATGTGGAAAGATGAGCACTTATACATTATTAATGGAGTGTTAACTGGTACTATTTCTAGAAAGCAGCTTGATGCTAGATATCAATATTTTAAATTCCACTTCTAGGAATTTATCTCAAGTGTACATATATAAAATATATATATAAGTCATCACAGCGTTAGAAATAATTGGAGGAAAAATAACTAGAGACCTAAATATCCATCAGTAAAAGATAGATAAAATCATTCCTATGCATTCATATAATTTAACTCTATGTTGCCATTAAAAAGAATGAGTCATAGCTATATTCACTGGCACGGAAAGATATTGTAATAGCATATTGTTTAATAATTTAATAAAAGCAGTCTTGAAAACCACTATGTAGGACAATTCCATCAATATTAAATTGTATATATGTGTGTTTTTGTGAGTGTGTACATGGAGAGATGACATGACAATGTTCAGTGATATAGATACAAGGACAACCTCTGGGAAATGAGATTTGGGATGCTTTTTACTGATTTTTACTGGTTTAGGGGAGTTTTACTTTTTAAAATCTTTTATAAGAATGAAACCCTTTCTTTGCATATCTTTATAATGAGAAAAAAGTAAATTAAAAAATTTGGACAAAAGTATGTTTCCTAGGGCCGAGATATTTACCAAAAGAGCTCTATTTTAATACCCGACTCTATAAACTACTGGCTTGCTCAGATATCTTAGTTTTATTTAGAGGCTTAATTCTTATTATCCAGAATATGATTAAAAGGGTCTGCAGTGTATCTTGAGCTTCTCTTTCAATAAGTATGAGGTATTCCAATAGTGGCCAATTAAATTAGGAATATGCACATATTCATTGAAGACAAGTGTTATAGGCTGAAAGTGTGTCCCCCTTCAAACTCAGATGTTCAAGTCCTAACCCCCAGTACCTCGGCATGTGATTGCATTTGGAGATAGGGTCTTTAAAGAGGTAATCACTATAAAATAAGGTCATCAGGATAGGCTGATCCAATATAACTGATGTCCCTGTAAGAACAGAAACTTTGGACAAAGACATGTACAGAAGAAAGGCCGTGTGAAGACACAGAAAGAAGGCAGCCATCTAGAAGCAGAGGAGAGAGGCCTTGGAAGAAGCCAACGCTGCCGACACCTTGATCTCGGACTTCCGGCCTCCACAACTGTGTGAGAATAAGTGTTGAGCCACCCAGTCTGCCGTCCATCGTTATGGCAGCCCCGGCAGGCTAATGCAGCGAGGAAACCCCACCTCATCTGTAACCCCGGTTGAAAGTCTTGTGCTTGTTCTGTAACATTTTGAAGTCATTTAAACATGTATTATTTGAATGGTCTTAAACAAATTTTATTAAGCTGGCCCAAATAGTGAAAAAAAAAAAAAAAAAACATACATAGTAAGCACCAACTCCAAAATCTTACACCTTAAAAAAAATCATCTAAGGTAGAAACCTAAATATAATACCAAAGAAATGGAATTATACCAGCCCTAGATTGGGCTGGATTTGGCAAAAAAATTTATATACATAGGTGTGGAGCTGTTCTACAATTTCAGTTAGATAAAAGTATTTGGAATAGAAATACAATTTTAATCAGGGCTATATCTTGTAAAATTGAAGAACCTACTATTTTGTTCCGTTTATTGTTTTTGCATATGTGGTTTTTCACAGGGGGAGGGAAGCCTGGTGAGCGAGACAATTTAAAAAATAGGAAGAGGGTAAACTATTTCACTTAAAATATTCTTCAATTGGTGGGCCTTTTAAAACTTGTATTGACAAATGGAGTCCATAGAGTAACTTATTTAGCAGTATGTAAAGATTTTAGATAAAGTATGAATTTTTGGAATGTAAAGGCATGCTTGTATATGACGGGTTTAATTTTACCAAAGTGATAGTAGCCACTTGATGGTTACAAAGTATGAAATCCTCTGGAAAAAAAGTTACTTTTAGTTAACATGTGTTGGATCTTGTGTATTTACAGGAAATGTTTCCATTTAAGATCATTGATACATTAATAGTTTCCAGGCATATTTTATGACAAGGCCTAAATTAGTTCTCTTTTGAACAACTAGGAAAGGATGTTTTTAAAGTAAGCACTTAGATTTGCCTGGATCTCATTTCTAAAGCAAGGGTCTTAACTCCAAATGTTTCTGAAATCAGACTGTGCCCTGGAGTAGTGAATTCCCCAGAGATGACCAAAGCATCTTCTATTCCATTTCTTTTTACCATCATTCAAACTTCCTAAGTCTCTTGTACCCCCGTGTTTTCTTTCTTGAAAAATAGTGAATGGATGCAGCTCCCGGTTGTCCCTCCATATTCTCCACTTTTATTCATGGATAGTCTGTGGTTTTACTTTCATAGTTCCTTCAAAAAATTGCCCATCACAAATCATTTATTACAGTACTGTTTGAAAGCTCTGTGCTCATTTTGACATTGGGGTTTGACTGGCATATTTTGGTGGCATTATGAGATCTCTATGAATTGGGGGGATCTGATTCAGGTAGAAAAAATATGAATGTGTTCTTAAGAATGGGTGAAGAGCTGTTGACCTGAATCCTTTTCTCTTCCAGCATACCTAAAGCCCCCAAGTGGCCAGGTGACCCCAATCAGGTGCTGCGTGCCCCCTGTTTTGGGAAGAAGATCTTGACATTCTAGCTCTTCCTGTCTCCGGATCTCTTAACCGGGAGACAAGACTATTGGGTTCCCAACATAGCCCAATTCCCTGGTTTCCAAACTTCTCAGGGAGTCCTCGCTTTTACCCTTGCAGGCTTCCCAAGGAAGGGAGTGGCCAGCAAGTTCTCCAGCTGAGAAGAAGGGCTTTAACCAGCCCTGTAGAGAGGTGAGGGCTATTCCTACTGTCGGTGCAGACTGGAAAACTCATAAGGCTCTGAGATCTGTGAGCTACGGTTCCCCGAGCTGGCTTCCTGGCTTTAGGTGTCCGACCCTGCCTGCGTAATCTCAGCAGGAGGGAATGGAGTCCAGATTTCCCCTAGATTCTTTTTCCTAGGAAAGTTCAGGTAACACAAAAATATAGTCTATACTGTTACATTGTACTTGGTTACACTGTACAGTTTACACATGACTTGGGTACTGGCTGTAAAATCAAATGGCCCCCCAAATTGGGCTGTACAGTGTAGACCTTTGAAGAATTCTTAACTCCCTTAGGAGCCGATTCCTCTCTGCCCATGTGACCCCACTGGGCCCAAGCTCCTTTAGAAATGTGTGACAAGGGACTATGTCTTCCCTGTGTCCTCGGCGATGAGCCAGTTGTCTGGCACATAACAGGGGCACACTTAATCCTTGGAAGAGAGGAAAGTAATTGATCAAGTGGATCTGAAGTATATATGTTCCCGAAGAGACCCTGCAAGTTGGAAAGGGTGCCCTTTAGCAACCTTTTTAAACCAGGTGCTTTTTGTTGTGTGTGAGCAGCGTACCAAGCACTGTGGAGATGCAGAGATGTCTTAGATCAAACTAATTCCTGTTTCCACTGAAGAACCTGGAGTCAGGTGGAAACCACATGCCCTCTTGACGCTGTGCCCCTCTTAGCCCTGCCCTAATTCTCTGCTCCCTGTCAAGCTTCTTCGTGCTCTTTCCTCACCTCGTGCTCCCCTCAGCCCTCTCCTCTGCGTCCTGTACCCACTGCTCCATGGAATCTGCTCTTGCCGAGGTCTCCACGTTGTGAATAAGTTGTCACTTTTTAGTCTTCTCAACCTCAATCTCACCTGTCGAGGCATTTCCATGGGGACCACTTCCTCATCTCCACTCTCCGCTCCGGTTTCTTTTCAACTCTAACTGTTCCTTTCCCGCCTCCTTTACCGATTCTCCCTTCTCTTCTCAGATCTAAGTGCTGGCTTTTCTTAGCCCTCTATTTTGGATTCGTTTTTCTAGTATCACTTTTCTGGTCATTTTAATGATGGGCTTATGTCAGAAGCACTTGAGCAGTTGTTTTTTTTAAGCCACATGTATCCAGATCCCAGAAATTCTACTTTATTGGGCCTCTGGTGTGTGTATTTTGGGATAAGAAAATTCCACAGGTTATTCCTAATAACAGCTTTGTTGAGGATCATGGTTCTGCTTCTGTCTCTCTGTCTCTCCCTCCCTCGCTCTCTTTCTCTTCCTCCGTCTCTCTAGGTGATCCTGTCCTCTGCTATGGCTTCCATACGCTAACGACTTTCACATCCAGATCTGCACCTCAGAGCTTGCTTGTGAGTCCAGATCACTGCATACAAGTGCATGCTTGGGCAGCTCAGAGGCATCTCATAAAACTTGTCCTCAACACAAATCATGGTTTATTTCTCCAAATCTGCCCCTCTTCCGTCCTTTTCATTTCAGTAAGTGACACTGTCATTTGTAAAATCCAGAAAACCAGACATTCTCCTCAACTCGCTCTCCTTCATCCCGCATACCCAGCAAAGCACCACGTCTTGGCAAACCTGTCTCCTAAATATGCAATTGCTGATAAGCAACCATTTTTTTACTGCAAAAAAAGGCAATTTCAAATGATTTGACCCAATACTTATCATCTCTGTTCACTTTTCTCTATTTCAGTGACATCTTGGCCCACATGGTTCTTCAGATGGCTGAAATTCCTTTCTTACTGGCCCCTCGGCATCTGCTCTCGTTCCTTCCTTCCATTATTTACACTGTCTCCAGAGTGATTGTTTTTTAATGCTGATCTAATTACGTCATACTTTCACTTAAAATCTTCAATAAGCTCTCAGTGCACTTGGAACAGGCTTAAAATTCTTGAATGGCTTAGATGATGTTATATCTTCTGGTCCCTTTTCCCTCTGCCCTTCATTCTAAGCCACTTCTTTCCTTCTAATTCCTCCTGTGATCACATCTCAGGGACTTCTTCAGGCGCCTTCTGGTTTAGGGACTTGGCGCAGGATGGCTTGCTTCCTGGGATGCTCTTCACCATTGTTTTGCTTGGGGAGCTCCTGCAAATTCTTCACATCTCAGTCTAAACATCAGCCTGCTGGAAGCTTTGCCTCATACTCCCCGCAAGATGAAGGGCCCCTATTTGGTAGCCCAAAACTCTCAATTTTAGTACTAATCACTACTGTTATTCATTTTGTAAATGATTGTGCAATTTTTAATCCAATAACTATCTTTCTGTTAGACTGAGGCTCCAGGAAACCAGAGACTATGCTCATCTAATTTTCTGCAGTATCCTCAACTTTTTACAGGGGGCCTTAAATTGGGTTAAATCTCATGTGTATCCATTGAATGTGTGAATAAGGTAGGAGTTAAGACTCTCATGTATAAAATAAATACCAGAAAGTACTTTAGAAGCTTCGTAGTAGAGGCATGAACAGAGCATAGGGGGTGTTGGAAGAAAAGGAAAGATTATCCTGCATTTTCCACAGAAAATTTCACACAGAAGGTGGCACTTATCTTGGCCCCTTGCAGATGGCGAGGTTTCCCAGGGATAAGGAATGGCATCATAGGTAGAGGGAAAAGCAAGAGCAAAGGCACAAAGGTAGAAAAAGATAGAGTAAGCTTAGGGATAACCAGTGATCCAGTTGACCTAAGGATAAGGCACGTGCTGGGGAGGCTGGCAATAGACGGGAGACGGGGCCAATGATGGAGAACGTAAGGAGATTAAACTTTTAATTTTCAGCTATGATCCGAGCAGTGGTCTGAGAGGACTGACCTGGCCTTTGTAAGCCAGGAGCACTTGGGGCAGCCCAAACCGGGTAGGAAGACTGCAGTAAACCTTGCGAGAGATCGTGAGAGCTGGAA
This sequence comes from Equus asinus, assembly GCF_041296235.1. Classification (NCBI taxonomy): domain Eukaryota; kingdom Metazoa; phylum Chordata; class Mammalia; order Perissodactyla; family Equidae; genus Equus; species Equus asinus. The sequence goes on along the minus strand of NC_091796.1, from coordinate 65,160,029 downwards.
CTCAGGTTCTTGCAGTGGGAATGAAAGGAAAGACGGACTTGAGGGAAAGATTTGAGAACTAGCATTGCTAGGAGTTTGGTGACTGGTTCCATATGACAGCAACAGAGAAACGAGGCCAAACTGACCCGTAGGTCCCCACCATAGAGAAAAGTGAGCCTCGCCAACAATTTCAGAACAGCCACTGGTCAGAATTGAAGGGGAACCCATGGCTGTGTCACTTGTTCATTCTGCAAAAGATGCAAGACTTCATTCATCAGGCAAACATATTCACCAAGATTCCCTGTTTTCTATCCAGTGTCCACTCGGCTGGAACATTCTTACTTGATAGTAGCTGTTCAGGTGATTTGTAAGCTGATTATAAACTGGTGCTTAAAAAATTTTCTTGGCGTTTTTAAAAACTCTTTTTTTCCCAGACAGTCGTTTTGGTTCAGTCCACTTCACAGACGTGCGGGAGGCTTCAAGCGCCCGCTCCGCGTTTCCTGCGTGCGCTGGTGGTCCTGTGGCAGCTGCGTCAGAGCCAGGTGCGGTGGCCGTGCTTCGTGAGGGAGCTGGTGAAGAACGCACTCCACGCAGCAGGAGCCTCGTCAGTCTACAGAGAGGAGGACGTGGGCAAAGCCTCCTTTTAGAATCGCGTGGGATTTGTTTGCTTTTTCCTAAGGCAGAAGCTCTAGATTTTTCTTTCAGACCTCAGAAAAAGCTTATTCATGCCTACGAGCTTATTTTGAGAAGGGACACCATTGGCATCTTTTTCTTGAATTATCTCTTCAAGATTAAAAAATAGTTGAAGGAGAAAGTAAAATTCTAGGGGTTGTTATTCTGCTTTGTGAGTAAGAGCCATGCATTTTCCCTCTAGACTCCGGGGGAGCCTGGCCAAAGAAAGCCAGCAGGCAGCCTGGTGCGCCCCGGTCTCTGCTGCCCAGCGGCTGAGCTGCTGGCTCTGGCCCTCCGTACGTAAGGGACGTGTCCGGGATCGAAAGTCTTCTAGAAGCACAAAAACAAGGAAACAAGAAGTGGGCACGAGAGATTATTTATTTTCTAGCCGTAAAAGAACATTTATACCATCCCTATTTCAGCTTGGATAGAGATGAAACCTTCATATTTTTTCCCTAGATAGCCTCTCCTGGCCGTGCAGGTTTTGGCTGAGAGGAATTAGGATTAGGGAGATTAAATGGAGGGAGATCGACGCTGAGGGGAGGCCCCGGGTGGAAGGGTTTCTGCAGAAGACAGCAGCCCAGTTCTCAGCATGCGCTTGGTGGCCCGGCAGGTCCTCCGTTTGAATGCTTTGGTTGGGTTGATGACTTGCGCAGCTTTCGTGGCATGGAAAAAACTTATAATTTATTTTTTTCTGAAGGAAGTGCTATATGTTCGTCTAAAGAGACCTCGGCATTCTGTCGTCTCACGGCCTTTGTTACTGAACTTGGGGAGGTTCTCGGGTATGCACGGTGTTAGAAACAAGTCTAGGACTTCTAATTTTTATTTTCTGTTTGCCACATTACAAAATTTTCCTAGGAATTTGCTGTATTATTTATCTAAATTTGTACTTGAAATGCAAAGCATTTCATCTTGTCATGGGACATTTAGTTAGTATTAGTCTTTTAAAAGGTGTTTTTGTTTCATTTCTGCCCTAAATAACACCATTTCCTTGTGTGTGTGTGTGCGTGTACATGCCTATAGTGCCCGTTAGAAATTTGTCTTATTTTGTTTGACTTTAGGAGACTTTTGAAGCTATTCTTCAGTGCCCAGGGACCGCCTGGCCCGGAGGACACAGGTCTCGGAACTGAGGTGGCCACCCTTGGTGCAAGAGCAGCCCAAGAGACCTGTGGCCAGGTATTTTAATATTTCCTTTGGTGAGTAACTAGAAAACATTGCCCTTTTAATTTACAGATGACACTCGCGTGGAAGGAAGAACTAAAAGTGTACATTTGAGATCAGAATTAGACTTCAGAATAACCTTGATAGAAACTGAGGAATTAGAGCAAAGCTTTGTTCTGTAGCAAATACTTTCCCTGGTTCACGGAGCATGCCCTCTGTCTCCCGCCGGGACTCCCACCTTGCTGCCCGCCAGGACTCATCTGCTGGGGTCTGCCCAGTGGGGCCTGCTGCGGTCCCTGTTCACGCCCCACGTCTTACACACTCAAGGAGAGCGTGGCTCCTCTGAGGTTATCTGGATCTGTCGCTGTCTTCTGCTGATCTCCATCTTCTGACCACTTTTCTCTCGCTTTCCTCTCACATTCATTGATGGATTTGTCGTGTTCCTTCTTCATTCTTTCAACACTATTTGTCTCCTTTTCCTCAATCATGATGGAACAGATGCTCCTTCTTTTACCTAAAGTCAATCCCTACACTTGGGCTCTGGATCCCATCCCTGCTAGCCTCTGTATGGTCCTCTGATTTTATCTACTTAATAGCTCTTGGATTTTTTTCATATCTCCAGCTTCACTGCCTCTGTCCTCGTTCAAGCCTCCACAATCTCACAGTCTCTCAGCTCCCCTGATCTGTCTCTCTGCGCATTGTCTTGCCTTTCCCAGACCATCCTTCTTCAGAAAGCCAGAGGGAGTTTTCCAAAATGTAAACCTGAGTGTTTCACACGACTCCTTCCTTCCCTTCCACCCTGGGTTCCCCTTGGTCATCAGAATAAGGTCCAAACTCTCCAGCACAGCATTCAGGACTCTGGACTTTGCTGAGCTCTGGGAGGAGATAACAAATCACCTCTCAGCAAATTAAATAGTGATATGGATTCAGGAAGTCTCCTATGTTAATATATATATATATATATATATATATATATATATATTTAAGATTCACATTGATCCATTTTTATTCTCTTCAATACAGATGGTAAACAAAGCTAAAACACATATATATATATTTTTGAGGAAGATTAGCCCTGAGCTAATATCTGCTGCCAATCCTCCTCTTTTTGCTGAGGAAGATTGGCCCTGAGCTAACATCCATGCCCATCTTTCCCCACTTTATACATGGAACACCTACCACAGCATGGCTTGCCAAGCGGTGCCATGTTCGCACCCAAGATCTGAACCCGTGAACTCTGGGCCGCTGAAGCAGAATGTGTGAACTTAACCACTGCGCCACCGGGCTGGCCCATAAAATATATTTTTTAAATAGACAATTTCCTGTCTATACGTAGCCTAACTTTAAAGGGTCGAGAGAGAACTTTGGAGCTTATGGAATTTAGTCTTTCTTTATAGGTCTGCCTATAAAGAAAACTGTTTCTGACATCTGCCAAATCTCTAAAGACCATACGCTTTTTTCTCTTAGGTGCCTATGAAGCCTGTTTGGGCAATTTCTTTTGTATGAAGATGTGATTCATTGCAGAGACTGATTGCTAATTTAGAAAGCATAAGTTCTAATTATAGGAAGTTGCCTGTGCAAGGCGTATGTGCAGCCTGCCTATTTCCTAAGCTATAAGATGGTGGCAAAACTACTGTAGCATCTCTGTGAGTGTTTGTGGAGCATAACTAATAAAAAGAATGGGTGATGTATGTTATAGGATATTAAGATCTCTTGCAAATAATAATCTTTTTTCTTAATAAGGCATGATGACTTATAAGTCCTGTGGAATTTTTGTAATCCCTGAGGTTAGCCCTTCTGTAATTTAAGCAGGAATAATCAGATACAAGGTGGCAGTATTTCCTGCTTCTCAGTGTATGTAATGTGATATGCAATGCCAAAATAAAACCATGAAATCAAAAACACAATCAGCTAATATTTGGCGTTTACGAGTATCATTTTGCTTTCACAACGTTTCCAAACCTCGGCTAATTAATTTGTCCACATGTCAAAGGAAGGCGATGATTGTCTGTTTCCCAGGTGGGAAGAAGCTCAAGTTAGTTGTTACAAGCCTTGCCCAGGGCCGCAGAGAAGGGGGTGTCTGTGCTGGCCTTGAACCTGGGCCCTCCTGACATCTAATTCAGCTGCTTCCCGTGCTCTTGGCTCTTGGAATTGTCCCTTTGCTCCTCGGGGCGGCAGCCTTGATGGTTGACTGAAAGGATCTGTGACGTTTGCTCTTCAGTGGCTGGAAAGTTGAAGCTAATGTGTTTTGTGATTCATGTGGACTTCAGGGGCCCCAAAAACTCAGTTCATGGAAACTTATTGTTTAGTAGAGAAAGCAAAAGGAGCCTGAGCCAATATGTAAAAACGTGATAAACCGGGAAAGGCTTCTGCTGCAACACGTGGGTGAATTATAACTGATGGCTTGTGAGCTTCCAGGGGGCATTTGAAGCATTTAGTGTTAAAGGTGAACTGCGAGTGCACTCGCCTCACCTAGTACAAGGTGAGGAATTGTCAACTTCTAGAGGGCAGAGATGATGGCGTAACTCCTGTGTACCTACAAGCTGAGGATGACAAGTTACTTTGAAAAAGGACTGTCTGAGGTCTTAAATTGCTTGCATTCCTCAATTTACATAACAGATATATTCCCCTCAAGTTTGTGTAAGTGGAGTCATATTTTTAAAGCACCAGGAAATCCTGCCTTTTAAAGGATCCTTGTTTTGAATCCATTTGAAAGTGAACTAAACTATTGTGATCGAGACAATTGCTTGTGAATTAATCTGTTTGGCAGTTTGGGTTCTTCAAATAAGTGAGTTTTTAACAACGGAGCCTTACTATGAATTGTCACAAAGCTTGGCAATGATACACTACATAGTAGGAAGTAGAAGGGTCCCTAGAAGAAGATGTCCTTTAGAGACAGATTTCTCTGGGTTGCGTTATAAATTCTGTCAATTAATCCCGAGTGACCAAAGGCAAGTTTTCTTTGGTAAATTTTACAAAGAATGGAGTCATTTCATACTGAGAATCTTAATTTAACCAAGTATCATGGCAAACTTCAAGGCAGCTCCAAGGCAGTTTATATAGATCTCTCTCATTCTTTTAATATTTGCATAACCTTCCATTTCATACATTTACTATAGCTTATTTATTCATTCTTCTAGTAATGGATGCATTCTTTTTTTTTTTGTAAACAAAGGATCTTGCAAAGAACATCTTTACAATATGTGTTTAGGTAGTCTTATTATATATGTAGGTCAGATTTCTAAAAGTGGGATGACTAAGTGTGTGTATTTTTTATTTCATAGATCCTGAAATTATGCTCCAACAAGGGGGCAGCACTTTGAATTCCCGTGAGCGCTGTATCACAGTGCTCATGTCCCGACGCTCACTTATCCTGGGCTCTCGGTTCTCAGTTATCTGATCGGTTGGATGAAAAAAAGCATCTCAATGTTGTTTTTGTCTGTATTTATTTAATTGTGAGTAAGCTTAATAAGCAGATTTTACATGTGTGTTAGGCCAACAGTTTTGTTTCTGGCTGATTGGAAAGGATACAAATCAGCGATGCCACTTCCTCCAACTCTGGGACTGAGACCCTCCCTGATATTCTCCTCCATTAAAACGGTTACAGTAACTCGCAGGATGGTCCCTGATTTATCCTTTCTCAACATATTGGGGAAAGAAGGAAAAGCAAGTGCAGGCAGTTCCTGTATCATCTCCGACTTTATTAAGACTCCTAATTATTAGACAAGCACTTTTGGTTCTTGGAACCGGAATTGGTGGAAACACTTGTAAACAAAGCTTAGGAAAGAATTTAACTTCAAGGAACACAAGGCTAAGATTTTAAGGAAAGAATGATTACCATTTTATGGAAAATAATTTTATACCCCTGAGCTCTGACTTTCAGCTAGAGAGTCATTTGTTACCATGACATTTCGATTGTTTTAGTTGGTAGTAGTTATGGGCTTAATCACTTTAATTCATGATTTGAACAGCCCACAGAAATTTGGCTGTAGCTTTTTGAAGAAAATGAGCCTTTAAGTGTGTTACTGTTGAAAAAAGAATGATCTCTGAGCAAATATTGTCTATAACAAGCGTGCTTTTAAGGCTTTCACTGTAACTCCTCTTTCTTCTTTCCTCTTCTTCCCCTCTCTCCTTCCATCAGTCAATTCTACTTCTTCCTTATCATTACAAGAAGCATTTCTCAGGTCTTACCTTACTTTATATTAATCAAAAAAGAGAGGAGAGAGAAAAAAGACCAGAACATAAAAGCAACCTCTTTTTAACTAACAGGAAGATACAAAAAAAGTTTGCAATTAAAAAAAGAATCAGGTATTTTTTGGCTGTCAGCCCCTTACGATTGCAGCGCAGTTTCTCAAACATGGACCACTCTTTGGAAAACCCTGTGAAAGTGAGACTAAGCAGAAATACAAATAGAGGTAGAGTTTATGTCTCTCGGAAGAACCAAAACATTGCTGCTGCCAAGGAATCACAGGTATTGTCTTTCTTTTAACTAGCGGTTTATGGTATTGTAATGGTCTTGTCAATGCTCACCTTCATAATCAAAATAAGAATATTTAGTACCTAAGCATAAGACTGCGAAGCTGGCCTTCCCCTATCACTCAGGTCATTTGGATTAGGGTAATTTGATAGGAGGGGTGATGGTGGAGGACAGATGTAAGACAATGGAAAAGTACAAAGGCCAACAAGGTGGGGAAAACCTGGTGTGCTATGTGGGGGTAGTCTGGCCGTGAAAAATGGTGGTGGCCAAGAGGAGTTTTAGGAGCAGAGATGGCTAATTTTTAATTGTATGCTGTTTGCAAATATGCAATTTAAATCCTCTTCATCAAAACTTCAGTCAAATCTGCCTAGACACACAAAGACTTACGTATTTTTTTAAGGTGTTATTCTTTTGCTGGAAATTCAGGCAAAGTTCTGAGTTGACTGGGTGGACATGTTATAGAGGAGAGAGAGCGTGCACATGCTGCCTGAATGATTCACAGGATGAACTGATAATTGGAAGCAGGAAGCAGAAGTCAGAGATTACCTGGAGAATGTAAGCCTTGAAGCTCTCTGACCAGCCCTTCTCCCTTTTCACTCCAGTGCCCGCGACAATCTGGGGGTTGTGGAAATCTTTGGTTGAGAGTGGAAGGAGGAACAAGGGATTTTCTACAAAATGGGAATGGTGTGTTCAAGCTGATCCTATCTAGACTTTAAAAGTTATATCTACAAGTAGGCAGATATCCAAAATGCCACCTTGCTGTTGAGGAGAGGTACTCCTCAGAGAGAAAAGGTACCTCCCCAGGTTCTAGCCCTGAGAGCAGACGCAACTATGGAGGATACGTTAGCCTTAGAGATATTGTATCAGGATTCAAAATGTGGGGGCCGGCTGGGTGGTGCAGCAGTTAAGTTTGCACGTTCTGCTTCTGTGAGCCCCGGGGTTCGCCGGTTCGGATCCTGGGTGTGGACATGGCACCGCTTGGCACACCATGCTGTGGTAGGCATCCCACGTATAAAGTAGAGGAAGATGGGCATGGATGTTAGCTCAGGGCCAGTCTTCCTCAGCAAAAGGAGGAGGATGGGCAGTAGTTAGCTCAAGGCTAATCTTCCTCAAAAAAAAGAATGTGTGTAGGGTCCAGCCCCGTGGCCGGGTGGTTAAATTTGCGCACTCTGCTTCGGCAGCCCGGGGTTTCGCTGGTTCGGATCCTGGATGTGGACATGGCACTGCTCATCGAGTCAGGGCTAATCTTCCTCAAAAAAAAAAAAAAAAAAAAACCCAAACCAAAAAACCCCACAAAAACATAAAAAGCAAATCAAAATGTGTGTATCTGTTGAGGATATAATCAGTTAAGTGAGCAAAAATAAAAATAAAGTAAAAAAAATAAGTATGTAAAAGGACATTCATTGAAGTAATTTTTATAATAGACAAAACTGGAAACAATGAGCTTTTTGGCAGATGCCTTGATTGTCAATGCAGACAATCCAAAGGAATCTACAAAAACAGATTCTACTAGAATCCATAAGTGAGTTCAGCAAGACTGATCAATAATAGCATACAAAGATTAATTGTATTTTTATTTAGTAGCAATAAACAATTGGAAATCAAAATTTAAAAAGTGAATGGCATTTAAAAGAGCATCAGAGACATGAAATATTTAGGTCTAAATCTAGCAAAATATGGGCAAGATCTGTATGTTGAAAGCTAGAAAACTCTGATGAAAGAAAGAGAACCTAAATAAATGGAGAGAGATACATCATGTTCATGAACTGAAAAACTTGACAGTGTGAAGATGTCCATTGTCCCCAAACTGACATAGATTCAACACAATACCAATCAAAATCTTAGCAGAATTTTTTGGAGCAATTTACACACTGATTTCAACTTTGTATGAAAAGTCAAAAGATCTAGAATTTTGAAGAAAAAACTACACTTTTAAAAAAGAAGAACGAAGTTGGAGGACTCATACTACCAGAATCCAAGACCTATGTAAATCTACAATAATCAATACAGTGTGGTGTTGGCAAAGGGTAGACATAGAAATGAATGGAGCAAAAGAGAGATTCCAGAAATAGATTCACGCATATATGACCAGTTGATTTTTTAAAAGAGTTTTTTTGAGATAATTGTAGACTCACACGCACTTTTGAGAAATTGTATGTAGAGAGAGCCCCCATGTACTCATTACTCAGTTTCCCTCAATAATAACATTTTGCAAAACTATAGTATATGATGGATCAATTGCAGTGAATCAGTCCATCAATCTTATTCAGACTTCCCTAGTATTCCTTGCACCCATTTGTGTGTGTGTGTTATGTAGTTCTGTGCAATTTTATCACCTGTGTAGGTTCATGGATCTACCTTTACAAAGTACTCACAAAACACAGTTCCATCACCATGATGACCCCTCATCTTTCCCTCTCGTAACCACACTAATTTCTTCCCCTCACTCTGATACTTAACTCCTGGTAACCACTAATCTGTTCCCCCTCTTTACAATTTTATCATTTAAAAAATGTTGTATAAATGGAATCACATATTTAACATTTTGGGATTGGCTTTTTTCACTCAGCATTATTCTCTGGAGATTCAGCCAAGCTGCTTTGCGCATCACCAGTTTGTTCCTTTTTGCTGTTGAGTCTTATTCCATGGTATGAATGAGCCACAGTTTGTTTAACTATTTGCCCTTTGAAGGACATCTGGGTAGTTTCCAGTTTTGATTATCATAAACAAAGCTGAAATGAACGTTCCTATACAAGTTTTTTATTTGAATACAAATTTCCATTTCTCTGGGATAAATTCCAAGAACACAGTTGCTGGGTTGCATGATAATTGCATATTTAGTTTTTTAAAAAACTGCCAAACTGTTTTCCAGTCGTCTTTACATTCTTACCACCAGTGTTTGAGTAATCCAGTTTCTCTGCTTCTTCACCAGCACCTGGTAGTGTCCTTATTTTTCATTTTAGCTATTCTGAGAGGGGGAGGGTGATATCTCATTGTGGTTTTAATTTGCATTTCTCTAATGGAGAATTATTTTGAACATGTTTTCATGTGCATATTTACCAACTGTATATCCACTTTGGTTAAATATGTCTTCATGACTTTTGTACATTTTTTAATTGGATTTTTTCTTTACTGTTGAGTTTTGAGGGTTCTTTATATATTGTAGATACTGGTCCTTTGTCAGATATATGGTTTGCAAATACGTACTCCCAATCTACAGGCTGTCTTTTCATCCTCTTAACAGAGGTTTTTATATAGCAAAAGCTTTACATTTTGATGATGTCAATTTTTCAGTTTTTAAAATTATGCTTTTGCTGTCCAGTCTGAGAACTCTTTGTCTACCCCTGGATCTCAAAGATATTTTCCTACGTTTTTAAATAAAATTTTATAGTTTTAAGTTTTACATTTGAGTTTGTGTTCCATTTTGAGTTAATATTTTATAAAGTATGAGGTTAATGTTCCATTTTTTTTTGCCTTATGGGTGTCCAATTGCTCCAGCATCACTTGTTGAAAAGGTGCCAATAGATTTTTGATAATGCTGCAAAGTGCATTCAATGGAGAAAGGATGCTGCTTTCAACAAATGGTGCTGGAACAACTAGATATTCATGGCAAAAATAAGAACCTCAACCCATACCTTACACCTTGTTTAAAAACTTAGCTCAAATGAATTGTAGATCTAAACGTGAAAACTGAAGCTATGTAACTCCTGGAAGAAAACATAGGAGAAAATCTTTGTAACTCTGGGTTAGGCAAAGATTTCTTAGATACAATACCAAGAGCACTATCCATAAAAGAAAAATGTTGATAAAGTAGACTTCATTTAAAACTTCTGATCTTTGAAACTGTGAGGAGAATAAAATGACAAGCCACACACTGGGGAAAGTATTTACAAAACACATAGGTGACAAAAAGCTTGTATCCAGTTTATGAAAATAACTTCCAGAACTCAGTTTTAAGTATACAAACAATCTAGTAAGAAAATGGGCAAAGGATTTGAGCAGATACTTCGCCAAAGAAGAAATTCGGATGACAAATAAGCACATGAAAATGGACTCAACATCTTTTGCCTAGAGAAGTGCAAATTGAAACTACAGTGAGATACCACTTCGAGTGTATTAGAATGACTAAAACAAAACAACAACAACAACTGACAATACCAAATGGTGACAAGGATGCGAAGCAACTGAAAATACATTGCTGGTGGAAACGCAAATTGGTACAGCCTTTTTGGAAAATGTTTGGCAGTTTCTTGTGAAGTTAAACATACACTTACCGTATGACCCAGCCATCCATCTCGAGGGTATTCACCCAAGAAAATGAACACTGCATGTTCATGGCTGCTTTATTCATAGTCACCCAAACCTGGAAACAAACCAGATGTCCTGATGCCCTAATGGATGTTTCAACCTAAAGGTTAAAGCTGGTAGATAGGTGAACTGTGGTACATCCATGCAGTACAAAAGAAGAAACTGCTGATTCATGCAACAACATGGATAAATCTCAAACGTATCACGCTAACTGAAAGAAGGAAAACTCAAACGCTACATACTGTATGATTCCATTTATGGAACATTCTGGAAAAGGCAAAATTACAGAAATAAAAATAGAACAATCGTCGACTGGCTGAGTGTGGAGAGAAGAGTTGAATGAAGGGACAGCAAGAGGGATTTTTTTTGGATAATGAAGCTTTTCTGTATCTTGATTGTGGTGATGGTTACATGACTGTGTTTGTCAAAACTCATAGACTGATATCAACAGAGAGGGAACTTTGCCATGGATAAATAAAAAGAGTGAATAAGAAGTATTTCTCTATAAAAATATATACCAAAATCTTAAAAATTCTCTCTTGAGTGGTAGAACGTTGCAGAATTTCAATTTTTCTTTTGTTCATATGTACCTTGTAATGTTTTGGTAAAATAATAATTTTCAGGATAAAAATAAGAGAAAAAATA